>NW_005842400.1:354932-355786 GCF_000455745.1 Alligator sinensis | reverse complement strand
TTATATATCTACCTTGAAGACTGTGGTGTAGTCTAGGGATACCCAAGCTAGCTCAAGTACTAGAGACAGTCTGGCCACAGTAGCGTGGAGATCCATGCAAGTAAACATAACTTGCTTCTTGCTCTCACTTACAGTCTATGGTTAGTGCTTCACCTAGCACTACTTAGTGCATGTGGAGGCAGTGTGCAATCAGGACCCACAGAGGCCTTGCTCACCTCTGTGGTGTGTCCCTGCTGGCCATGCCAGTGATCTGTGTGTTTGGTTTGCAACACTAACCTGCCTGCTGTTTTCTAGCCTGCTTCCTATTTTCTTTCCAACATATACCACTCATTAGGGCTGTGTGAAACACCATTGTTTCACTTCGATGTCTGTTTTGAAGGGACAGTGTTGTTTCGTCACTTTGTTTTGAAGCACTGTCCCGTCTCATTTAATCAAAACTGTTTTGCTGTTTCAACATTTCGCCCCATAGGCTATCATGGGGAATCATGAAAATGCATAAAACTTTGTCCTTTCTTGCCTGATTTGGATGAAAATTGCAAGGATGAGAGCCCCTTCTGAGGGCATGAAGCCTGCCAAGTTTCAAGGAGATAGGTGCAGAGGTTTCTCAGAAACTGCACCTCAAACTTCAAAAGCAAAATTTGTGACGCTGGCAGCGGCAGTCTCCTGTCATCTGGCGCACAGATCTGGGGGCCCGCACCCCCAGGAGGGCTGCGGGGCTGTGCCGGACTCCTCGCAGGGGTATGGGCCCCTGGATCTGTGCCGGGTGACAGGAGACTGCTGCTGCTGCTGCCTGGGAAGACTGATGCTGCCATTAGACCCAGGCAGCAGCGGCAGCCTCCTGTCATGTGGCCCAG
>NW_005842400.1:350201-354922 GCF_000455745.1 Alligator sinensis | reverse complement strand
GTCATGTGGCCCAGTGGTGGGAGGCAGGAGAGAGCCAGGGCTGCCCTTCGAGCGGCTCCGCAGCCCCATGAAGCTCAGCCTGGCGGTGGGAGCTGTAGTGCAGCTCTGGCTCTCCCCACCTCCTGCCACTAGGCTGTGCTTCAAGCGACTCAGCAGCCCCATTGAGCGCAGCCCAGTGGCAGGAGGCGGAGCACAGCCCTGGTTCTGCCTGCCTCACGCTGCCGGGCTGGGCTCCACGGGGCTGTGGAGCCGCTCGGAGCGCAGCGCTGGCTCTCCCCTGCCTCCCTTCACCGAGCTGCTTTGAAACGCAAAACATTTCAAAACTTTCGAAACGTTTCGAATGCCCTAATTTTGGTTCAAAGCTGTTTCGAAGCTTTTTGTTTCATTTTGATTTCACTGTTTCAAGCTTGAAACATGTTGAAACAGCTTCAAAACGAAAGACTTTGCAGAATTTTGCACAGCCCTGCCCCTTATGACCAGGAATTTTGTTTTTTTGGTTTAAAAATAGCAAAATATTTGATAAACCTCCCCCCGCCCCAAATTCTCTGATTTAAAAACCCCAAATCTGCAATTAAAATGTAACACCACTATATATGTAGGTATCACTTGAACACAGTGTTTTCTTGCTATAGTCACAATTTTAAAGCCATTTGGAAGCCTCCCGTGCTTTCATCACTAGAATAAAATAAATTTTAAGTACCTATAAATTTTGGTATTTAGTTTTGGGTTTTTTGTCATGGAAAATCAAAGCTCCCCTGTCCCCTTCACTTGCCAGGACACAGGTCCAGTCCCCTCACTCCCCACCCACAGCCTCACAGTCCTGCTGGTACACCTCACTCCCCATCCACAGCACCCACCCCCCCAGCCCTGACAGAGGGGACCCCCCCCCCAGCTGCCAGGGCCATGGGGTCAGGGATCCAGGTCTGCAGCCCCCTGCAGCAGCGCTCAAGCCCCAGCCACTGCCTGCAGGAGGTGGCAGCTGCTGGGACAGAGTGGAGCATGGAGCCCGGCTCTGCCTCCGCTGTGGGTGGCATGGCTGGTGTGGATCCTATTGGAGGGGCAGGGATGGGCTGCCTGCTGCCCTCCCCACAGGGCCTCTAGCCCAGCAGCAGGACCCAGCATAGCAGGACAGAGCTGGGCTGGGCAGGGAAGCCTGTTGCCACCACTGGGATCATGCCACCCTGGTGAGGCACCCCCTGCCTATCCAGCAGCAGTGAAGGGCACAACTCTGCGCCGCCACCCTGTTGCTGCTGGGCAGGCTGGGGGCACCTTGTCAGAGTCATGTGGGGCTTGCAACGGCAGAGAGCTTCCCTGCCCCACTCTGCTCTGCTCTGCCCTGCCATGCCGGGTCCTGCCCACTGGGCTGCAGAAGCCCCAGGGAGAGGGCAGCAGGGTGGGGAGCCTGAGCCTGGAGCAGGCAGTCTACCCTTCCCCCTGCCCCCACCCTGTGCACAGATTAGGGGGGCATGTGCCCCCCCTGCCTCCCCTGGGAGTGCATGCAGCGGCAGGGAGCCAGCCCCTCCTCTTCAGATGAGTTGCCTACACCCCGCTCCCGCTCCCTGCTCAGGCCCTGCAGCTGCACATTTCAGCCCTGGGGCCCCAAGCCCCATGCCGCACATCAGATGAGCAGCAACCCTAGCCCTGTCCAACTGCATCCCTCCCTCCCTCCCTATGAAGGCCTCAATCCCCGCATCCCCACCGGCCCTGCTAGACTTGCCTATGGGAGCTGCTCTCCATGCTTCCTGGTGAACGCGTACATGCACATGGTGCCCCCTGCCTGACCACCAGTGCCGCAGTGCCATTGTACATCTCACTAGGTACATGTCTGAATCTTCAGAGACCTAAATATTTTTCAAAATATGGCTCTGGGTGCCTGCCTAAAAGAAGAGAAGCTTGATCTTTCTTTTTACTCTGGTTTGCAACTTCCCCTCTTCCTTAAATTAGAATGGGGAAGGGGAGATTTGGAAAACAGAAGAGAGAGAGAGAGGGCAGGACAAAGAAATTAAGACAGTTTTGGGTGAGGTGGAGTGGAACAAGTGAATGGAAAAGAAAGAGGGAAAAAAGCAGAGGATGAGGAAATAAAATGACTGTAAATTCCAAAGAAGAAAAAAGTGAAGGAAATTTAGAAAATTAATGAAAATGAGAAAGACCCCCAGAAAGTTTTTTTAAAAGTAGCAAAGTGGAGGAAATCCCCTTTAGCAACTAAACTGTAAGGTGTAAGAACTTATTCTGGCCAAAAAATTGCATCCTCTAAACATGGAAATCCAATGCAAGTGAAATGAATAGAAAGGAATTGAAACTTTTTCAAGTAAAATACACAACAGAGATTAAGAAGAAATTGAATGAGCAAATAGCTAAAGTTAATAAGGCAAATGATAGGAAGATCTTTAAATACACCAGATATAGGAAGCCAGCAAGTCATGATTTGCTCAGCCCAGGATCCATAGAGGACATCCAATCTAAGGACCCAGCTACATATTCAAACTAAAGCTGGATAGAAACCACCTATAGAGTTGTTACATATTTTCAAACACATTTTTATAGCTGGTTGGCTCTTTTTATAGCGGGATAATCATTTTTATCCTTTGATAATCACTTTGCACTTGTGGACTATTTAAATTTATTGCATGATTAACCAGTTAATTGCGTAATATATGTAATGTATAGTAGGGGCCTAAGAAGATAAGTAGTCTGCAGAGAAGCAACATATTTAAATTGTTCTTCATCACAGAGGATCATGGGAGAAATCTCTTTCATAGTTAGTCTCTCCAAGTGCTAAGGCCAAGAGGAGTTAGGGTAGGAACAGAGTTTTATGCATGGGTTTTGTCCCTCACATTGACTGTGTTGGCATACTGTAGTAGTCTTGCAAGCAATTAGACTTTCCGCAAGATAAGTTGTGCAGGTTTTGTCCCTAAGAATTCATGCACATCACAAATATTCCTCCCACATCCTTAATAATAATAAATCCTAGATATCTATCGTATCTTAATCTCAAAACATTTTTCAATGTTTATTTACTCATAATGACTCATCACTGAATTGTAGTTGGCTCAGGGAGTGAAGCAAAGGAGCTATGAAATGCTACAAAATCACAGGATAAAGAGTGTACTTGAATGTTGTATTCAAGAGAAAGCACATAAGGAAGTTTTTTAGGTCAGTAGAGAAAGTAATTATACAATTTTGAATATAAGCAGGATATCAGAGCTAGCTCCATTTCTGGAGAAAGTGCCATGGGGGTCACTTAATGCAGGTTTCCCTCGATTTATGCGGGTTCTTTATATGCAATTTTGCTCTTATGTGATGAGCATATTTAGACCCATTATTCGTTATATGTGAGGTAAATTCGCTCTTATACAATCAGCATAGATGCCTCCCCGCCCAAACAGGTAAGTCTGTGGGGGGAGGGGAAAGGGCTGTGGCCCCACTCACACCATCCCCAGCTGCAGCGGTCCTAGAAGCGGCTGGGGCCAGCTGCCTGCAGCCACTGGGCTGCACCATGCTCTGCCTGTCCTCCCACACCTGGGCTCACCCCAGCTCCTGGGCTGCACTGTGCCATAGTGCAGGCAGCAGGTGTCTGCTGATCCTGGGGCTGCTCCAGCATGGGCTGGGGTGAGTGCAGATGAGCAGAGCCCCAGGCGGTGTGGGACGCAGCACTCGCCCCAGCCCTGGCTGCAGCAGCCCCAGGAGCAGCCCACACTAGCTCCCCGCCCCCAGGCTCAGTGCAGCCCAGGAGCTGGTGAGTGGGGACAGGCGTGGCTGTCTGCTAGAGCCGGCTGCTTCCAGGGCTGCTACAATCGGGGCTGGGGTGAGTGCTTGTCTGTTCCCTCTGTTTTGCTGCCTTGTGAAGCCCTGGGAGCAGCACCCCTCCTCCCGCCCCTTCCCTAGTCCCAGCCTCACTCCTTCACTCTGTCCCTCCCTCACCACCATGGGAACCTATCCCTATTCGTTACATAGTAAAGTGGGTTTGCTTTATGCAAATTCAGTTTATGCGCCGTTCTCTGGGAATGCGTGTACAGCATAAATCAAGGGAAACCTGTATTCTCAAATGGTCAATACTGTGGTTGCATGCCTTATATGACAACACAGTAATCCAACATCCTGCTAGGGCATTGATTCAGTACTGACTTGGAGAAAAGCATGAATGCTACTTTTTACAGCCTTCTGGCTTTATTTGGGAGATCTTCATCCAAGAGCTGACCCCATATGAGATCTGATGAGGTCAAAGCTTGAGGTGATATGGCTCTAGCTCAGAACATTATTTCCACCACAAGAAAGTGACACTGTTTTGTTTTAAAAGCTTCCAATGAAAGAGGCACAGTTGTAGGCTGACCATCTGTTTCCCCCTGTCACTGGAGTTGGAGGGGGGTGACAAGGGTTGCTAATGGAAAAGAGCTGAACCATAAACCCAGATCCAAAGTGTAGAGCTATTATTTTCTATCCAGAGATGAACTTTCTTGACCTGATTCTCTACTCGCATCAATGGAGATATATTAACTTCAATAGATTTAACTCTTGATTTATAGTCTAGTATATTTCTACACTGGAGAAAACCAAAACCTGTGATCTAAACACCTTAAGCAACAAAAGGGCAAATGTCCTTCTCAAGCCACACAGCCCATTGGGCTGATGTAATATATTTTAATGTGTTTATGAGAACCTAAGGTAAGACTTTTTGTTATTGAATCTGCCATCGGTAACTGACTTACAGTTTTACTTTATTT
>NW_005842400.1:309773-350170 GCF_000455745.1 Alligator sinensis | reverse complement strand
TTCTAGGCGGGCCAGTCCTCTGTCCCATGCCAGTGTGCCGAATCACCTTTTTCCTTACTGTGCTTGAGGAGCATGTAACAGCTAGTGTAATGCTAGTTTCTGTAGTCAGTGATACACAAGGGGAGTAGTGTGGCTAGCATTATATCGAGCTACCTTTGCTTTCCCCATATGGATGACCAAGCACTGTTTACATATGGATCAATGGGAGTAGTTCATCCCAAATGTCTAAAATGGAGCTCACATTCACCCTTATAGCAAGACATCATACCACTCTGCCATGGTGTCCCACTCCTAAACATAGGGATTTGAAATCCATGAGTGTTCTGAATTGGAGCACCTGTGTTATAGAGCAGGAGTTTCAAACTCATCTTATGTCCCAGATCAGACCTGGACTGTGGGGCTTGTGGGCCAGATCCAGCCTGGGGCAAAGGAAGTGGCAGGGGCAGCAGCTTTGGCTCCCATCCAGAGCACAGGTGGCAATGGGTTGACAGTAGAGCATGTGGTAGTGGCAGCTCTGGCTCTGACTTGGAGCAAGCAGTGGCAGCAGGGGCTCCAATTACTGCTGCATGCCCTGTACTGGAGCTGCAGCTGCCACTGCCACCACATGCTCTCTGCCAGGGAAGCAGGGCTGTGGCAGTGGCAACAGGCAGAGAGATCAGAGGGTGATGTTGGCAGTGGATTTATGACCCAGATATCTTGTTCTGGGTGGACCCAAACCCTCAGACTGACCACGACTTCTTCCATTCGATATTAGGCAGATTTTATTGATATACAGTGATAGCAGATAAGAATAATGCAGGCAAGGCAAACAAAATTACACGTGCAATTCTATATCTACCAGTCCTAAGGCTGTCACAGAGGAAAGATATACCTGGCCAGTACGCAAACTTTACCCTGAGGTTCTTTCTTGAATGTCAGCAGTCTTGGAGGTTGAGGGCCAAGGCCCCCCCTCTTCCCCCAGTAGGGTGGGTGAGACAGGTTCTTAGTGTGCCCTCTCTCCATGATGGCCTCGGGTGCCCCCCTCAGGGACTCTTTCCTGCTCTGAAATCCCTCTTTTTGTATTCTTTCTCCTCCTGATGACTCTTCATTCCTGGGTACCGTTGATTGGTTTCCCTGTGGTCATCATACTGTCCACATTTTGTTCTGTCAGCATAATCCTTTGTTTCCCAAACCCATCACACACACACATTTACTGGTGTCTTAATCTGGGCACGCCCTGGCCTCCTAATTTGGTCCATCCACCAAAGCTGGAAATCCCAAGGGCTCTGCAGCTGGTCACTGTGACCAAGCCAACAGGGCAAGCCTATCTCACGTTATGGATTTTTAGGGAATAGTGTGGTACATGTCTTCAATTGCCCAGCCTGTTTGTCTGCTGGTTCCAAACACAGTGGGCCTTGAACACTGAGACCGTGAAACTTTGCCACAAACAGGCTTTTAAACCAGTTAACCCTTGCTGTTGCCTTGGACCATTGTGCTAATGCATACCTACAAGCCATTCCCAAAAGCAAATCTCTAAATATCATTTTCCAGCCATCAGATGACTTGCTCTCCAGCCATCACTCTCCCTCCTGTTGCTGATTGCTATGTCCACCAGAGCTCAAGGCCCCCAGATTCTGTGGCAGGTTATGCCCCTTAACTTCCAGTGACCTGCTGGTAGTCTGGCAGGCTGGATAGAGCAGGTCCACTGACTTTACTTTTTTACATTACTGTTATAAAAGGTAAATTAAACTACCAACTGGGATCTGAACTCAGGTATGGAGTTCTGACTGATCTCAGAAAGTTAGAGAACCCATTTGGACAAGGTGATTCCTTCAGGTTTTTATACTGAAATCTGAGCCTTGATACTATTGCTTTGTTGGCTCTTACCTGATTATATCTGAACTTTTCTGGTTTTTCCCTTCTCTAATTAAACTGATTTTTGACAGAAAAGTCAGTTTCTGCAAAATCAAAATCTTTGGGAAAATTTGATGTGATTCTTGCCAACCTTTTTTCAGTTTACCATCAGAAAATCTGGCCCCAAATCTCCTCTCCACCTAAACCCTGTAGTGCATTCTGGGAGCTCTATGACTATCTAGTCTGAATAGGACATTCAGCCCACCAGGAAGATGTAGAGCACAACACACCAGAACTACATCTCTTATGAAACACTGGCATCAGAGAGAATTGCATTTAATGTGAAAATGGCTCAAAACCACAGCCCTTCATTTTGGCAATACTGGAACACTTTATTTTCTAATAAAAATGTTGAAATAAAATATTTCAACATTTCCTAATTAGAATTGTTGGCACTTTTTCTACAGTGAAATCTTTTGACTTTTTGAAACATGTTGAGAGAGAAAAAAATACCGAAGCACTGACATTTCCTGTGGGATGTAACTTTGTTTTATAGTAGTTCAGATTTGCAAATCTAGACAGAAAGGATCCTGTTGCTCCTGGCTTTGTTTTAGACTTGTTAGGTGAAAGGAGAGCATGGAAGAGAAAATGCCAGAATAGGAGAGAGAAAAGATGAATGAGGAGAAGCTGCAAGTGGGAAGGAGAATGTGGAGACCCACCTCATAGGAAGTTTGTAAAAGAAGACAGAAGGAAGGGGGGGAAGGGGGGAGGACTTCATTTTTCATTCCTTAGAGCTGTTAGTCTCTCTTAACCTTCACAGCAAAAATCACTCCTCCCACTAAAAAAGAAATATTAACAGCCCTGCAGCAGTCACAGGCATCCTACTACCTGACCGTGATACTGCGTTAGGGTCACATAGTGGGAGAGAGTGAGCCAAGGAAGAAAAGAAGCACTGCTCTGCAATCCTTAGTGAAGCTACATAAAGGGAGGGAAGGAAAATGAAATCGCCACAAACTTGACTGATTGAAATGAGGCAATTGTGAACTAAGAAGAAAAGGTGGTTGTGGGGGTGGGAAAGGGAGATAGAAGCAAAGACTGAGGCAGGGAGGAGAAGGTTATGCTAATGTGATGTCTCATCACGCTGGCAAGGTGCCCACTGATGCCTCTATGAAAAGCCGGGTGACATCTGCCATGAGAGCTGCTGACTGGCAAGAGCTCAGTGAGGAAGGGATGGGGATGTGTGACTACATGGTGTGTTGGATGAGTTGCATGTGTTTGTGTGTTTTAGACTGTGTATCTTCCTAGAGCCTACAGCTTCTGCTTCTATTCCACTCATTGGGTAACCGTGTCAATGCACTGCCTATTGTTACGTAACTCCAGAATCCCTGCAATTTCCTTTTTAGCTGGCTTGTTCTCCTTCCCTTAGGACTAGAATAAAGTCTGCTACCATAGCTGTTCAGATGCTAGGACTAAATGTATTTCTGTTGTAAGTCCACTGAGGTCAACAGGGTTCCACCAAGGATGAATTAAGCCCTATATATTCAGAGACTGGATTGGCACAAGGTATATGATAGGGAGGGAATTTGGAAAGTTGGCAGTATGACATCCCAAGGAATATATTGCTCCCCAAGAACATGTGTGTGTGTGTGTGTGTGTGTGTGTGTGTATATATATTAAATTGTTCAGAATTACAGCCATTAGAGACCTTCTAGGTCTTGTACTTTCTCTCATTGAGCTATAACCAACATCTCAGGTTTAGCAGCACGTTTTGGAAGGAAGCTGTGCCTGACAAGTTTCTGAAGATTATTGCTCATGAAGCCTTCTTTTTGGTTTGTTTGTCTAGGGAAAGCAGAAGGGATTGGGGATGATATCAAAGACCAAATTTCAGCCTGATTTTTCATTGACAAGCTATTTAATTTTGGAGCCTTCTGATGCTCCCTGTTCTACAGGAACTGAAACCAAATGAGCTCCCTGCCTCACAACACTGCTTTGTTTTCAGCTGTATCTCTCATGTATCGGTGTGCGACTGCGTGATCATGTACTGTCATGATCTTCAGGTGCCTCCAGTAGGTACAGACCTCTTTATCTGTCCCAAAGCTTATAGAGCTGATCTGGACAATTGAATGTACCTTGTATGTTTTAGAATGGGTGGGACCTCTATTCTAGGCCAAGCTAGTCGCATTACACACATCCTTGACAGCAGGCTACAGTTTACAGCTTTCACCACCACCCAGACTTTTCCAGATGGGTTGAGAACAGATGTTTGAGAAACGAATTAGCCACTTAGCTGCTGCCCCTGGCTGGTGGACTGTCCTCGCTTTCAGTCAGAAGACAAGAGGAGAATGAGCCGGCAGGTGATTGGCAATATGAATTGTCACTGAAGCTGAAAGGCAAAAACTATAAGACTGACAAAAGGAAATACTTTTTAGGCAAAATATAATTAACCTAGATATGCATTGCATTGCTGCACGACAGCATTGAGGCCAAGAGCTGAGCAGGATTCTAAGAGGAGGAGACAGTTACATGGATAATGAGAGCAGAGTGCGGTTACAGGAGACGCAACAAAATTTTTTAAAATGAGAGATATGAACCCTTTATGCTTTGGGGCTTAAATCAACTGCTAACTGCCAGTAGTTAGGGAGAAACTTCCCCTGAGGGCAAGTTATTACATAATTGTTCTCTGCAGGTTTTGTTGCACCTTCCTTTGAAGCATCTGGCACTGGCCACTCTTGGAGATGGGAGAGTGGACTAGACGCAGAGCTGATCCGATCAGGTATGGCAATGCCTACATCCCTGTTTTCATTTCCAAAGCCCACTGAGAGTGACAGGCCCCACTGTGAAAGCTGTTGTACTTCTCCGTCAATCCTAAGTCCAGAACGCAGAACGACAGGGGGAAGAGCAACAGGAGGAGGGATGAGGAGGAAGGGGAGGGAGAGCGGCAGCAAGGAAGAATGTGAGATAGAGGGGCTGGCAGAGAGAGAGAAGGAAAGTTAATTTGTAATTAGAAGACTTGAACTTCAAAAAAAGTTAATTAGTAATGAAACTTCTGACTGAATGATGCACATTCTGAATACCAGCTTTGTCAGCAGTTGAAATTAATTACAGGCTCAAGCACAAGAGAAAGGGGGGAGCAAAGAGGGAGGGGGAGACAGCGCAGAAGGAAAGATTATAAACCTGGCTCTAGGCTGTTGCCGTGGTGACTGGAGACGGTCCCTGTGGCTGACAGTGGTGACACATTTGAAGGCAGCAGGTAGTTATAATAACCCCCTTCCATAGACCCAAGCTGACAGTGACCCCTCCTGATTCTGGGCAGGAGATGCTTCCTTTTTCCCCTTTAGACTCTCTCTCCCTCTCTCTCTCTCTCTCTCTCTCTGTGGCAGAACTGATGGGTCTTCTGGAGACCCGCCTGCGCTGAAAGGAAAACCATGGGTGATGAGGAGAGAGCTTTCCTTATGTCACTTTAACCGCAAGGAAGCAGCATCAAGTTCAGCCATGTCAATGTGAACCTGGATGGAATCCACAAACCTCCAGAGAGCCAGTCTAAAAAAAGGGAGGACAAATCCAGTCTTGCCAGCCCCAAGCATTTAAAAATCAATCCCATGCCACCCCCCCCGCCCCCCAAGTTGTGATATTTTAAAAATAAAATATTTTTGAGTGGTGGGGGAGGCGACGTTATTGCCTTCTGATGTTTAAACCTCTATGGCTTATGTTTTCAGGCTTTTATCTAGAGCAAGGAGGACTAGAATCTTCTTTTTTTAAAGTGAAAATAAGATTTTTATGCAACGCTGTGATTCTGGGAGTTGGGGCCTTAGAGAGACTATTACATGTTGTGCAATTCATGATAAAATCATGAAAGATGGCAACTTTGTCCCTCTTCTTTCTTCTGAAGGAGCATCAGCCTATTGTAAACAGATTCTTAGCCTGTTTGTCACTAAGCCCTCCCAGGGCAATAAACTTGTCCTTATTCTTAGCTCTGGATCACTCAAGTAGAAGCCCTATATCTAAAACCATCCTGCCATGGGCGATTGGTGCCAGCTTAGTTGGGGGGGGGGGTCAGATCCCCCCCCCTGCAGCAACCAGTCAGTGACCGGGGGGGGTCCCCCTGTGGCCAATCTCACTGATTTGGGGGAGTCCCTCCGCAGCCAATCGCGCTCCCACTACCCGGCCAGCACATGCAGGGGGGACACCAGCGCTCCCGCTGCCCCCCCACCCCGGCCTGTCGCCTGAGTGGCAAGCATGGCTGGTCAGGGGGTGCACCCGTTGCCACTGCAGAACCAGCACCTTGGCCTTCTTCAGCTGCTGGTTGCTCAGCCACATTCCCCCAAAGGTCCACCTTGGTTGTGAGAAATCTGATGTTTAATCTAACCCATCAGCGCTACAAACAAGAGATCAAGGAACTCAGGCTTAGCAAAGGGTTTTTGTAGCCCCCTGCCCCTGCCTCTCCCTTTCCCCCCACTTTATTGACTCTTGAGAAATCATACAATACAATTGGTGATTTGTGGAAAATAAAATCCTCAGTTCAAGTCCTCTTCTGTCATTTTGTTTTTCCTGTGAATCCTGGGTTTGGTCAGTGGTAGACAGCCCTTCTTGGCCTGTTTTCTTTTCATGTCACAATGGTCTATCCCTTTGTTCAGAAAAATACCTGTTATTTTGTTTAAAAAAAAATAAAACAAAAAATCTCTGCCCTTCCTTTGACATGCCTTCATCAGCTGGGAAGGTATGTGCATGTTTGGGAGCTCTAAGTCACCTTAACTCCCCTCTCCATTGGATCCTGTGTGGAGAGACATTCAGTGTTAATGGCCTGACCAGCAGAAAGCTCATTGTGCTAGTAGGAGAATGTCAGCCAACTCTGATTTGATGGCCTTCAATGGCTCTGTCCTAGTTTGTTATACAGTTTCTTTCCAGTAAGTGTCAAACACATGATACAAAATGGATGCTTTAATCCCCAAAGGAGGT
Organism: Alligator sinensis; assembly: GCF_000455745.1. NCBI lineage: Eukaryota > Metazoa > Chordata > Crocodylia > Alligatoridae > Alligator > Alligator sinensis. The sequence goes on along the minus strand of NW_005842400.1, from coordinate 343,381 downwards.
TGCAATACAACATGAGTGTCACACTTCAGAATGAAGGTTCCAATACAAAGTAAAGCCCTTGAGACAAAATGGAGTTTGCAAAACAATATGGAGTTTTCATTCTGACACAGACATATCCCCAGTCTGTCACAATGGGTTCCTGGTGAAAAATGGCACAGCAGGTAATAAAGACATTCACATTTCCATACAAAGACATGTGGATGCAGAAGCATGTTTTTTGCAAGCCGTGAAAGCAAGGAGGGAGAACAAGCAAACTGTGGCAAGCACTCCCTTCCCACCCCACCTGATGCTCCCATCTTCCACAAAGTACAATGCAATGTCAAAGGTGATTCTGGATACTGAGAAGCCCTGGGCCTAGAGTTGAAAGCAAGGCCTGGCACCTCCAATGGGTGTAAGGATAGTGCTGTTTCGGGACCGATACACTCACCAGGCAGTGGAGTAGATGCCATTTCAGAAATGAAGAGTGAGGGATTTAGAGGAGGGACAGTAGCTTGGAGAGAACAAATGCAGGGAGTGGACAGATGCCATCATAGTAAGTGATGGTGACAGACAGTAGTGTCACTAGGGTGGGGAGATTTGGGCAGCTGCCCCAGGCACTGACTTGAGGGGAGGGAGGAAAAAGATCAGCTGCTGTCACAGCCACCCAACTGTGCCAACATCACAGTGTCAGCCCATGGTTGTTGATGCCCCTATGCATCCTACTGCCCTGGGTTCCTGGCTACTTTCATAGAATCATAAAGAAGTAGGGGTGGAAGGGACTTTGAGAGGTAGTCTAGTACAACTCTCTGCCTGAGACAGGATCATTCCTATCTAAACCATCCTAAACAAATCCATTGTTTAACCTCTTAGCAAAGCTACACAGTCAACCGTGACACAACACAAGCCATAACACCCTAATCTGCCACAGGTAAAGCAGGTTCACCACAGTGGCCAATGTCCTGCTGCTGCAATAGTTACTAAAAGTACACTCAAGAGATCTCAGGAAATGCCATGCACCTGGCTGCAGAGAAAGACAAAACCCCCCATAGTCCGTGCTAATCTGACCATGGGGCAGAATTCCCTTCTGACCCCATATATGGTGGTCGGTCTGACCCCGAGCAGAGGGGCAAGACCCAGGAGCCCCTGGGTTTAAGTCCCAGCAGGAACAATGGCACACCCCAGTCAAAATCGTCAGCCTTAGCTGCAGCTAACACCCAATGCCTTTGATGAAGGCTTAAAAAAACTTTTACATGTACCAGCAGGAGAGGCAAAAATTCCCTCCTGGCCCCACGTGGCAATCAACAAAGCCCAGAAGCATGGTAAATACTAGGCCTGTATGAAGTGGCAAGTATTCGCTTTGGATTTGAATTCGTCCAATTTGGAGGACAGTGATTCGATTCGGAGATTCGAATCACTGTCCCGATTCAGCCGAATCAGATCTGAAAGATTTGGTGCTGCTTTGGAGATTCGGCCATAGACTAAACAGGCAGTTGACACACCTGCCTCCAATTGGTAAGTCTGTTGGGGTTGGGGGAGGAAAGGAGCATGGGGGAGGGAGGTATTGGGGCTGGGACAAGTTGCCCAGCCGGGGCGGGGTGGGGGCGTTACTTGGGGAGAGAAGCGGGACGTGGGCAGTGCAGCGCTGCGAGTGGGGGCTCTGCCCTGCTGCCACTTGCCCAGCCGGGTGGGGAGGAGGGGGCAGGATTCAGGCATGGCTTGCTTTGCGTGGAAGGGGGCAAGCATCAGCAGGGCAGAACCCCTGCTCCAGCGCTGCACCACCTGCATCCTATGCGAGCTGACAAGTGGCAATAGCACCCGCCCTCCCAAGCCCCTATGTGCCAGCTGGCAAGCGTTGGCAGGACATAACCCCCATTCCCAGTGCTGCCATGCCCACATCAGCACTGGGATCAGGGACTCTGTGCTGCTGCCGCTTGCCAACTGGCACCGGGGGGGGAGTGCAGGATGCGGGCTTAGCAGAGCTGGGAGTGGGGGCTATGCCCTGCTGTTGCTTTCCCCCTTCCGCTCGGAGCGAGCCGCATCCCGCCCTGGCTGTGCAAGTGGCAGCAGGACGGAGCCCCCGCTCCCAGTGCTGCCATACCTGTGTCTCACCCTCCTCCACCTCCCTCCCTGAGTAACACATCACCCCCCTCCCCCTGCCCTGGCTGGTCAGCTTGTCCCAGCCCCAATCCCTCCTTCTACCATGCAGCTTCCTGTCCCCCTCCCCCAACCCCAGCAGATTTACCAGCTGGAGGCAGCTGTGTCAGCTGCCTGTTTAGTCTATGGCCAAATTGTCAAATCTTTTCTGAATCTTTTTCCAAATCGATTTGGATGCTTCAAATTGATTCAGAGCTTTTAATTGGTCTCCCAATTTGATTCGGATATGGAAATTTGGTCCTCGAATTGGGCTGAATCTCTTATGAATTGAACTGGCTACCGAAGCTTTGCACAGCCCTAGTAAATACCCATAGTATAGCATAGGCATAGCTACTCCTAGATTCATTAATAAATGAAGTTTTAAAAAAAAGGAAGAGATGCATGTGTCCATATCTCCAGCAAAGCCTAGAAGCATGGGAAATTCCCATAGTCAAACATAGGCATAGCTATGTCAAGATCATCCCTGACCAATGCCTGTCCAACCTCCTCTTGAATATTTCCAATGATGGGAATTCAACAACTTGCTTAGGCAGTTTATTCCACTGTTTCCCTGTTCCAACAGTGAAGAAGTTTTTCCTGATATTCAATCCAAACCTCTTTGCTGCAACTTAAAACCATTGGTCTGTGTCCTACTCTATGCAGCAAGAGAGAAAAGGTATTTTTCCTCTTTTTTATGGCATCCCTTCAGGTTTTTTATGTCTTTGGTAGAATGGTGTGGCAACGGAGATATCATGGGCAGGAGAGGGGCAAAATAGAACGTGCTGTGCCTGCAGCTGGCAGTGCTTTCCAGAGCAAAGGAAAGGGTCAGAAAGAACAGGGACATGTGGAAAAGGAAAGAGGAAAAAAAATAAAATGGTTGTCATGGGTGACTTCAATAACCCAAACATCTCAGGGGAAGACCACTCAGCAAGATCTGATCATTTGCAAAGCTTCCTCACTTACACTGAAGAGCTCTATTTGACTCAAGAAGTCCACAGGCCGAACAGGGGTTAGGCACTCCTGGATTGGGTTCTGGCCAAAGGGCATGATCTAGTGAGCAACCTAAAGATTGAGGGGAAGCTAGGTGCCAGTGATCATGAAATGATCCCTTTCTCCATCCATTGTAAGACAGGGAAATCAGCCAGCAAGGTAGAAATGGTGTCAGAAGTGGACTGGCTAAGTTTGCTCACAACACCAAACTTTGGGGAAGAGTGTCCACACTTGAGGATAGGCTGGTGATCCAGTCCAACCTCGATAGGCTTGCAAGGTGGCTGAATTAAAATCTGATGGCATTCAATACGGAGAAATGCAAGGTGCTCCACCTCAGGGAGGGGTGGGGGGGAACCCGGATCACACTTATAGGCTGGGCAGTACTACACTTGCTAGCACCATGACCGAAAGAGACTTGGAGGTCATGATTAACCACAAGATGAACATGAGCCACCAATGCAATACCGCAGATGGCAAAGTGAACAAAACTCTGGCTTGCATCTACCGATGCATCTTGAGCAAGACCCACTGTACTTGGCCTTGGTGAGGCTGCAGCTGGAGTACTGCATCCAATGCTGGGCTCCACAATTTAGGAAGGACTTGGAGAAGCTTGAAAGAGTCCAGAAGAGAGCCAGGGACATGATCAGAGGGCAAGAGAACAGGCCTTATGAAGAGAGGCTGTGAGCTATGGGACTCTTCAGCCTGGAGAAGCGCAGGCTCAGGGGTGACTTGATGGCAGCCTATAAGTACATAAGGGGTGTGCATCAGGATCTGGGGGAATGCCAGAGCACCCCAAGGGATGACAAGGTCCAATGGTCACAAACTCCTGCAAGACTGTTTTAGGCTGGACATAAGGAAAAACTTCTTTACTGTCTGAGCCCCCAAGGCCTGGAGCAGACTCCTCCCAGAGGTGGTGCAAGCACCTACTCTGTACGCTTTTAAGAAACACTTGGATGCTTATCTTGCTGGAATCCTTTGAGCCTAGCTGACTTCCTGCCCCTTGGGCAGGGGGCTGCACCCAGTGATCTTACGAGGTCCCTTCCAGCCCTAATGTCTATGAAATCTATTAAATCCTTGATTTTAGGAAAGCTGACTTCTATAAACTTAAGAGATTGGTTGGCAAGGCCCCGTGGGACCATGGGGATGGGAGTCTAAGAAATGTGGGCATTCCTCTAGGATGCGATCCTTGGAGCACAAAGGAAGTCTATTCATTTTCTTAAGAAAGGTAGCAAAAGGGCTGGGAGACCCCCTTGGCTCAATAGGGAAGTCATGGACCTCCTGAAATTGAAAAGAGAAGCTTATAAGGGATGGAAGTCAGGAATTACCACCAAGGAGGAGTACACAGTAATAGCCCACACCTGTAGGGAGTGGATTAGAAAAGCAAAAGCAGAAACTGAATACAAATTTGCAACAGGAATCAAGGACAATAAAAAGTCCTTCTTTAGATACGTAGGAAGTTGGAGAAAAAATAAGGGAAACGTAGGACCCCTGCTGAATGAAATGGGACACCCAATAACTGACACTCAGGAGAAAACCAAACTTCTAAACAAATACTTCACGTTGGTATTCCACCAGCCCAAGGGTGTTAGCCTGCTTTTCTAATCCACTCCCTACAAGTGTGGGCTATTACTGTGTACTCCTCCATCCAAAGGTGCATCTCAAGCCGGTCCAGAGAGGTGATACTCCCCCGCTTTATGCAACTTTGGTCAGGCCACAGTTGGAGTCCTGCGTCCAGTACTGGGTGCTGCACTTCAAAAGGGATGTTGCCAGCCTGGAGAGGGTTCAGAGGAGGGCCACCCACTGGGTGAGAGGGCAGCAGGACAGGCCCTACGAGGAGAGACTGAAGGACCTGAACCTGTTCAGCCTCAGCAAGAGGAGGCTGAGGGGGGACCTGGTGGCTGCCTACAAGCTCATCAGGGAGGATCAACAACAAATAGGCAGAGCCCTTTTCTCCCCAGCACCACCTGGGGTGACGAGGAACAATGGTCATAAGCTGATGGAGAATAGGTGTAGGTTAGAGATCAGAAGGCAATATTTTACAGTTAGGGTGGCCAAAATCTGGAACCAACTTCTTGGGGAAGTGGTCCTCGCCCCTACCTTGGGCAAATTCAAGAGGAGGTTGGATGATCACCTGTCTGGGGTCTTGTGAACCCAGCATTCATTCCTGCCTCTGGCAGGGGGTCAGGCTAGATGATCTGTTCAGGTCCCTCCTGACCCTAGCTACTATGAAACTATGAAAAGGATCAAGGTGGGGGTGACTGATCACCCACTCATAGTTGGTGGAGATCTTGTGGGGGAACATTTAGAGAAGCTGGATATCTAAAAGTCAGCAGGACCAGATGAACTACACCTGAGAGTGCTGAAAGAATTGTCCGACGTCATTGCGCAGCCAATGGCAAAGCTATTTGAGAACTCATGGTGCTTGGGAGAGGTCCCAGAAGATTTGAAGAGGGCCAGTGTGGTGTCTGTCTTCAAGAAAGGAAGGAAAGAGGACCCAGGGAATTATAGGCTAATCAATTAGACCTCAATCCCTGGAAAAATCCTGAAAATAATTATCAAAGAATCCATTAGTGATAGCTGATAGGATAATTGAAGGTAGTATTCTACAAGATCCAACGTGGCTTCATTGCAGGCAGGTCATGCCTGACCAACCTCATGTCCTTTTATGATCAAGTAACTTGCCACCTGGATAAGGGAAATGAGGTTGATGTCATATACTTGAATTTCAAAAAGGCCTTTCACTTAGTCCCCCACAATGTCCTCACAATAAAATTGGGAAATTGCGGCCTCGACAACTTTACGATCTGGTGGCTAGAAAACTGGCTCTAAGGTAGGACCCAGAGAGTATTAATAGATGGAACTGAGTTGACATGGCATAAGGTATGCCAGTGGCATCCCCCAGGGTTCAGTTTTCAGACCAGTGCTTTTCAACATATTCATCAATGATTTGGATTCGGGTGTTAAAAATGTACTGGCAAAATTCGTGGATGACACCAAATTATGGGGGAGTGCAGTCATGCTGGATATACAGGGACCTGGACAGGCTTGCAAGGTGGGCAGATCAAAACCTGATGAAACGTGAAATCTGGGGAGAAATAATCTGCACCACACTTGCAGGTTCAGTGGTGCTACACATGCCAGCACCACAACTGAAAGAGACCTGGAGGTCGTGACAGACCACAGAATGAACATGACCCACTAATATGATGCCATAGTTGGCAGAGCGAATAAAACATTGGCATGCAACTACCGATGCATCTCAAGCAAGACTAAGGATGTCACCTCCAAGTCTACTCAGCTTTAGTGAGGCTGCAGCTGGAGTAGTGCGTCCAGTTCTGGGGACCACACTTGAAGAAGGAGGTGGAGAAACCTGAGAGAGGTCAAAGGAGGGCCATGTATATAATTAGTAGGGCTGTGTGAAGCTTCAGGTGCTGATTCGATTCGGAGGAGATTCGGCCCGATTTGGTGGCTGAATCTCCAAATCTGAATCAAGTCAGGGGACCAGTTAAAAGGTCCAAATCGATTCGAAGCTCTCCAAATTGATTCAGAAAAGATTCAGAGAGCTTTGGTGATTTGGGCAGTCCCTGCCTGCTGCAGCAAGGAGCAGGACCCAGACTCTGAGCTGGTAAGTAGAGGGTGGGGTAGGGGAAGCTGGAGTAGCGGGGAGGGGATCCTGGGGGGGACCCCTGCTAGGCCCCATCCCCTGCCTGCTCTCTCAGCCCCCCGAGCGCCCCCCAACTCCTGCCCACTCCCCCAGCACCCCCCATGGCTGCCCTGCCCGCCCCAGCTTCTGGCCCTTTAAAAAACAAACAAACCCCAAACCCTGCACTCATCGGCTCTTGCAGTGGCCTTGGGGCTTCTGGGGGCTCGTGCAGAGACCCCCACGCAGCGCGGGGCAGTGGGGGGCAGCGGGGATCACCCCCCATCGAGCAGGAACCGGTGAGCCTGGTGGGGCAATCTCAGTAAGCATGTACAAGCTGTTCACAGTTGCTCTAAGGCAGCCCGTAATGCATCTGCAACTTTTATTCAATGCAGCATCTCACAGCTTTGCAGGTACACTACTGATCTTTCTCACGCTGGCCATGGGTATTGGACTGCTGAGTGGCAGAGAGCACAGAAGGTGGTTCTCAGTGGTGTTGGGTTGATCCTCCATGTACAATTTGTGAGCTCCTTTAGTATATTGTTTTGCACTAACTCTACAATATTCTTGTTTGGTGGCCAAGAGCTCTTTGACATTTGCAGATACTGTTGTCAGCCCTGGCCCTAATGACTCCCTTGATGACTCGCTTGACTCAGCAAGTCTTTGGTTGTGGTAGTAGGTGTTTAGCAGGATTTGCAGGCTCATAGCTGCTAACAGGGATCATGATGTAAATGCTCCTGCTCTTACTCCAGGGAGAGAATTAAGTTCTAATGAAAAGACCCTTAGAGTCAATGTAAACTTTTAATTTGTTTTACTAGGCAGTGTATCAGGTCTTTAAGCAAGTGGAAGGGAAGAATAAAAGTCGCATCCACATAGAGCTCTTAGGGCAAGGTTATTTTATTCCTGTCCTTGTGCTTAGTAGCATTTCCTGGAAGATAGATTATTTCATAACTTGGTGATAAAAGAATCTGCTTCAACTGCATTAAGCAAAAAGGGATTTTTTTTTGCCTTGGCTGTGAGGAGCAGTGGAGGAGGAAGCCTGTAAACCATGAAGAAAAATTTGGGAAAAGGGGCTATTAGTATGGGAAGCTTGGGGAGGGAGCCAACTTGGGACCCCTTCTGCCTTATGTTGGACTAAACCTGGTGCTGGTTTTGCAAAGGAGTGAAGAGGAAACTTGCTCTTTAAACCATATTTAAGCATGAGTGCAGCTCAGACAATGTCGTGGGTGTTTGCTTCATCTGATATCATGACCAAAGACGGTCACAAAAGCCCTTTCTTTGGTGAGGGCAATGAGGGAGAAGAAAGAGAATGGATGACCTGCTATGGCAGAGTGTGCAGGCTTTATGTGAATTACCATCACAGCATGCGTGGGCAAGTGTGGTATGAAACAAAGCACAGGTTTTGGAGTGACGGAAATCTAGGCCACCATTTTAAATTCAGTCTTGTGAGTTCAAGGCATGTGAGTTGTGGCCCTTTAAGGCTGCGTTTTTTTTAAAAAGTCTAGAAATGCAGGATTAGATATAAAATGAAAACAAAGCAGAAGTACGATGTGTGCTGATATGTGCAAGAGCAGTGGTGGTTCTCCTGAAGGAGACGCACTTTTTGGAGCCTTTTTCCCATTGGCTCTAAGACCCTTGTATAATCTCTAGCCTTAAGGTATTTGCACCTTCTTTAAGGCCTCTTGTCACTCTTAGAGTATTGTCATGGTCCTTGGTATAAATGAGAATCAGACCCAAGACTATTTAGTTGGAAAGAAGAACAGAGAGAAGTTTAATACAACCTCATTATAACAAATTCTGTTTATAACAAGCCTCCCCCCTGCCTTCTAACAGTCCTCATGGCATGAACTGATATTTTTTTCATGATTATGATGCAGCAAATTGATTTAACCCTGTTATGGCAAACACCCTCCTTTAATGGATTTTTCTTCTGGTCCCATGGGGATTTTATTATAATGAAGTTTACTGTATAAAACTGTGAAGGAGATAGAGAAGGTCATTCAAGCACTTCTGTTTGCCCCATCCCACAATACAGAAGTGAAGCAGCACTTGATGAAACTGAAGCAACAAATTAAAAATAAATAGAAGGAAACACTTTTCAATGTAAAGTATAATTAGTCAATGTAGCTTGCTGCTGCCAGCTATTATTGAAGCAGATATTTTAGCAAGAGTCTAAACAAAAGATTCAACATAAATAAGAATAGCATCTGCAGGGACACCACAGTAGCTGAGAAAACAATTATAAGGGCTGTCAATATTCGTGCTTTAGGGCATATGCTGATCACCAGCTAGGGTCAGGAACCCAGTTTTCCCCTGTGACTGTAGAATATCACACTTAAGCGCATTGCAGAAGTTTTAACCAGCATTGGGCACTATTGGAGCCAGAACAAACTATTAGATGGACCACTGAGGTGTACCAATATGGCAATTCCATATTTCTAAATTCCTGTTGAAAAGAGAGAGAAAGAGAAGGAGGGAGAGAGAGAGAATGATTTCTGGGCCTTGAAACCTTAATTCATACCCACTACAAGACTGGCTCTTGTCTCTAAGTTTACTGGGAATTTTTGTCCACCTGTTAAGTTGGATGAGACCTTTTGTTCACCTGCCTGCAGCCTTTGCTGCTGTGGAGTGCAGGGCATGATGGAGAATGTGATTCCTTCATGTTTGGAGAGTCAGCATGCCAGTAAAATGGGGAATTGGTGTGCATGCATATAACAATGGGGTGATTTGTATAAATCCCTCCCAGTGCTTTGTAATGCTTTTATTTGCTTCCAATTGAATTTTGACACAATTTATCCAGCACATGGGATGGGGTAAAGAGGGAGAGGGAAAATATAGGAATTCATGACTAAGCTGTGATATCACCTGGGGTTTTGCTTTTTATTTTGTTGTCTCAAGACTTGGCTGGGTTAACATTGGCTACATAGACCTCACCTCAGTTTTCCTTGACTCCTTTTACCTGGTTCGAGTGCGTTAGCATGATGGTGATTTTACTGAACTGTGTTACCTTGGGGATGTACCAGCCGTGTGAGGATATGGACTGCCTCTCTGACCGGTGCAAGATCTTGCAGGTAAGCAGTCTCTTCACCCCCATCTCAGAGCAGGTGCGACACTGGCTGAAGCCCAGGTCCATACTCTCGTTTTTGTGCGTGATGTTTTCCTTCCATGTGCAGTTAGCTTCTTCCAAAAAAAGATTGGCAAGAGTGCCCATAGCAACAAAGTAGCTTGTCTTAAAAAAATCACAAGAGTTTGCCAGAGAGAGGGAGATGGAAAGAGAAAAAGACAGTGAATATTGTCTATTTATGGCAATATCAGACAGGGAGTTCACTTGCCTGTACTTATCATACCCATTAATTCACCTGTACCCATCTGCACTCGCTCATCCGTCCCCACCCACGATCACTGACTCCTTGCATGTTCTTCCTTCACATCCCCATTCTTACCAGGCACGCCTTTCCCCATCCTCATATCCATCCATTTGTGCCCTTCCACTCTAACATGCAACTATAAAAGCAGGCTGTGGACTGAGGGGCATTGGCGAAGTGGTGGGTAGAGGAGGGTAGAACTGACAAAACAAGGAGGAGTGCTGCAACTCGGAACAGAAGCGCAGTACTGCAATGCGGCAGAGTATGCTTGTGTAGCCTCTCCACTGTTAACACTGACCATCATGACCATTGAAGTTGACATTAATGCCCACGGTTTGAACTGTATGATGAAAGGGGTCAACATGCTTTTTAAACTTGCCCTCTGGTCCCCTTTGGTTCCTTCAGGTATTTGATGATTTCATCTTCATCTTCTTTGCCATGGAAATGGTCCTGAAGATGGTGGCCTTGGGGATCTTTGGCAAGAAGTGTTACCTTGGAGACACCTGGAACCGCCTGGATTTCTTTATTGTTATGGCTGGGTAAGCTAATTATTTTTATGTCTGTATCTTCTTTAAAGCTGAATTGATTGGAGGCTTGCATGCAGCTAAGAGATGCTCCCCATGTAAGGACTTCATTAAGATTTGTAGTAAGTGTTGGAGTGGAGTAGTAGGCTTTTGGTTTAAAAGCAGAACCAGATTTGGGTCATTTATCTTGGTATGAGGCTACAGGAATTCCCAGGAAGTCAGTGTTGTACACTGGATTACCCTGTCTTGATTTGCATTGGTGGAACTGTGGAACTGACAGCAAAATGTAGCTCAGGGCATTTGGTGGCTACCTTCCCATTAAACCTGGCACCACACCTGTGCTGAATTTAGCTGCTTGGAGAGGAATCAGCAGACAAAGGGGGCTGGATCCTCAGGCATCAGAAACTGATGTAGCGTTCTCAGCTTAACTCAGGGATATTGATTTATACCTGTGGAATGGCCTTGAACTCCAGTGACATTAACAAAATTGGGCTAAGAAATGTCACTTCGGCCCAGATTAGGACAACATCATTGTTTCCATTGGCGCAGCTTTTAGGTTAAGAGCCTCCTTGTTGGAACAGTGGGATTCTGACTTTGCATCATGTTGGTGTGCCCCACTGCACCATAGGGACAAGCTGACATCTGAGCATTTTTAACAACAAAGTTGCTATGGTGAAGCTCTGATTTCTGCTTCACAAGTCTGCACACACAAAGTAAAAAGCCCACCAGGATTTACCAATTGAATCAGTGGTGAAATTTCCTGCCTTGCCATTGGTAAACCTAGCTTCTCCAATTTGCTTATTTTAAATCAAATTGCCCCATGACAGAAATGTTGCTGTTTGCAGCAAAAAAGATTTCTCCTTTTTAGTCAAGAACAAACAGCTCCTTTTTGCAGAGATATCCTCAGTCCCCTTTTTGTCCCTGCAGGGAATTACCAGCTTGCATTGTCACCTAGAACTCATAGTATCACTGACTAAGCTAGCATTGAGTTCGAGCTTGCTTTGCAAAACTGCTCCCTAGGGTGGGCAATGACACTATCTTTACACTTGTTTTCAACACATCTCATCTATAGCAAGGTTTTAAAGTCACTTTCCTTTCACTGTATGGACAGTTATGGACTGAACTGAGACCTTCCGAATAATTTAATTTGTTGTATGATGTTCAAAGGTGGGTGTTCTGTGGTGAAAAGTCCTGTGTGTGAAAGAGCATAGATAGAAATGAAATACATGAACCTGTGTTTCAACAGTGAAAGCATCAGATGCTGAGAGTAGAAGCAGGGGAGAATGGTAGATATTCTAGGGAGTGATATGAAGTTAAAGGAGAGATGTCATAGTGCAGACTGTCTTTGAGAAACAGAAAGGTGCCAGGTATATTTGAAACAGGGTGGCTCTGAACCATTTGTGTTTCTCTATATGTGTCACAGAACTACTCTGTCACTGAGGTTAGAACTAAAGCTGTATCCCATGCAGGCCCAGAACCCCAGTTCAATCACTTGGGATGAGGAGATTGGGAACTGGGCAGCCTTTTTGTATCTGATTTTAGTGCAGACTCCATTTGTGAATGATGGTCAAGTCATTCACATTTATCTTGGGTAGTTATGGAGAAATTCCAGAAGGTGGATGCCCTTTCTTGGCATGACTAGACCAGGATCTCTAGATTAGGACTTCAGATCTGAACCCCTTTTAAAGGAGCCTTCTATGTTGATTATAGTTTCATTTCTGATCCAAAACTAGAAGGGGCTTTTCTTGGTCCTGTGAAGCTGTCCACATGGTCAGCCCAAGGTAGTGCAAATCTCATGAGAATATCTTATCTCACAAGGCTTCTACCATTAAAGAGAGATTCAATCTCTCTGCCTATCTAGCTAGCTAGCTAGTCATCAGCCCTGTCAAAGAGCTTGTTGCTGTTGTTTTGTTGTGTATTCATTATTACTATTTTACAACAATTACAACTGCTTGTACAATTAGGATATAATCAACCCTAAGACCAAGCTCCTGCTTGCCTTCACATTTTGAGCACAAGCTTGTGTTCAGCCTCAAACCCAAACCCTAACCCTTGGGTTATGCTGACCTGTATCTTCACTTAAACCTACCCCAAATCTGCGTACCTCAGATCTGGTCCATATCTGACTAGAACAGGTTCTACTGGTGAACTCTGGTAGTCTGAATGTTCCAGAGAGATCTTCGGCCTGGTCTTCATGTTCTGTCTCTCCTACACCACCTAACTATATCCTAGACATTTCCATCCCCTCTGCTCTCATTTGGTGTCAATGGGACCAAATTTGCCTCTCTGAAAAGCAGTATGTGATTTTGGGGGAGCTGCAATGGGTAGAGATCATCAGATTTTTCTCTTCAAACTAAGGATAAAACCAGAAACTCCCCAAAGCAAAGACACACACAGTCCACAAAGCATAGGCTAGGATATAAAGAGTACCTTGTAGCCAGAAAAAACAAAGGAACAATGAGCAGCTGGAGATAATGTCCTGTCAGGCATTCCTAGGCAGCTTAAATGCCTCCATCTGGCTATCCACCTTTTCCAAAAGACATACTTATTTGATGATATTGCCCCAAACAATGTTTTGGTTACACACTGGGTCCATTCATTCATTTGTTCAAGCACAATAATTTTTTTCTCTCTCTCCATTTTCGCTACCTTTGGAAGCCAAAAGCTACAGGTTTATTTAACTGAATTCCCTTGTCTGCTCCCTGCCCTGCTTGCCCCTATTCCCCACGCAATTCAGCAGCTCCAGGACGAAGACTCTGTTGTCACTAGAAATGTCAGTTTCCATGGCAATAGGAACTGACATCACCAGAACTTTCTCCTCTCTCATCACTCCACTCCAGTTTTCAGTGTGGATTAGGAAAAACAAAACAACCACAACAACAACAACTAATAATAATAATAATAATAATAATAATTAGTATTATTATTAGTCCTAAATCAGTATTGTCCTCCTTTATTATTACTCTGAAGCAATCTAACATCTTCCAGAACTAAGATAACTATACAAAAGTCAAAAGGTACACGTGCCTGTTAGTTTGCAAACAATGAAGTGGCAAATTTGGTTTGCGGATATTCCAGTCTCCAACCAGTCTCTGGGTGACGGTAAATTGCAAGTGCCCAGCTTTAAACTCTTCAGTTGTCATCTATTGGCTTGGTGGGAGGCTGTCTTCTCCAATATTGGCTTGTCTGTGTTATTCCCTGTGATTTAAGCCTGTATTTCCAGGAATGACAAGGGGCTTTTTTCATGCTCAGTTTAAGACCTTTTATTGGGGCCTGATTTTCAAGCGGCCTAAGCACCTACCTTTGGAAAATCCTGCCTCTTTAAGAGGGTGACTTTGAGTGTCCAGAATCATTAGTTAGTCACTTAAAGAAAAATTAGGCCAATGTGTTTACATGTCCAGATTTAGGTACAAAATCAACAGGTTTCTAGGGTGGGATATTTACTCTACTTTTCATGATCTGGCAGCTTGCCAGATTTTACAGTGAAGTGTTTACTGTCTTTGGTGTGCGTGCGTGCGTGCGTGCGTGCGTGCATGTGTGTGTGTGTGTGTGTGTGCATCAGAACCATGACTGTGCATCTGGGATGGAGAATTCATTTTGAATTTGCTCTGACGGCTAGCATATGAATCATTTTGATACCTGTCTTGATCTATGTGGAATACTGTTTGGGGAGGATTATTTGTTCTACCTAATCTGACCTAGATGTCATCATTACCTGTACATGGTAGTGTATTAACTCTATCCTCTGTTCTGTTCTCTTGGGTCCCTTCTCAGCCCAGATTGGGGGTAGTCATGTGATATATCCATGCGGTTTTTGGGGAAGTGGATGATAGTCATAGCTGTAGGTTGTAGGACCATTGTGATTATCTAGTCTGATGTGTATAACATAAGCTGTAGCACTTCCCTCAGTTACTTCCATCTTCATGTCCAAAAGTTGTGGTTTGAAAACATCCAGTGATGGAAAATCCACTAGGACCTTTAATGAGTTGTGTGACGGGGGAAGATCACGTGGCCAGTTGCAGTGTCAGCCTACCCCTATGTCTAGGGCAGTGTCAGCCTACCCCTCTGTCTCTCCTGCCATGACTTGCTGTTCTATAATACAAGATGAAATAAGCAGGAGGCTGCCCATTTAATGCCCCAATGCCATGGGGTCTACCCACAGCTCCAACCTTCCCTTACTGCATCCCATGCCTCGCATAGATTCATAGATGTAGGGTTGGAAGGGACCTAAGTAGATCTTCAAGTCTGACCCCCTGCCCTAGGCAGGAAAGAATGCTGGGCTCATATGACCCCAGCTAGGTAATTGTCAAGCCTCCTCTTAAAGACCCCCAAGGTAGAAGCCAGCACCACTTCCCTTGGAAGTTGGTTCCAGATCCTAGCTGCCCTGACTGTGAAGTAGTGCCTTCTAATGTCTAGCCTGAACCTACTCTCAAGCAACTTGTGGCCGTTATTCCTTGTTACTCTGGGAGGTGCTTGGGTGAACAGGGTCTCTCCCATTCCCTGCTGGTTCCCCCTGGTAAGTTTATAGACAGCCACCACATCCCTGCTCAGCCTTCTCTTGTGAAGGCTGAATAGGTTCAGGTCCCGTAGCCTCTCCTCATAGGGTCTTCCCTCCTGACCCTGGATCACGCGAGTGGCCCTCCTCTGGACCCTCTTGATGCCGGCCACATTCCTCCTAAAGTACGGCGCCCAGAACCGGAGGCAGCACTCCAACTGTGGCCTGACCAGTGTCACATAGAGGGGGAGGACCACCTCCTTAGACCTGCTCGTGATGCATCTCTGGATACATGTCAAGGTGCAGTTGGCCTTACTGACCACATCCTCACATTGGCGCCCCATGTTCATTTTGGAATCGATAATGACTCCAAGATCTCTTTCTGCCACTGTGCTTTTGAGAAGGGAGTTCCCCAGCCTCTAGGTATGCTGCTGGTTCTTACTGCCCAAGTGCAGTACCCTGCACTTGTCAGTATTGAATCCCATCCTATTCTCATTCGCCCAATCCTGTAACCTGTCCAGGTCCAACTGTATCCCGTCCCTCCCTTCTAGCGTGCCCACCTCGCCCCAAATCTTGGTGTCGTCAGCAAATTTGAACAGGGTGCTTTTCACCCCCTCATCCAAGTCACTAAAAAAGAGATTGAACAGTGCGGGCCCGAGGACCAAGCTCTGGGGGACACTACTGTCCACCTCCCTCCAGGCTGAACATGACCTGTCCACCACCACTCTCTGGGTGCAGCCCCTCAGCCAATTTGTGACCCATCTGACTGTGTAGGCATCAATGCCACAGTCGCCCAGCTTTTTTAATGAGAATGGGGTGGGAGACAGTGTCGAAGGCCTTGCTGAAGTCCAGAAAGACTACATCCACCACGACACCTGCGTCCAATGATTTTGTGACCTGATTGTAGAAGGCAATCAGATTGGTCTGACAGGACCTGCCCCCTAATGAACCTATGCTGGTTGCCCCTGAGCATCGTCCCCCCCTGCTGGTCCTTCCCAGATGTGCTCCTGGATAATCTTCTCAAAGAGCTTCCCCAGGATCGAAGTAAGATTAATGGGCCTATAGTAGCCCGGGTCCTCCCTTCTCCCTTTTTTGAAAATGGGGACCACATTTGCCTTCTTCCAGTCATCTGGGACCTGGCCAGAGCACCACAAGTGCTCATAAAGCCGTGCCAGGGGCCCCATGATAACCCCTGCCAATTCCCTCAGAACCCTGGTGGGGAGAGCATCTGGACCTGCTGATTAGAACACGTCCAGCCCCTCCAGAAGTTCCTTAACTCAGTCCTCCCTGACCCTAGGCCTGGCAGAGTCTCTCCTGAGTCTGTCCTGAATCCCAGTGGGGGTCTCAGTCCCTGCACAAAAAAATGGAGGCAAAGACATTGTTAAAAAAGTCTGCCTTTTCCTCTGGTGCAACCACCAGATTGCCAAGCGTATCCTGCAGGGGTCCCACGTTACCTGGTGCTTTCTTCATACTCCCTATGTATTTAAAAAAGGACTTTTTGTGTCCTTGATCCTTGATGCTAGCCCTAGTTCCGTATCTGCCTTAGCTTTCCTAACAACCCCTCTACAAACCCAAGCGATGGAGGTATACCTCACAGATGGCATCCAAATTATTATTACACTCTGGCTCAGGGCCGGGCTAAATTCGGTCACACATTGCCGTGTTCTGAGCCTCACTCATACCAGCCCCCTGTCACTGGGGCCTCTTCCACTCTGCCTTCTCTTACTGGGCCTCTTGTATACTGCCCCTCACTGGACCACACCCAACCTGCCCTACTCCCTTGAGCGACCACATAGGCCATCAGGCTTCCCTCATCCCATTCCTTGGCTGGCTGGCATGCAGCTTCTTGGGCCCTCTTGCGACCCTCATCTGAATGGTGACCAGCTGATCCACCAGACACTGGGCTGACTGCCCTCCACAGGCTGCTAGGCTCTTTCTGCCCCCCCGGGGGCCACTCTCTACCTCCTCCTTGGGGCTAACTCTATGCCCCCTTCCTGGGACCACTCTACTACCCACTGTATCCAGGCCATACCACTGCCCCCTCTCTGGGGTCTTACACCCTTGTAGGGCTCAGGTGCCCGAAGGCGTGCCTGGCCCTTGTGCCTGGCCCTAAGTCCAGGTAACCCACCAGGATGTGGGGGCTGGGGTTTTAAGGTGCCCGTACCCACCTTTCACTGTGGAGGCAACTGGCTTAACATTTCTGGGGGACTCCCCCACGATAGGGTGTCCTACCAGGCCAACCTCCCCAGCAGGGTGAAGTTTTCAGTCATACCCAGGACCAGGAGCCTCCTGCCCTTACCTCCAAGGTGTTCCTGAGCAGTCGTTTAGCCAGATGTTGTTCTGACAGCTGCCAACAGTTGCTCAGCCCTGAGAGCCTGAGCTAAAATTGAGTCTGCTTAGCTCTCCCCTCCAATCTTAAGGACCTTACCAGGTCATGTGACCGCCTTATCAGGGCTGGCCTAGTTCTCACTATATTGCTACTAATGCCAACTACTGGCATGTTTTTACATCTTTTAATCATTCTCTGGACCCTCTTCCTTTTTTAATATTCCGCTTGAGGTGTACGTGCCAGTACTAGACATGATATTCTAGCAGCAGACACATCATCTTCTGACCACATTTCACTAAGAACTTCTATTCAGCTTTATTTGCTATGATCTTTGAGTCTTTTTTAGTCAGTACTTCCCAAGATAGTGTCTCCCATCCTGTAAGAATAGCTTTTATCTTTGTTCCTAGATATAATGACCTTACATTTAGTTGTATTTTCAAGTGAAGCAGGTCACTGTGTATTAATGACCTGTCGTCTTCATTATTTACTATTCCTCGATCTTTGTGTCATCTGCAAACTTGATTGGTAGTGATTTCATACTTTCTTCCAAATTGTCGAGAAAAATTATTGCATCGGAGAGGCCAAGACCTAAGGGACCCCACAGTAAAGTCACTTGCTTGATGATGATTCCCCATTTACAATTATATTCTGAGACTTATCAGCTGATTTTTATTCATTTAATGTGTGTCATACTTATTTTATACTGTTCTAATTAAATCAGCTTTAGTACCTTTATCAATCACATTTGTAATTACATAATGAATATCAAGTTTGTTTTACAAAGTCTGTTTTCCATAAACACATATTGATTGGCATTAATTAAATTACTATCCTTTCATTCTTGATTAATCAAGTCCCATTTTAGCTGTTATTTTGCCTCTATTAATGTCAAGCTGATAGAAATCTGTTTACTCTCTTAAAATACTGGTACAATATTCGTTTTCTTGTAATTCTCTGGATCTTTCCCAGTTTTCCAAGACTTCAGAAATCTTCATTTACAACCCAGAGGATTCTTCAGGCCACTCTCTTAAAACTCATGGGTATAAGTGATTCAGACTGTCTAATTTAAAAACGTCTGACTTTGGGAGCTGCTGTTTAAAAACCTTCTTAGTTCCTGTTGGAATGGAAAGTAGCTTATCATCATAACATACAGATACATTAGCTGGCCTTTTCTCAAATGCTTAACAAATATGTATTGCAGTATTTTTCAACCCGTGGGTCATAAGAATATATGGAAGGGTTGGGAACAAACTTTAAAAATGGATCAACACACTTTAAAAATGGATTCTCTTTTAAAGGAGAAAAACATGGGAAACCGTGGGTTTTCCCTTGCAGGCTGGCAGAGTTTCAGCCTACGAGGGGCTGCTTGGGTTCCCCCGGCCCCACATACACCCCCTTTTGCCCCACATACCTATCCCCTGCCCCACACATTGGGGGGTTTAGTGGCAGGGAGCAGCAGGTCAGGCATGAGGGGCACTGGGTTGGGACTGGCCATTGATGTTTACAAACGGGTCCTGGTACAAAAAAGTTGACAATCACTAATGTATTGGACACTTGTGCCTTTTCTGCATTACTACTGACAATTCTATTATTTTACTATTGCCAGGGTTCCTTCTGGTTCCTCATAACATAACAAAACTCTTTATTGCTCTTAAGTCTATTGGCCCTAGATCTCTCCTTGTGTTCTTTTGCTTCTCTAATTAATTTTCTACAATATCTAACTTCTAATCTATACAGTGTTATCATCCATCCCTTTCCCCTCCATTTGTTATATATTTTTTCACTTCTATTTTCAGTTTCACTGTAAGCAATGTTTTTTTGTTTGTTTGTATTTTAATCAGCATAGCCTTTTTGTGACTTTTCAGACACATAATAAAAAGTTCCTAAATAGTTCCCCAGTTATCATTCACACTTCCGTTTAAATTCCTTTTACCAGCTGATTTAGCTTATAATTGTTTTCACCTTGGTGAAGACACCATGTGAATATGTTATAGATTAGAACTTTAATTTGTTTGCAGCCAATGAAGTTACAACCACTTTCACCTAAGCAGTCACTGACTTTTAGTTCTTCTGTCAAGCCCTTTTTGTCTGTCTGTACAAGGTTTGTTAGAGTAGAGCACTGAACAACTGCATGTCCCATCAACCGGAGATTGCTGCACATTTGTTTCTGCAATGCAGTTTCTTTCCTTCTCGTGAAGTTCTGCAGTGAGTTCTTGCTCCTTTTTGATTAGGACATCTCTTGCTTATTTATGAGAGCTTGACAAAATGCCTTTCTAAATTCCCTCATACGATAACAAAGGACTTTCAAATACAATCAATAGCTATGGACTGAGATAACTTTTAAACATTTCAAAAGCCAGTAGAGCAGTAGCTGCAAGAGAGCACATATCAGCTGTTACCTCTGCCTGCTCTTGTAACCATACCAACGAGTGAAATCACTATAACTTTAACCCTGAATGAAACAGGTTAACATTGCAGTGGTTTGGCTAGGCTTGTGCTACTACAGGATTGTTCAAATATAACAGTTACATTGTGCAGTTACTAATGGGTACACAGCAGGCATCTGTCCCTGTGAGTGGCCTTGTTCAATGTTCTACTGTGTCGAACTTGCTCCACAATGGATGAGGATTGTTTTGTGTTAGGAAACTGTCATCTAAAATTTTTATAAATTGCAAGGAATCTTATGTACCGGCAGCAGGAGACCTCCAGCATATGTCTCCCTGATTGAAATCTCCAAGAATAATGATATTTTTTCCCCTTACGCATTATAGATAGGTACTTAAAGAGCTAGTTGTCATTCTGATCTTGAGTGTGATTTGATCGTCTGTAGCAGACTTCAGCTAGTATCCCATGTTGCACTTTATCTGGTAGAAAAGGTATCTCTACACATTCAAGATAGTTTGTTTCCAAATGGTGAGTGACTTGGAAACAGATAAAGCTATTTCTGACACAGTGTGCCATTCCCCTTCCTTTTTGTACACTTGATCCTTCCTAAGTAAGTTAGAACTGTTGATTATAACATTGCAATCATGTGGATCTTCCTACCAGGTTTCACTGAAGCCAACTAAGTCAAATTTATCCTCATAAATGAACAGTTCCTTTTCTTCATGTCTGCTACCCTTGCTCCTGGTATTGATGCGTAACCAATTAAAATTTCTTTTCTTCATATCCCTTGATTCCTTGATTAGTTGTTGTTGGGAGGGGGAGTGGGGGTGGGGGTTGAGGTTTTCATTCTGATTGTGTGTTAAATCCATGTTTTATTTATTTCCTTTTTTTCTTTTCTCTTTGGTTGTTAGTTTAATACTGACCAGTCTATCCTTTGGGAGATTGGTTCCCCTTCTAATGAAGTGCTGCACCAACCATAAACCTTCCTTAAAAAGTGCTGTTTGCAGGTCATTGGTTCCTTTCCAAACTTCTGCCTGCTGTCTTCTTTCTCTTTTGGGACAGGAAGACTCTCCAGGAAGATTGGACATTACTCTTCTTCAGTACCCTTCAGAGTTCTCTGAAGGTGATTTATAATCAGTGAGGTATCATCTTAGGAGATGTGTCAGTATGCTGTATCACTGTTGATTTCAGAAACCTACCTAGTCTTGCATTTACCTGTCATGTCCTGTCACAAAGAAGGCAGTTCCACGGCCCTATGTCATCCTGGCCCTTGTAAAGAGTTTTTTCCATTCTCTGTAGCATAGAATCTCTGACGAGGATTGTTTATCTTCCTGGAACTGAACGATTGGTCTTCCTCTCCAGCTGTCGCTCTCTTTGGCTCCTTAGGGCCTTGTTACACATTGCAGTTTGAGCTGCTCAAATGTTGTTGGTGTTAGTGCTGTCTGGCTCAAGTCTGGAGCAGTCAAACCTTAAGGCCAAAAACCTTTTCTGACTGTCCCCCACCTGCATAGCTGGAAATTGCCACTAGGCAGCTGATGAGCAGGGGCTTGACTAGGGGCTACAAATGGGAATTGCCACTACAGGGCTGGTGAGTGAGGACAGGCTTCTATTTCTGCTGTAGGTGGGGGTATGTGAAAGATGGGCTGGTGGATGGTGGGAACCTGAAGCTGGGAGGTGGAGAGTTAATGGGATGGAGTGGTTAATGAAATGGGAGGTAGAAAGGAAATGGGGTTGGGGGAAAGGTGGTGAAATGAAGGAAGTCAACCACTGAAGGATAAAATAAAAGAAGTAAATTTGTTTTTAAAGAAAGAGGAAGCAAATTAAAGAAGGTCTCATATTTTAATAAATCGGATTTGGGATTGGGCCATGGGGGCCATTGGGTCATGCTTCCTGGGGTGGCTGGGAGCTGGGAGTAGTGAGGGAAGATGTTTTTGGGAGAGCTACTGTCCCTACTTCCGGAAGGAAGCCCCAGCTCATGAAGACCAGATCCAGCCTCCTAATTTGTTCTCCCACCCTCCTAGACCCCGCTCCTGGACCCATCCAGGCCATGTGACCTGGCTAGCTGGCATGTGCTCTGCAGGCTGCTTGCATGGGACTGCAACCCAGGGGGTGGGAAGGTCACACACCTAAGGATATGAGGGGGAACTGGCTTGGTTTCAGAACCATCCACCCCTTAGGCAGTAGAGTTCAGGGGGTGGAAAGTTTGTCAATACAGAACAGGAGGGTGGGAGAGGGGACACTGCATCCTGGGATGTTGGAGGACTGCAACTTGGGTGGCTCATCTGTGGGTAGTGGCCACGCATGAATGGAACACAGGTTGGACAGCTTGAATGAAAAATAACCCTCTTGTGGAGTGGCATAACTTTAAATTACCTAAAGTGCACTTAAAACTAGTTTTAGGTGTGAATGTGTGAGCAATCCAGGGATTAAAAGCTCCAGAAGCTGCCTAAAATTAATATTTCCTTTTTTGAATCCAGTGGGATTCTGCTTCCAGAATCTGGTTGCCCCAGTCTTCCTCAGCCACCATTCAAATCACAAATCTTTTCTTCTAGCACAATCATCATCTTGCACCCTATGCAGAGGAAGTTTTAACTGACTTTGGGCACAAAGGAAAACTTTGTTACAGATCATAACCACCATTCCATCCTTTGCCCTTATTGTATTGAGCATAGCTATAGATCTAGAAGGAAAATCTCTCACATTCCTTCTTTACATTCCCTTGTTTGTTGTTCCTTTTTGACAGCTGTGGAGTTTGCCTGCCAGCTGACTCCTGTGCAAAGCCTCACTGCTTAACTGCACTGCCCCACTAACACTCAAGACCTCAAACACTTGGACAGATCACAGATCCAAGGGTGCCAGCCAAAGAGAGAGGCACTTATTGACCTGCCTTACTTGGCATCTTGTTTATAGCTTATCCTAATGCAAAGAATAAACAATAGACAGAAGCAGAGCTGCTCTGCTGAGAGCTCCATATGACAGTATAGAATGACAGTAATGAACTTTATACTATGTGCAGAAATATTAGCATAGTGACTGAACAAATCTAGGCTTGCCCAACAGCAGCCTGTTGTACTGCATTCCAGACAAGTGCCAACTATTCCCCTTAAGGAACATCACTCAGAGATATCTGGAGCTGTTGCTCTGAAGGACTCTCAACTACTAGTCCAGTCCCAGGAAATAATGGTCTCTACTCAGGAGTCTGCAGGGCAGGGGCAAGCATTATCTGGAACATCTCAATGTAAGCTTATGGTACAGAGACTGGGGTCCCATCGAAGAGTGGAATTCTGCTCTGGGCAGGGGAGCCAACCATGGTCACTGTGAAAAGAAGGGATTGGGTCCTGAAATGTTTACAAACCTAAGACTCTCAAGAAAGAGTAAGCTCTGCTGAGTGTAGGGCACATTGCAGGACTTTGTTATTTTGCTAAAATCTGTAATTCCCAAATGATTTAAGGTCAAGTGACTGTGTTTAGCAAATCCCTTCCTTTCCTGCCAGGTTGTCTCCAAAGAGGTTAAGTTAGGAACCATGGATGCCTACAATCTATGCAGAGTTCTGAGAGAGTATGTGCCAGTCACCAGTGGTGTTCATGAGGTCTCGGACACTAGTTGTGGGGTCTGGAGCTGATGGACAGTGACATTTCACATCTCAAGGAATGGCATCAGGGAATAGGTTAGATACTGGAAGTCTGCCATAGAGTCCAAGCATTAGAAACAGTGACAAGACTCTACACAGACCCAGTCAGCCTAAAGCACAAGAAAGAGAGCAGAGGGGCACACACACATCTGACTAGGAACTATACAATAAGAGACTGGGCCAAGTTGTAACAGTTGGCACTTGTGTAAAATCAGATCACATCTTCAGAAGTGTCAAAGTATAGATTTAGATGCCTCTTTTCAGATTCTTGGTTTTAAAGACCTAAGCCCTATAATCTCTCCTCAGTATCTTCAGCTATCCAGTCCCAGCAGTTTTCTTATCACAGAGAGAAAACCTGCTTACATCTTCATACATTAGTCACACTATGTCCCTATAACTCTTAAAACACTGTGACATTTTCTCTTATTATAAGGTTTGGAGGGGAATCTGAACATAGTGGTGTGAAATAATCGTATCCTATGCAGTTGGGTGCTGGTATCATAGATTTAGGCAAGTTTCCACAAGCCTTTGCTTGGAGAGGGAAAAAAAAACCCGATTAAATAAAAAATTACTTAGTTAAGTTATTTTGTTCTTGGAGGGGTTGTCTTTTTTTTCAAGACTCTGAGTCTCTTAGCTCTAGAGCTCACAGTAACTGTGTAATTAGTAATTAATTTTTCTCTCCCAGGAGAAATATCTTAGTACTAAGACTCGGAGCTGCTGCTGCTTTTTTTTTCTAAATAAGAAATGGAGCAATTCTCACTGCTGTTACAGCAGGGAGTTAAAAGTTACATTCTGCCTTCCAGCTCTGAAGAGCCAGGAGAGGGTTTAATCTGGAGAACCATAAGGCCTAGCAAAATAGGGCTTGAAGGGACCTCCAGAGGTCATCTAGTCCAACCCCCTACCTGAGGCAGAATCATCCTTATCCAAACCATCCCATACAAACCATGATCTGCTTAAGACTACCGTTAACCCTGACACTACATAGACCTAGCACCCCAACCTACCACAGGTAAAGCAGGAGAACTATGGTGGCCAATCTCCTGCTTCTATAAAATGTTGCCAATATATGCTCAAGAAGTCCCAGGTAGAGGGCAATGCCTCCACTTGGGAGAAAGGTAAAAACTCCCACAGTCCATATCAATCTGACAGTGGGGTGAAATTCCTTTCTAACCCCATACATGGCAATCAGTCTGATCCTGACTGGAAGAGAAAGACCCTCTAGCCAGGAACAAATAGCTTTGGTCCCACCAGGAGCATTGGCACACCCCTGTCAAAGTCCCCAGCTTTGTCTGTAGCCAACACTCAATGTCTCTGGGAAGGCTTAAAAAACACCCTGACACATATAGCAGGAAAAGGGGAGGGAGGGGTGCGGGAGTGGGGAAAAGCAACTAGCAAAGCTCCGAAGAATGGGAAATACCCATGGTAGAACATAGGCATAAGTATGCCTAGACTATCCCTGACCAGTGGCTGTTTGACCTTTTCTTGAACACCTCCAGTGATGGAGAGTCCACACCTTTTCTAGGCAGTCTCTTCTACTGCCTTACTGTTCTAACAGTGAAGAAGTTTTTTTCTGGATATGCAATCTAAACTTACTTTGCTGCAACTTCAGGGCCATTAGTCCATGTCCTCCTCTTTGCAGCAAGAGAGAAAAGGTGTTTTTCCTCTTCTTTATGGAAGGCCTTCAAGTATTTGAAGACTGCTATCATGTCCCCTCCTAAGCACCTTTTCTACAAGCAGAACATGCCTAGCTCCTTCAGCCTCTCCTCATATGACGTGCTTTCCAAGACCTTTACCATCTTTGTTGCATGCCTTTGGACCCTCTCTAACTTCTCCACATCCCTTTCATAATGTGGAGCCCAGAACTGCATACAGTAGTCTAGATGAAGCCTAACTAGTGCTGAGTAAGAGAGGCAGTATTACCTCCCATGTCTTGTACCTAATGCTTCTGTTGATGCATCCCAAAACTACATTTGCCTTTTCTACAAGTGCATCACACTGCAGACTCATATTGAGTCTGTGACCTACCAAGACTCCCAAGTCCTTTTCCATAGTGCTGCCATTCAGCCAGGTGTCACCCATTTTATATTTGTGTTTTTGATTATTCCTCCCAAGGTATAGCACCTTGCATTTGTCTGCATTGAATTTCGTCCTGTTAGCTCTAGTCAAATTTTCCCATGTCGTGATCTTTCCGAACTGCACATCCTCCAAAGTGTTTGCAGTCCTTCCCAGTTTTATGTCATCTGGAAACTTGCTCAAGAAGCTTTCTACGCCAGCATCTAAATCAGTAATAAACACATTGAACAGCATTGGGCCCAAGACAGACTCCTATGGGACTCCACTTGAAACCTCCTGCCATTCTGACATGGACCTGCTAAGAATTCCCTTTGCTTGTGGCTGTTGAGCCAGTTATCTATCCACCGTATAGTCGTTTTATCCAGCCCGCATTTCTCTAATTTATTTATGAGAAGGTCATGTGGGACCTCATCAAAAGCCTTGCTGAAGTCCAGATATACTATACAGCATTCCCTTCATTTACTTCATTTGTTGAAGGAGGAGATAAGGTTTGTTTGACATGATTTGTTTTTCATAAATTCATGCTGGCTACTTGAGATTAGCCTTTCCTCCTCCAGATTCTTGCAAATGGACTTCTTTAGGATATGCTCTAGTAACTTCCCAGGTATTGAGGTGAGGCTAACTGGTCTGTAGTTCTCCAGGTCCTCCTCTTTGCTTTTTTTAAAGAGGGGCATTACACTGGTCCTTTTCCAGTTCTCTGGTACCTGGCCCATCTCCCATGATTTCATGAAGATCATTGCCAAGGGCTCTGAGATCTCCTTTGCCAGTTCCTTTAGGAATCTGGGATAAAATCTATTTGGCCCTGCTGGCTTGAATTCATTCAGACCCAACAACATCTCTCTGACCGTTTCTTTTGTTATCTTCTCCCTCAGCTTGCCCCCTTCTTTATACATGTAATCCCTATTAGGTGTCTAGCTGTGACTTAATTTTTTGTGAAGACTGAAGCAAAGTAGCTGTTGAGTAGCTCTGCCTTCTTTGCATCTTTGGTTAGAAGTTTCCCTGGCTTGTTAACAGAGGATGCACAGCTTTCTTGGTCTTTCTTTTTCTGGCCAACATCCTTATAGAGCCTCTCCTTGTTGTCCTTAACCTCCTTTACCAGGTGCAGCTCATTCTTTACCTTTGCCTTCCTGATTTTGTCCTTGCAGGTTCTGGCTGTTTCCTGGTACATGTCCTTGGTGACCTGCCCATTCTTCCATTGTCTGTATGCTTTCCCTTTGCATTTGAGGCATTTTAGAAGCTTCTTGTACAGCTACGTTGGTCTCTTGCCATTCTTCTTGTGCTTCCACAGTGTTGGGACAGTTTCTTGTTGGTCTTCTAGTACTGTGCCCCTTAGAATCTCCCAACCCGTCTGGGCACCTTTATCCTTCAATCTATCCTTCCATGACACCATGCCTATTAGCACCTTGAGTCAGCTGAAATCTGCCTTTTTGAAATCTACGTCCTAATTTTGCTGACCTCATGCTTTCCCTATCTCAGGATCTGAAGTTCTAGCATATCGTGATCACTTCTTCCCAAGGTACCCATCACCTTCACATCCTCCACCAGTTCTTCCCTGTTGGTTAGGACAAGATACAATATAGATGATCCCATAGTTGTATCCTCCACTTTCTGGAGCAGAAAGTTGTCTTCCACACAAGTTAGGAACTGTCTTGACATTTGGTTGGCTGCATTGTTCTTCCAGCAGGTGCCCGGAAAATTGAAGTCTCCCATCTGTATCATCCCCTCCATAGCTTTTGGATAGATTTGTCACCTGCTTGAAGAGTGTCTCATCCACCTCCTCTTTCTGATTAGGTGGCCTATAATAAATTCCCAGCATTATCTCGGTGCTGCATCTTTCATCTTTACCCAAATGCATTCTTCTTTGCTGTCTTCTTCCTCATGAACCAGGGAACAAGTGTATGTGTTTCTGACATACTAAGCAACACCACCACCTTTTCTCCCAATCCTGTCCTTCCAAAACAGAGTGTAACCCTCTATGCTGACATGTCAGTCCTAAGAGCTGTCCCACCAAGTCTTGGTGGTGGCCAATCAGATGATAGTTCATTTCATAGGCTGCAGCTTCCAACTCATCTTGTTTATTCCCCATACTTCTTGCATTTATGTATATGCAGCTTTGACTTTAAACAGGACTGATTGGCTTGGGGCATGCAGAGAAACCTAAAGCCCTCTTTGTAATGGCTGTCTTTTCTTAAAGCTTTGTCTGATGCCCATTAGTGTTTTCCTCCACAGGTGCTGAAAAGAATTTTGCTTGGTGCCTTAGACCATATTTTAAAGCTTTGCCCTGTAAGTGCCAGTTGCAAAATTGGTGGAAGCAGCTGAAAAGCTTGTGGTTTGAGTTTCTCTGTTCAGACACACATGGTGTTTTATTGTTAATCTGTATTTATTGAGTGATTATAGTCTGCTCAGTGATGTAGAAGGTCTGGAGGTTTCTGCTGCAAGGAGCTTATGGTCTCAGGGACAAACCAAAGCCAACAGATCAGACACAGACCACTAATCAAAGAGATGGAGCTGTCACCCAGCAGGGAAGAGGTTTTCATTTGTTAACTTCTTGTTTAACATACTGGCAAAGTGTGTGTCACATTCCCCTGGAGCATTTGGTTTGCAGGCAGATAACTGCCCACTGCTGCTACTGCTAGGTGGAGTTGCTCTTTTTTTCATTCCAGTGGTAGAAAAAGTAGGTAGTTATGTTAGTCGTGCCCTTTATTCTAGTGGTAGAAAGCCAGTCCTTGGTTTGGAAGGTCTGGGGTTGAGAGCCTGTTGGTGGCCTGAAAGAGGAGAGGGTTATATCTGCAGAGGGCATGTACGTGAAGTCACAAAACTTCTCTGTGCCTAAGCAAATTGAATGTGCGCACACAGGGCAAGGAGAGAAGCTCATTCAGCTCTTTCCCCACTTATATCTAGGTCCTTTGTTTGGGTGAAGATGTGTTCACCTCTGTACAATATATAGCAAAATAGGGGTGGAGGTGAGAGTTGGTCCCTTAGGTTGGTTTTGGAGTGCTACCATAATGTAAATATTAAATATTTATGGAAAACAGATGCGACTGTCTGCTGCTTCTAGTGGCACAGACATCTCTGTACAAGGTTCCATGGCTGCTGATCACCTGCTTTTATACACATGCACACACAAAGAGTGAATGAGGCATACACACAAATACACAGTGAGGCACACAGACTGAATGACACACACACACAAATACACACAGTGAATGAGATGCACACAAATACACTCAGGGTGAATGAGACAGAGTGAATGAGACACACAAATACACATGCACGGAGTGAATAAGATACATACAGCGTGAATCAGACACATAGTGAGGCACATTGAGTTACACACATACAAATACACACCCAGAGTGAATGAGGCACACACAGAATGAATGACACATATACACAGAGTGAATAAGATGCACACAAAGGGTGAATGAGACACACATACAAATACACAGTGAAGGAGATGCACACAAAGTGAATGAGGTGCACACAAAGTGAATAACACACATACAAATACACACACAGGATGAATGAGACACATATGGAGTGAATGACGCATACAAATACACACACACACACACACACACACACATTGAAGGAGACCCACTCACCCACAATGAAAAAGCCAGAAGGGATGGCCATAGCAAAGCTTTCTGAGCAGGGAATAGTGATTAGATGGGACAATGGCTGGGGAACTGGGATAATGCTCTAACCAGCAGATGGGTAGTGCAGATGTGGTAAAGGAAACCTGGAAGACAGAGGGATGTGCTGCTGCTCCTCAATCAGCCTTTTCTGCCACTGTGGGTTTAGCTTATGTGTAAGGGTTGAAAATGTAGCCTTTATATACCTCTCAGTGGATGGACAAGCCCTGTTGCAGTCTCTCTGCTCCCTGGTGCCTCAGAATTGGTTTGTGAGTGATTCAATTCATCCATCAATGGTGCCTTGTGCTTTCAGATCTCTCTGCTACTTTCTTGTTGCAGATAAGTCAGGTCACGTACTTTACTAACAAGGTCTGACGGCAGGTGTCTTGCATGACACACACCACCCACTTAAGCAATTTAGCTGCTTGTTTGCTCTCTTTCATGCCCTGTTCTTGCTCCACCAGTGTCACTGCTATTAGTGCTAATGGACCACGCTAACCAGACAGTAATTAGCTCCTAATGTGCTAAGGTTCAGCTGTTTCTGCTTTGGTGCAGCTACCACGGGAGGTTGGATTGGAGGGAAGGGCTTCATCAGGCTAGTTGCCCTCCCCCACCAGCTCCTGGAGATGAGATGTATGGAGGAAAAAGCCTGTAAGGTCTATCAGGGTAATGGTAATTTCCTGAATGACATGGAGGCAGAGCAGGGTGCATCCAGCAAGAGAGGGGATATGGAAAGGACACAGGATACTAGGGTCACATTAGGTAGTGAGTGGACTAGTTTGGCTGCCACCTCACTTCCTGGCTACAGTTCTTCAGAGGTAGGAGTTTCCAAAGACAATTATCAGTTTCTCCATCTCTGTCTTCAGGGACATCTACCACTGTCCCCTCTTACATAGGCTAGGTGGGAAATTTGAGATTTGGCATCTGCCTCTCCTTTAGCTGTTTTACTGACTTGCATCAGGCTCTTTGGCCTTGGAGAAGAGGGAAATCCACAGTAATGCATCTGAATAGCTAATATGTCTCCCAGCTCTTATTTTGGAAGGGAAGACACATGGCTGAACAGTCATCCCCTCTGGAGCTAAACACCACAATCGGCAGCTAAGACAGATGGATGGATAAGCGAGCTGCCCACACAGACTGAAAGCAACGATGACGTGCCTGCCTCCTTACGTGAGAGAGCATTCTACATCCCCTGCCACCTCTGTCTTGCTAATGATGCCAGCCTGTTTGCCTGCTTCCCCCACCTCTGTTCTCTCTTATACATGGAACATCATTGCTATAACTGAATCTGCAAAAGCTGTATCCTCTCATAGCATCCCAGGATCCAGTTCTGCTGTGACATCTACGAGAGTTAACAGTTATATCTAAGTTAGTTGCATTTAAAAATTAGCCCAGCATTTTTGTGCTTGCCTTTAGTGTCACATAATCCTATTCTTCCTCCTCCCTTCATATTTCCCATCCTGTCCTGTCACCTCTCCATTCTATCTTGATTGCAAGGTCTCTAGGACATGAGCCACAGCTGCTTTTTTTCTGCCTGGTTTACTTTTGTAGGCTTTAAAATACTAATCATGACATTTGCATCTCTCATTTTCTCTGGGTGTGGTTTTGCGATATGTTGTACATGCATATCCTAAGAGACAGCCTTAGCCCCAAATAACTTACAATATAAGTAGACAAGACAGGTGGGAGAAAGGAAGTGATACATCAAGTTTAATTGACTTCTTCAAAGGCACAAAGAAAATCTGACAGAGGAGGGGATTGAACCACATATCTGGAGACCTAATCCAGTACTTTATTCACAAGGCCAGTCTTCATCTCTATCTTATAATGGCTTTATAACCTGTCTGAGTGGGGAAACATTTTCTTTTATTTCCTCTCCCTTCTCATTCCCTGTCTGCAGTAAGTAGAAGGGGTCATGGCAGTGGTTGCCTATTTGAATGAAACAACCAGTTCTCTTCCCTCTCTCCCAGCCATCCTTGCAGGGTAAGGTTTGATCCATTTAGCTTGAAGGCAACTAGAAACTAGAGGGCAACAGCAGGTGGTCTCACAGTTAATATATTGATCCCAGGGATGTATTTGGTAGCCCCGTTGGTCTGAGACAAAAAGAAATGCAAAACTCTAAAACTCTTGGTTCAGAGATGATACTTTTATTAGACCAACTAAGAAATTGCAAAAAAATTATCTTTCTTTTCTATCTATATATTTTCTACCTTTTACCATCTTTAATTTTCCCTCAGCCTGAAAAAGGGTGCATGTGCCTGATTTGTGATTTCTTAGTTGGTCTAATAAAAGGTATCATCTCTGAACCAAGAGTTTTGAAGTTTTGCATTTCTATATTGATCCCAGACATCTGAGCAGTGGTTGGTAACTCTGGATGAAAAAGGGAAGAGGAGAAAAGAGCAAACATATACATTAATTGGAGTCAAAAGAAGGTTCGGCGTTTAGGGGGGATGATTACTGAAATGGAGGCACAGATTGGTCTCTATTTAACTGTGATGTCAGAAACCCACTTCAGCTAGATCAAAGAAAATTTAAATGTGAAACTGGCCCCTGTGAGTGATCAAATATGCAAACTGCCAGTGGCCACTGCAGATACAGACTTTTGAGTTGCCAATACAGAGGAAGACATGCAAAGTCAAAAGAAGAGACTTACAGCCCTAAAGTGTCAAGTTAGCACTGGAAGATTGTAAAACAAAGGCTTTAGAAAAAGTGTTCATGGTTTAGGACTACTAAAAGGGACCAAGGCAGGCACACCATACATGGCTCCCCAGTGCTTTGGATATGATAGTCAAATCAAATAGGAAACACTGGTTCAGAATGCTAGTATGCAGCAGTAATACATTAGATTACATCTAGTTATACAACTACAGACAGCAGCCTGTTATTTTTGATGTGGCCAGGAAATTGGAGGAAATAAGTGTGGAGAGCAACTGAGTATCCTTTCCTTTAAGACTACAAGATATAGAAGAAGGGGCTGAATTTCCAGAAGTCCTCAAACAGCTCATTGGAGAAACTTTGATTTCCATGAGTAGTTCCAACAGTCCAGACAGAATGTCAGGCAGGTCAAACTAATATTTTTTATACACCAAGAGAAGCCCACACATTTCTGCTGAGCACCAAATGCAGCAGGCAAGAAAATAGGAACTGAGCATACTCAAGTAGAACTCATCAGAAGTTCACTGAATATTAGGGAGGAGGACATTGTGATGACTTAAATGCTGCAAAATGCAATGGCCATGCATTGTAAGAGGCATAATGCTTCAGTAACAGAAGATTTTATGGAATGATTTTAAGTTAACTACTACTTAGCAATACTCTTAATACATTTTTCAGCAAATAGTAAAGGAATTAACGTTAGGAAAGTTTATAATTATTTAATATGGCTATCAGAAATATACTCTAAAGTATACAGATAATGTATAAGAAGATATAGCCTAAGGTTGTATGTTTTATTTGGGGATGCTATTGAAGGTAATTGCAGGGAAACTGATAGACAAAAACCTATGTAGATACAGATAGCTGAGGTTAAGTGGGAAAGGTGAGGAAAATATTACAACATCACTGTGTGGCTCTTATGTCTTTGCTATAGATGTTCTTTGCTCCCCTTTTATGAGATGCCTGGTATGCCTGTGCGAAGCGGCAGTATTTGCTTCGGTTTCGGCCAATTCGGAGGCCAGTGATTCGATTCGGTGATTCAAATCACTGTCTTGATTTGATTCGACTGAATCTGATTCGGAGATTTGGCAGAAGCCGAATCTCCGAATCAGCCAGGCCCATCCCCCACCCCTCTTCCAGCCCAGCAATGGCTGCTCTGCCTGCCCCAGCTCCCAGCACTTGGGGGAAAAAAAGCCCTGGCTCAGAAGGTGCTTCTGGGCGGGGGGCAATCCTTGCTGTCCCCCACTGCCCCATGCTGCATAGGGGGCTCTGCGCGAGTCCCCGAACCCCCACCCTCCACTCCCCCAGCCCCCTCACGGGTGCCCCACATGGGCCAGATCCGGCCCTTTAAGAACCCCCCCCGAAGAAACCCCAGGCTCACTGCTCCTGCTGGCAGCTCAAAGGGGCTGGCAGCGGTCCCCCTTGGTCCCCTCCCTGCTCCTCCACCCCTAGTACTTGTGCGGGCCGGGAGCAACCCGAGCCCTTTTCGCGCTGCACGCGGGCTGTGGCCAGCAGCCCGGGCACGCCGGGGCGGAGGGGGAAGGCCTTCGAGCTGGAATTAGGCACGGACGTGTAGCGGTAGTTTAAAAGATTGTTTACTTACACCGAGATGGCAGTGGTGTAGGCTGGAAAGCTTGCTTAAGTTGCGGTTACAGACAGACAACACAGACGGTCTTGTGGAGGTTGCTAGGCTCCACGGTACAGAGCTCCGGATGCTCTGGGTGAACGAGCCACCAAAATAGGAATCGTAAATACGTCTTATAAAAGTTGCGTT
>NW_005842400.1:302403-309700 GCF_000455745.1 Alligator sinensis | reverse complement strand
AATCTGCATACCGGTGGCGGGAACTCTTTTGCACCGTGCATTCCTTTTGCAACATGAGCAATGCACTCTGCAAAAGAAGCTGCAGAAAAGGCGGGAAACTCGTCCCTGCACCGGGGTTTCCTCTGCAACAGGAAACACTCCCGTGCAATGCTCTGCAACTTGACGGGGATAATTCTGGTGCCGAAGCGCGCACACACAATCATGCCTTTTGGGTCATGACAGTACTTACCAGCTTGGAGTGCCTGCAGCTCCCTGCTGCAGCCACCAGGGACTGCCCGAGTCATCAAAGCTCTCCGAATCTTTGCCAAAGATTCAGAGAGCTTTGAATCAATTCAGATCTTTAAATTGGTCTCCTGATTCGATTCGGAGATTTGGCCACCGAATCGGGCTGAATCTCCTCTGAATCGAGTCACCACCCAAAGCTTCGCGCAGCCCTACTGGTTAGTATTGCCTTGTGTACATCACACTTCCTTTTTGTGTCCATCTTTGTCTCTCTCCTATGTGTCCCATTTGTGTTCATCCTTTGTGGCCTTTTTATTTAAGGCATCAAGTTTACTTAGCAAAAAAATCGAGAATAATGGTTCTCAATCTTTTTAGGCTCAAGACACCTATTATTAGACTCAAGGCATCCATGGGAAAATGCCAGCTTTTTGTTTTTACTCATTTTTTAATAGAGCAATTCTTTTGTTGCAAAGTACTCAGACTGCAACAGGTTAGCGTGTTTTTGGAACTCTGGATTTCTATTTGAAATCTCTGGGTTTATCTCGTGAATCATGTTTGCACACCTAGCATTGTGTGGCACCACACAGCACCCTTGAAAGGATTTCAAGGGACCCCAGGGTATCACAGCACCTGATTGAGAATCAGATCTAAAATGTGAATATACAAAATGTGCTTGTGACTGTTGCTGCTCATGTGGCACAGCCAACTTGTCTGGGTTCTTTTGCTGCTCTCGGGCACTGAACATCATTCTTGGAGCTTCGTTACTATGGGAGAGGTGGAGAATGCCAATACAGATTCAAGCCCAGTTTCCAACTCATGGAAGCAGAGGAGCAAAAGAAGTGCCAAGCTGTGGCTAATGAAGTTATTCTGCCCTGGCTCATACCTCATGAACAGTCTGAGCTTGTAGCACTAGCAGTTTGTATGCCACTCTCACTGTATGCTTGTTGTCTGCTCCAGTGGTTTGGCATGAGTTGAAGGCACCCCTGGCCAGACCCTGTTGTTACTTCCTGGCCAAGGTCAATGTATTAACAGATTGGTTAGCACATGAACCTAGTGACCGGGACTGTCCCTCCTGCTAAACTCAGGGTCCTTTGTGTGTTTGACTAAACAGACTTGCCAGAGTGCAGGATAATGATTATCATCCAAACAGAAAGAGTACAAAGAGAGGGCAAGAGTAGAAGGAGAGAGAGAGACAGACAGACGGACTACAGGGAACAGGAAAAGGGGAGAGGAAAAGAGAGAAGGGGATGAGGAAAAAATGGACAGAGAAAAGCGGAGGGCAGGACTGAGTGATGAAGGTGGGAGAGAGGGGTATCTAGAAAGAAGGACAGGACTGTGCAAAGGGGCATGGGACAGAGAAATGGAGAGGAAGCAGGAGCAGGGATATGGAGGGGGGAAGCCCGGGGAAGGGCAGAGCCCAAGTGGAGAGAGCGTCTGATGCTCCAGACGGCCGGTGCTTTAGAATTCTGCAGAGCAAATGCCTTATCGGTTTTGACAGCTGAAACACACAGGGCAAAGACTGTCTCTCTCTTCACCCTGCCTCTTCCTCTTTCCGTCTTTACCCTTCGCTGCCTCCTTTACTTCTTGAAATGACTAACTGGCTCCTTCCTGGGTATTCTGAGCAGAGGCAGAATTGAAGTAACTTTCCTTGACGAGAGCCTCTGGCCCTGCTTTGGAGATGTCACAACAGATTCTTTCCATGCCATGCCAAACCCTGGCTAATTAATGCTGCACGCCTGACAAGTCATGTCGGCTGCTCTCTGGCTAGGGATCTGAGAGCTGACCTCAGCATGGGGTGGCAGTCAGACCCTTCTCAGTATAGAGCTTCCCTCTCTTTATGCCTTTCATTCCCAATGTTCCTGCAGCTGGGGTTTCCCTTTCAGGCAATGCTCCCATCCAACTCACTGCCGTGACTCCTTCCAATAACTGATGCCCCACCCTTGCCCCAATCAGTATACCTGCCCTCTTCCCTGCAGTGGTTTCCTCCTGCCCTCTGCTCCCACCTCACAGTCAACAGTCCCACCCATTCCCTACACTGCGTCTCCCCCACATAGCCAGTGCCTCTGCCCTGTTCCTTACAAGGATCTCCTCCAACAGACAATTCTCCCATGCCTCCAAGCCAGGGATCCCCTCACAGCTTGCATTACATCCCCATTCTATACACTGATTTCCTCCTTGCCCTCACATCCATTATTTCCACTCCTGCAGCAATGCCCACTGGGAACATCTAGAACTGGAACAACTGGTGGATTCCTGCAGTTCTCATTCCTCCCTCTTCTTCCTAGTGACCATTTGCATTCCTTTAACTCCCATATTCAAAAGGGACAGTAATCATTTTTTAGGGATCAGGCAGCTCCCATTCATTTCTGAGGTATTTCTCTGAAGTCTTTGAAGATAAATGTGGCTGTTGGGAGAAGAGGATTTATCTTATAAATTCAATTATCTCAACAGCTCCATGTC
The DNA here is from genome assembly GCF_000455745.1 of Alligator sinensis. NCBI lineage: Eukaryota > Metazoa > Chordata > Crocodylia > Alligatoridae > Alligator > Alligator sinensis. The sequence goes on along the minus strand of NW_005842400.1, from coordinate 307,018 downwards.
CAAATCCCTTCACAGATCAGGGGTTTCCCTCTGATTTAGCATAGTTCCAGCTTTTGAATCTTCTCTTGCACTCACCCACCCACAACCAAAGGCCACATAATATCCAGTCGATGGCTGAGGTAAGCTACCATTTACATCAAGAGGGAACTATCCTCTTCTTCTGAGGAAGGAGATAGATTGAAGGGAAGAGAGCTGAAATCCTGATGCAAAGTTTTTTTCCAGGTCACACTCTTTGCTTGACTGCTTTTGGGTTCCAAAGGCTTCATGAACAAAAAGCAGCAATTATATTTAAAAAAGAAGAGAAACTAGGCAGCTAAGTTGGCATATATAATCAGGCTCACATTCACTCATCAGATTGACATGTGACCAGGCAAGGACTCCAGAGATCTTGAAGAGAGCTTAGGTGCAACTACGTGTTCATTAATGCACCGTAGTTACAGCACATTAAGTTTAGTACGTGGTTAACTGAGTACTAAATCAATGCGCAGTAACTTGCACTACTGCACAGTAGCGTCAGCGCATGGGTTTTTAGTGATGCTTTCTGTTCAGTAGCATATTAGCATGGTTTTTGCGTGGCACGCAACTGTGCAGTGTTATTAGGCTACTGTGCAGTTAGTATCTCGTGTAGACACATCCCTTGAGAGCTAAGAAAGGAGGCAGTCATTTTGACTTTACTTTCACAGGACCCTGCTTCTGTAGGGTCATGTGATCATCATGGTTCCCCGAGCCCCTCCAGATGGCTGGTAATAATCAGATTCATAGATTGTACACGGCTGGAAGGGACCTCGCAAGATCATTGGGTCAAGCCCCCCTGCACCAGGCAGGAACGACAACTGGGGTCAGGTGACCCCAGCGAGGTGACTGTCCAGTCTCCTCTTGAAGATTTCCAGGGTAGGTGATTGCACCACCTCTGGAGGAAGTTTATTCCACAGTCTGGACACCCTGACTGCAAAGAAGATTTTCCTAGAGTTGAGCCTGAAGCAGTCTCTCAGGAGTTTGTGGCCATTACTCCTGGTTTTCCCCAAGGGTGCCCTGGTGAACAACAGCCTTAGATGTTCACCGAGCTCTTGATGTACTCACTCCCCTGATGTAGTGGTAAGCTGCTACTAACTCCCCTCTCAGCCTTCTTTTTTTAGGCTGAAGAGGCCCAAGTCCCTCAGCCTCTCTTTGTATGGTCTGCCTTGCAAGTCTCTGATCATACAGGTGGCTCTTCTCTGGACTCTCTCAAGTTTTTCCACGTCCTTGTTGAAGTGCTGTGCCCAGAACTGGACACAGTACTCCAGCTGCAGTCTCTTCAGGACCGAGTACAGTGGGAGAATCACTTTCTTGGTTTTACATGAGTTGCATCGGTTGATGCATGCCAGAATATTGTTTGCCCTTCTGGCTACAACTTTGCACTGAGGGCTCATGTTCATGCGATGGTCGATTATTACCCCTATGTCCTTTTTGGTCATGGTGCTAGTCAAATTGGCACCACCTAGTCTGTAGGTATGTTGGCATGGGTCCTCTGCAGTGCAGATGCTGACCCAAACTCCCCACTCCTCAGATCAAGAGTTTTCATTTCACTTGGATGTTCCAAGTTTTTTTGCCACGGTGTAGGAGTGTTTAGATCCAGGAATGTTGTTCAGGCCCTTTATAGAGGCAAGGATTTGAATTCAAATTTTACAATTCACCCATCATAGCAAGTTTGGGCACAGTTCCCTGCATCAACTAGTCTCCACCATGACATTCCAACTTCTGTCATCGTTTGACTCCCTCTGTTGGTAGTATGTTGATGTCAGGTGAATGATGGCAAATGCCATGAGACTTTCAAACACTTGCATGGAAAACATGAGCCTTGTTTCCTAACAGTCAGCCTTTTCCTACCTGCTCATTTTCTGTGACCTCTGTGCTGGTCTCCATGGCAACCTTCCCTACTAACACACATGGAAAATTATGACATCAGGTGATGCATGCTTCCAGTGCAGCCTAACTTCCCCTTGTCCTGGGTTACATCTACAAGACATGGTCTCAGGAGGGGAAGGATGTGAAAGCAAAATCAGAATTGGGAATTCCTGGGGCACTTCAGCTTCGTAGATTTTATAGATTTCATAGACATTAGGGCTGGAAGGGACCTCGGAAGATCATCGAGTTCAGCCCCCTGCCCGAAGGGCAGGCAGTCAGCTGGGGTCATAGGATCCCAGCAAGATAAGCATCCAATTTACTCTTGAAGGTGTTCAATGTAAGTGCTTGAACCAACTCCGATGGCAGGCTATTCCAGACCTTGGGGGCTCGGACAGTATAGAAATTCTTCCTTATGTCCAGCCTGAAACAGTCTTGCAGTAGTTTGTAGCCGTTCAACCTCGTCATCCCTTGGGGCGCTCTGGTGAACAAACGTTCCCCCAGATACTGGTGGTCACCCCTGATAAACTTATAGGTGGCCATCACATCACCCCTGAGCCTGCGCTTTTCCAGGCTAAAGAGCCCCATGGCGCTCAGCCTGTTGTCATAAGGTCTGTTTTCCTGACCTCTGATCATGTGCGTGGCTCTTCTCTAGACTCTCTCAAGCTTCTCCACATCCTTTTTGAATTGTGGAGCCCAAAACTGGACGCAGTACTCCAGCTGTGGCCTCACCAAGGTCGAGTACAAGGGGAGAATGACGTCCTGGGATTTGCTTGAGAAGCATCTATGGATGCAAGCCAGCGTTTTGGTCGCTTTACTAGCCACAGCATCACATTGAAGGCTCATGTTCATCTTGTGGTCAATGATGACCCCCAAGTCTCTTTCTTCCATAGTGCTGGCCAGTGTAGCACTGCTACCTATAAGGATGCTGCAGATTTTTCCTCCCAAGGTGAAGAACCTTGCATTTTTCAGTGTTAAACACCATCAGGTTCTTGTCCGCCCATTTGCTGAGCCTGTCCAGGTCAGCCTGGATCACCCTCCTGTCTTTTGGTGTGGATGGTCTGCCCCAAAGTTTGGTGTCATCGGCAAACTTGGCCAGTCCGCTTCTGACTCCAATGTCCACATCATTAATGAAGATGTTGAACAATATGGGTCCAAGGACAGAGCCTTGGTGAACCCCACTGGTCACAGGGCACTGCGATGATTGACTTCCATCAATTACTACCCTCTGGGTCCGACCACGGAGCCAATTCCCCAGCCAGCGGATCGTGGTGGACCCAAGGCCACAATTGGCCAGTTTCGACAAGAAGTGATCATGGGATACCAGATTGAAGGCTTTTTTTAAGTCAAGATATATGACACCAATTTCTTCTCCCTTGTCCAGGTGATAGGTCACCTGGTCGTAGAAGAAAATGAGATTGGTGAAGCAAGACCTACCCGCAATAAACCTGTGCTGCCCAAGGGGACCATCTAAATCTCTGAAAGATCACCACATTTCCAAAGAGGAAGGGAATTGAAAATAAATTGTCTCAGTATTGTCTGCATAGACAGCAGGTTCCTTCACAGGATAGTTTCCACCTTGATTTTGTGAGTGTATGGCACTTCTTTGTCAAGAGGACACACCAGACAGCAACGTAAGGAGATGCCAGAGCTATGGATAGGTGAGGACTGGACTGAAGAGATCTATTCCTGGTACCAGTTCCAAGGCAGAAGTGGGAGTGTCTTGGATACCATCTTGCTAGTCCCAGTGGACATAACAACAGAGCTCAGGCTAGGGATCTGGTCACAGTGTATGCATATCTTGCATTTTTCCACAGCCTTGGTTAGCACCAGTGATCCTGACAAAGTATTGCCACATGGTGCTTCTCTGAAGCAAACCAAAATCTCTAGTTAAACTGGCAGGCTACAGCTCATTGTTTTAGAAGGTGGCCTCTACAAATTTAACACTCCCAGGTATGAAAGGTCAAATTTTCTTACAAAAGAATGATCCCAGCAACCGTTCCTAGAGAAGCCATTGTTGTTTTCAGTGGTATCTGGCTTTGGAACTGACCATCCTAGAATCTTGCAACTAATAAGAGACCTACTGCGACAGGTCCTCAGACACCTAGGATTTCCAGGTTTCCACAGTGCTAACACTCTTGAGTGTTGGAGTTCAACTGCAGCAGGCACAGAACGCCTGAGAGGTGGGGGAAAAATTCACTTTTAGTATCATAGGAACTATGGCACATAATTGATAAGCTCTGGTTCTGTCCAGCAAAGGGCAACAGAGTACACATAGTCAATAGTCTGTTCATTATAACACTGAGCCTTTTCTGCTCTGCTCAGTGATGACAACTGGCATTTCTAAGGACTTTTATCTAAACACTTGTAGTTCAACAAAGGCCATCTTTCCACGCTGTAGAGTTTTATATTTGTGCCATTTTTAATCTGGCATTGGGTAAAGTTGTTTTGAATTGTTCTGCTGTGGCTTTTATAGGAAACTACTAGCAAATTGCCCATCAAGAAGGATGGGTGCGGGGGAGGGGGACAGCAGGGATAGAGCCCCATGTCTGGACCCGCACCCCACTTCCCCCCATCACTCCTCGTCCGACCCCGCTCCCCCCCTGCTTTGGGTCTGATCCCCCCCCCAACCTCATAGGGTCCAACCCTGCTCCAGCACTCCCTCCCCCCTGCTGCTTTGGTACAGCCCCATTCCCCCCCTCCCCTTTCCACTTTGGTCTGGTCCCACTCCCCA
>NW_005842400.1:277988-302255 GCF_000455745.1 Alligator sinensis | reverse complement strand
GGGTACGCCTGGCCTGTATCCATGTGCTTATCCGCTCCCCTCACTCCCTCCCTCCCTGCCGGCTGTTCTGGGGGGCATCTGGGCCGGGCAGTGGGGGGGCACCGCCGCTGTAATTCCACCCTTTCGCCCTCAGGCAGGGAGGCATGGGGAAGCCCCGCTGCTCAGATGGCCAAGGGCGTGTTCCCCTCTTCCAAACTTCCCTGGCAGCAGTGCAAACTTGGGCCCGTGCAGCCCAGGCTGCCCAGCCAGTCACCACTCACCCTCTTGGCAGCACATGTGCAGTTGGCCAGAAGCGTCATGGACAGGCAGACCTGTGTCTGTATGTCTCCTGTGTCAGGAGGCCTGCATGTGTATGTCTCCATGCTCATACTTGCATATATGAGAGCCTGTGTGTGTGTGATACTGTTCTGTACCCATCCTCATCTTTTAATCATAGCTCCAACACTCACACTTCCTGTGGGTTGCTTGCATCTATTCAGTGGGTTTTTGTTGGGTTTTTAAAATATGAGTATTTTGATTACCTGCAAAAAAAATCCCTTCTCTCTGTTTCTGTCTCTCTGTGTGTCTTTCTCGGTGTTCAGTGCACATGGAGATGACAGGGAGATAGATCAGCACTGCTGTATTTCAGGAAAAGAATTATTTCACTCAGTTACTCTAAAAGTGTAACAGAGAATGGAGTGATGGGAAAGAGAAAGAGAGAGAGAGAAAGTGAGAGAATAATCACAACATCTCGACAGGTTTACCCTATTGTGTTTGAAAATCTATCACTCACACAAGTCTCTTTGTGAAAGGTGAAGACAGCTAACTAGACACATGCTTTTCCTGTCCTTTTAGGGGGAATTGAAGTGATGGAATATAGGGACCAATATTTGGATACCAGAGCCCTGGAGGAGGTAGGAGTCACAGTGCTGTAAAGAGTTGAAGCAAGTAGCCTTGCTGTTTAAATATAAAATGAACGTGTTGCTGGAGGAAGCTGCTGGATAGAATGAAGGTCTCCAGATCTAAGTATAGCATGATAAGCAGATGTATCTGTTTTTTAAATAGGTACAGTAGCAGAAAGATTATGTCTTCTACCTAGTGTCGGTCCACCTTGAAAGAGCAAAAGGATGTCCATTTTACATAGTCTTGTGATTAATGTTTAGGGGAAGGGGTTCAGGCCTAGATTTTATTCTGGACTGTGCCACCGACTTATTGTGCAGCCCGTCAGCAAGTTGTTTAATCTCTCTTTGTTCAGTTTTTGCTTATGCAGTCGGAAGGTGTTGATACTTCCCTGCTTCCCTGTGGGATCTCAGCCTCATTTCATTAAATTGTGTAAAATGCTTTTGAGATCTTCAGTCAGAAGTTCTATGGACATATTATGAGGATCATTATTATTGCATTTCTGCCAACTCATTAAAAAGAGAAAGTAATGTTTCCTAATGGTTGTCAACAGGTAAGGAAGTATTAGGCCAGGGAACACAGTGCCAGGCCAGTAGGGGTATGCGAAGCAAGCCCTATATGATCCCGATTTGGCCCAAATTGGGGACAGTGATTCGATTGGCCGAATCCGAATCTGAAGATTCAATGCTGATTCAGAAAATCAGCAATTCGAACAAAGACACAGCTTTAAATGCTTTTTCTACATACCTCGAGGTACCAGCACGGCTTGTGAATGCTGCAATGCTGGGGCGAATGGAGCATCCCACAGGAGCATGGGGGCCCCACCCACGTGTTCAGCAGTGAACCTGGAAGTGGACCAGAAGTACTTTCGGTCCACTTCTGGGTCCACCAGGGAGCGCACAGGGGCTCCCCATGCTTCCCTGGCTCAGCAATCAGCTGTAGGGGGACCCCCCAGACCCAGGAGGCACCAGTCGCCAAGCCAGGGTGGTGCGGTGGGGGCTCCCAGCACGCTCTCCGGTGGACTCAGAAGTGGACCAGAAGTGATTCTGGTCCAGTTCTGGGTTTGCTGCCAAGCGTGCTGAGGAGCCCCCCACACTCCTGTGGGATGCTCCATGCGCCCCAGCGTTGCAGCATTCACAAGCCACCTGCTACCTTGAGGTATGTAGAAAAAACATTTAAAGCTGTTTCTATGTCTGAATCGCCAAATCTTTCCAAATCTCTCTGAATTGATTTAGAGGGTTCTGATTCAATTTGGAGAGATTAAAGGGTCCTCTGATTCAGTTTGGATTCAGAGATTCGGACGCTGAATCGGGCCGAATCTCTGCCGAATTGAATCAAGGACTGAAGCTCCTCACAGTCCTACAGGCCAGTGCTCCAGCCTACGTCTGTCTTCTTCAAAGGAGAGAGGGAGGCTATCTGGGGAGAGTTGTTGCTGGATGTACTGCCAGGTTTAAAAAGCTAAGACCCCATATATAAAAATATCCCTTTTAGGACAGTGTCCAACAGGAGCAACTTACAGCTGAGATATGGTGACCATCATTGCTGTGCGTGGGCCTTGCCTACTGCCATAATGTATGCTGTGGAAATCAGAGGGCTACACATGCACACACAGTAAGCTGGAAGAAGGGAGTCAACTGCTCTGGCGTGTTCAGCTGCCAGGTGGTGTCTTGTCCATGTCTTTCTGTAGGGTTCACCTTGAGGGGAGTGGGTTGTTTCTCCCACTGTCATCTTTTGAAATCTAGCACAGCCCTTTCCCCTTGTGACAGTCACAGCAGGTAAGTGCCAGGCTGGGTTCAACACGGCCTCCTTGGCTGGATGCTAATGGCTTATCATTGCTGCTCCGTACCTCATTTCCATTCTAATAAAGGGCTGGCTTTTCAACCTTGGGGTTCTGGGGACTTGAGTTCAGCTCTTGTAGAGCCTCCAGCAGACTGCAGCTCTCTTTTTACAGTTTCCAGGGACTCACGCTTCACTTTCAGGGCTTATCTTGTCACCAGAAACCCTTGAATAAAAATACAGTCTGAGATTTGCAAAACCAGGTGTCATTCATTTCTCCTGCCTTTCCAGACTCAGTGGGGAGTATGCCAGAAGATTATGAATGTATAAGGAGATCATTGGCTCACTGGTAACCCCTTTTTTAATGCTTTCCCCCACAAGATTGCAGGACAGCCTGATGGAGAAGAACTGATGCATTGGAGGGTTTTGACTTTGCACCAACTATGTGAACAACCCTGCTGTCTCATCTCCAGTGCACTTCACTTCCCTCTGCTAGGGCCACATGCATATTTTGATCCAGGTTGCTGATTGTCTTAAACTCATTCTGTGTCTCTACTTTTTCAGGATGGTGGAATATTCCCTGGACCTCCAAAACATTAACTTGTCTGCAATCCGTACTGTTCGTGTCCTGAGGCCCCTCAAAGCTATCAACCGTGTGCCCAGTAAGTTATTCTTCCCTCCAACATGTACCCCATTTCATCTGTAGTTTTCCTTTATCTGTGCCTTTTTTATCTATCACTCTTTGCATCTCTTCCCACACTGCTTTATTCCACCCTGAATAGACCAATTAACCAATAAGTCACATACGTAGGTTTGTGTGGGTGAATGTGTCCCAGCTTTTGGACCTGTGTGTGGCTCAAGAACTCATCATACTGATCCTCGTACCTCTGAGTCACCAAATCCCACCTGGCTCCAAGCTGAGGTGAATACTGAAGAGCTCTGGGGTGCTGAGAGATGGTACACCCTTTACCTTTAAGCCATTAGTTCCAGTCCAGGTGTAGACTAAGTTCTATGTGCGTGAGGATATGGACAGCTCAAGAAATTGTACTGAAAGGGTTGGAGGAGGTCTGTACTGTGCCATCAGCTGCTGTGTGGTAACAGCTCTATCTAGCTGTTGGTGGAAACTAAACTGTGGTAGTCTATCCCTGAATAAAATAACTGCTAATTTCCAGCAGTGTGGCTTCCATGTACTGTGGAATAGAGCGTACACATGAAAGAGTTATCATGGAACAGATGACAAGCAGTAAACCCTTTCTCCCACACACATTTAACTCAGTATAATTTCAGTTGTCACCCTAGCTCTTCATTTTATCTCCAAGACTCCTTGCCAACCCACCCCCAAAAAGCCTTTTCTAAAAGGGACCGAGCTGGGTTGTGGGGAATGTGTGAACAGTAAGGCCACACGAAGTATCATCCTGCCCAGTATCACCTCATTGCATGCCAAAGAGCAGGAGCTGAAAGTTGTGCAGTAAAGCAAATAGGTATTTTTTATTTCTTACATAAAAATATGGAAGAAAGGTGACTGGCTATAGCCTCCTGGAGGGAGGTGTGTGGGATGTATGAGCCAAGGTGGCTTCTTGGAAGTGGTGGGGTTGATCTCCTATCGCCTTCAACATAATTCTTCAGTTTCCTTTAATCTAAAAATAAATCAGCCCAGCCCTGCTTAGAGGTGAACGATGCTGAGATTCTCTCTCTTCTTCAGCCCATGCTTTCACCTCCCATCTTGTCCTGGCTTTCACCTCCACAGCTCTGTGTGCATGCCTGTATATGTGAGTCATCCTATGAGGAGCACTGGGGATTGAACTGCCAGACTGATGAGCTGAACATGAATCTGAATGCACAAGCAGCTTTCCACAGAGTGCTGTCACAGTTTAGCAGTCCCCAATTCATTTGGTTCAAATCCAGGAGTTGGACCCACCCCCTGGTTTTAATTTCACTGTGGAGGGAAGAATTTATGAAACTATGAAATACCACAGGAGGGGTGCCCTAGAGAGGAGAGGTAGCCATGTATGCCCAGTGCACAAGTAATGCTACTTTCTCACTTTTTGCTGAAACAGTAGCCATTGGAATCAGTGGATTCTGATCTTTGCCATATGACAAAGCCCTTGCCTTATGTAACTCTGGCTCATTTCACACAACAGGGGCTGGGAAGTATAGAGGAGCCTTTTAGCTGTACTTCACTATTGTTTTACTCCCAACTTCTAATTCTTACCCCTCAGTTCATCTGTCCCTTGGAACTACTTTTTCAATTTGATGTTACTTTTTGAACCCAGCTCAGTAAATAAGGATTGCTGATGCAATTTGGCTGTAGGAAGTGTTGGTGTAGACAGTAGAGGTTTCAAATGGGGAGATAGATTGGCTGTAGTGGGCCACTTCTGTGCCATTGAGATTAGTGGATTCATACCAGCAATGAATTTTCTCCAGCACATCTATTTGGTATAGGTGTCTGTTCCTTACTTAGCCTTAGGAGCTGCCATGCATGGCACCATGAAACTTTCAGTATTTCTTCCCTTCCTTCCCAAGCTTTTATACTTAAGTTTCCTTCTTCACTATCCAGCAGGAAGTTCCTTTCCTGTTCCTCCCAGTCTTCCCTGTTCTCACTTTTATCAGGCCATAGGCCACGACCTCATTATGGGTTTCCTAACTCTATCCTATCCTAGCCCATACCTCAGTGGCTACAATACCCCTGCAGGGCCAGACAATGCTTGCTTAAGTTGGGGGCAGACTAGAAATTAAATTAAAAGAAACCAGGTGATGGGCTCTTTCCTGAGGACATGTATCAAGGAGACTTCAGGTACTTAGCCCAGCAGTCACCAACAAGGCTAGACAGATAAAAATGCAAGGCTTTGTGTTCATCTCATCAACACCAGTTCCACTAGTGCCAGTGCAGTTACACTTGGGGAAAAGCAGGACTAGTGAGATCAGAATCAGAACTGCAAAGACTAGATTTATAGAGCACCAGGCCAGAAGTGGTGTTTCTTCATCTAGTCTGCTCTCCTATAGAAAACAAGACCGTAGAATTTCACCTGGTTCCTCTTGTGTGGAATCCATTAACTAGCCACATGGCTGCCTCTAGAAATCGCTCCTTAACATTGATCTCCTTTCTGAATTCTATCAGTCTCCATGAGATACCCTCAGTATCTGCATAGAGCTGTTTCTGTTTTAATTTCTGTTTTGCTATTATGCTGTTATAGCTCCCTGTCTACATAACAAAACGCCTCTTCATCCAAAATCACTTCACATAAAACCACATATTTATTAAGTGAAAAAAATCATTCAAATTCCCTGAGAGAAGAATGCTGTGCTGTGGACTCTAAACTGGCTAAAAGGCTGTAAACAATGATAATAAGTGGGAATGTGCTGAGTTAGAAAAAGATATCCACTGAAGTATGCTGTTTAGCACTGACAGGACCTTTAGGTACAAATTGTGTGTAACATTTGTTTAAAATTCTTCATGATCTGGAAGAAGGAGCAAAGTCTATCATTGGAGGAACTGCAGATACTAGTGGGGATAGAGAAATAATATAAAAGGGAAGCAGAACAAACAGAGACATGGAGACTTAAGTAAGAAACTTGCAGGAAGATGGGAATGTGGCAGAGCACAGGTTATACACTTTAAGGGGTCTGAGCAGGCAGTAAGCAGCCTGCAGGTGGGAGCAGGCCCAATCAGGCAGTTGCATGTTAGGCAGGAGGCTGCCTGATTGGTGGAGAGGCTGGGAGCCTAGGTATAGGTCTAGGCCCCTGCAGTTGCTGCAGGTGGCCGAAGGAACAACATCGCACAGCCAACGGCTGCTCCCAGAACAGCTTGGAGACCAGGGTAGGAGCTATGGGGATGGAGGATGTTCCTGATCCTGGGGCATGACCTAAAACTACACCCTCATGGTGTGATGGGAATGTCTGTGGCAGGGCAGTCCCCAGGAAATGCCACACCTGTGCCTCCCCAGTGAAGGGCAATTATGGGGAGCCAGAAGGCCTTAGTCCCCATTGCTTTGCGGGTGACCCTGTGGAGGAGAAGGGCTAAGGGAGCACACCTCGATAGAAAAGCACAGGCCCACTGAGTGAGGCCTGAGGCGCGAGGGGCATTAGGCCCAGAAGCCCAGTGAGTGGGTGTTAAGGCCCCAGTGAAGGGCAGGATATTGAAGCCCCAGTGTGAGGGCTTGGGAAGATGTCCTAGTGTGGGGGGCATGGGGGCCCAGATGGGTCTGAGGACTCCTGAGGCCAAGTTTGGGCCAGGTGAGGCTGAGTGCGGCCCAGCTAAGGGACTGGGGAAGTCTGTGGATATGGATGCCATCTGCAAGGCATGGGACACAGTATGAGAGAAGGTTCGGAGCCGTGTATTCGCCTTTGGCATCAGGGCAATTAAATGGGCAGCCTCCCACCTGGGAACAACTTAAATTACATCAAAGGCGAGGCAGGTGCATGGACTGTCCTCGACAAGTGGGTGGGCCAGCGTCTGGACTGGCCCTGGGATGGCCTACGTGTTACAGGGAACAATATGAAAATGGCATCCAAAGTAAGGGAGAAATCTAGGAAACAGTAATAGCAAAAGGGACGCTGGACCATGTTCAAAAATTGGCCACGTTTTCCCTTACACACCTGAATGAGGGCCTGTACACTGTCATGGGTAGCTTTTGGGCTGAGCAGAGCTAGGTATGTTTGGTCAGGCACCCCCAAGCCACTTTTACTTTCACTGGTGGCTTTAGCTAAGGACCCACTGTTCAGGGTCCTCACCTCTGTTGCAGCCAAAACAGTCTATAGTGCCACAAGGCCACCCTGCATTTGCCAGAAATGCAAAAGAAACAAATTTCAACCAATAAACTGCCAGTTAGCTTTTTCACTGGCTCCATGTCTCTGGCTTGCTAGGCTTTTCCCGGGCTTCACTCCCACATCATTTTTTATCTTTAAGAGGCTTTGAAGAGAGCTCATGTGGCTTCTGTGCAAACAAAATAGACAAAAGAGAAGCCTTGCTTGCAACCCTTCCCAGCAGCTGCTTGACCTCTGCTGACCCCAGGCTCAGGGCAGCTGCATTTTCTGCTGGTGCTGCCCCTACAGGCTGCTTTCAGTGTCTTTTATTTTCCTCCCCTACTGGTTCATGTGGGCCGGCTCTTCCTCATTCCCCACCCTGGGTTAGCTCTCTTCCTGGGAGGCTTGCTGTGTTCCCAGACCTGGACTCTCAGCTTCTGGTGAGTCTCTCCAGGTCTGGGGTGGTCATGGGGTATGTTTTCAGGGTGTGAGGCCGTTTGGGCTCCTCCACACCCATAGTAACAGGGCCGGGCCCTTTTACACACTTCCCCCTTCTGGGTCCCAGTCCACCTCCCCCTGAGGTCGATGAGTCTGACTCTTCACCTTTCCTCAAGAAAAAGTTGGCATTGCGGTGTATTTATTCTCCCTGTCTGATGTCCTATAGAAAAATTAAAATTCTGTAAGCACAGGCTCCATTGCATTAACCTTGGGTTTTCTGACCTCACTTTATTTGATGATTGCAGTGGTGCATGGTCTGTCATCACGGTAAACTTATGACCCATCAAATAATAACAGAAACTCTTTATTGCCCATTTCATTGCTAGACATTCTTTCAATTGTGGCGTATGCCCACTCCTGAGGCTGTAGTTTCCAAATAACGTAAGCCACTTGATACTCCCCTGCATCCTCTGGCTGGGACAGCACTCTACCCAGTGCCACGTTAAAGGCATCCGTGCATAATACGAAACGTTTGGTGAAGTCTGACATGTACACTGTTGGCTGGGTACATAGGCTTCTTTGACTCCCAAAAATGCCTGCTCCATCTCAGGCATCCAGTTGATCTTATCCAGGGCCATATCCTTACTCAGTTCTGACAACAGTGTGGTAATGTCTAAGAATGTGGAACTGGACACCAATAATAACTGGCAAATCCTAAAAATCACGGCATCCTTTTTTTTGTTTGCAGCGGTGGGTACTCCCATAGTGCTTGGAATTTATCTATTAGTGGCCAGATTTGCCCTTAGCCTATGCATAATCCTAAGTAGTGGGTCTCTTTGACCTACGGTGCATTTTTTTGGGTTTGCCATAAGCCCCAAAGATTGCAGTTCCTGAAGTATGGCATTAAGGGGCTGCAGATGTTCCTCCCATGATCCTGAATAAACCACTACATCATCAATATAGGCTGCCATGAACTCCTGATAAGGAGCTAGCACCCTACCCATCAGTCTTTGAAATGTTGCAGTAGTCCCACTCAGACCAAAGGGCACATGCACAAATTTGTATAACCACCAAGGGGTGGGAAATGCAGTTTTCTCCTGAGAGCACTCTTCCAATGGTATTTGCCAGTACCCTTTTGATAGATCAAGATCAAGACCAGGATCTGTTCCACCTCCATCCGAACCACCTCTTGTAATTTTTGCAGGATCATTTTCCAGCCTTCTCGGACCACCTGCCCCAGTGGCATTTGCATCTGATATTTGACTAAGATCGTCTTCCCTTGGCAAGTCATAAACACCTTTGAGAAGGACTGCACTATTTGCATTAATTGTCGCTGCTGTAGTGCAGTTAGCTGCTGTGCCAACCACATGGCCTCCAACATGCCTATGTCAACTGTTTCTGGACTAAACTCCTGCTGCTCCAGGCCTGTGGCAATAAAGAAAGATTTCCTATCGACCCACTTTAGCAAGTTGACATGATAAATTTGCTGTGTCTTTCACCTGCCCAGCTGCCATATGTCATAATCTACCAGGCCTGTTCTTCAGATAACTTCATATGGCCCTTGCCATCGCGCTGGGAATTTAGATGTTTCATCCAGCAACAGGACTAACACTTTCGCCTTCCATAAATGGCCTCTCATATGCCCTGCGGTTATATCTGGCTGCCTCTTGTTCCTTAACCCCTTGTAGGTTTTCCCTTGCTATAGACCAGGCTGTCTTCAGTCTCTCCCTCTACAAGATATGGGCCATGGGACTTCAAGCAGAGCCTTCCTGTGTTTTCCATCCCTCCTTATCCAGGTCTCTAACAGTCCCTGTAGGTGATGGTCATACAACAATTCAAAGGGAGAAAATCCCATGGCACTCTGTGGAGCTTTGCGGTATGCAAACATCAAAGGCCCAAGCAGCTTGTCCCACCACTGGGTGTCCTGCCAGCTACTTTTTTTAACATACTTTTTAAAGTGTGGTTGAACTGCTTGACAAAGCCATCCATTTGCAGGTGATAAACAGAAGTTCATAAGTGTCACATCCACAGGGTCTAACATACTCTGTTAAAAACTTAAGCCATAAAATTATTTCCTTGGTCAGTTAAAATCTCCTTTAGAAGACCTACCTTGAGAAAAAATTGCAAAAGCTCTTCTGCCACCTTTTCCACACTTGCCAACATCAGGGGTACTGTTTCTGGGTACCAGGTGGTATAATCAACCAGTACTAGACTGAATGGGTACTCAGTGGCACTCCGTGGCAACGGGCCAATGATAGCTATTGCCACCCTTTCAAATGTTTCCTCCATTAGCAGTAGGACCACCATGCTGGGCAGGCTGGCACTCAGGGCAGGATCAACAAAACCAGCCTACTTTCTGCCTAATCCCTGGCCAAAAGAATCAGTCCTCTAGCCGCTTGCAAGTTGTATCTTCCCCTAAGTTTCCTCCCATAGGGAGCTCATGTGCCGGTCACATTAAGGCCCTCTGGTATGTCTTCAGAGCTAACAGCTGTGCAGCCTCAATCCCAGGCCCACCTTTATCAATACGGTAGAGCAAATCCTGTCTTACCTCAAAGCAAGGTACCATATGAACCAAATTGGGCTGCACAACTTCATCTTTGACTTTGGCCAGATCTCCTTCATGCATGTGCTGGAACCTATTTTTGAGTGTCTGCTTGGCAGTGAATTGGCTGGTTTCTAGCTCTGGGCCAATGTCATCTTCCTTCATTCTTGGGTACCCTTCTCCTCCCTTGGGATCCTCTAGAGATAAATTCCCCCAGGAGCTCTCCCATCTTGGGCTTGAAAGGAGGTTTGGTCCCTTTAACTGGAGTGCTTAACAGCTCTTGGAGACATGGCTAGTAGGGCTGTGCGAAGATTTGGTCCCTGATTTGAGTCAGCGGAGATTTGGTCCAATTCGGTGGCCAAATCCGAATCGAATCAGAGGACCCTTTAATCTCTCCGAATTGAATCGGAACTCTCTGAATCGATTCAGAGAGATTCTGAAAGATTCAGAGATTTGGATATAGAGACAGCTTTAAACGTTTTTTCTACATACCTCTAGGTACCAGGAGGCTCATGAGTGCTGCAGTGCTGGGGCGAGCTCGGCAGCAGACCCAGAAGTGGAGCAGAAGCAGTTCTGGTCCACTTCCGAGTACCCCGGTGAGCACGCTGTCCCCCCCCCACATGCCCT
Source organism: Alligator sinensis (assembly GCF_000455745.1). Classification (NCBI taxonomy): domain Eukaryota; kingdom Metazoa; phylum Chordata; order Crocodylia; family Alligatoridae; genus Alligator; species Alligator sinensis. The sequence continues at coordinate 291,250 of NW_005842400.1, read as the reverse complement.
CCCAGCTTGGTGACTGGTGCCTCCTGGGTTTGGGGGGACACCTGGGGTCCCCCTGTGGCTGATCACCAAGCCAGGGAGGTGCGGGAGGGGGGTCCCCCAGTGTGCTCCCTGGTGGACCCAGAAGGGGACCGGAAGTACTTCCGGGTTCGCCGCCAAGCATGTGGAGGGCCTCCCCCCCCCCCCCCCCCGTGGGAGGTCCCATGCCTGTGGGATGCTCCATGTGCCCCAGCATTGCAGCGATCACAAGCTGCGCTAGTACCTCAAGGTATATAGAAAAAACTTTTAAAGCTGTGTTTATGTCTGAATTGCTGTTTCTCCGAATCAGCATTGAATCTTCAGATTTGGATTTGGCTGAATCGACTCGGGGACAGTGATCCGAATCAACGAATCGAATCACCGTCCTGATTTGGGCTGAATCCAAATTGAATAGGGCCCGCTTCCACACCCCTAATGGCTAGTCTCATCCGAGGAGCACCAGAAAAGATAAAGGCATAGCCAGGTATGCCAGCACCTGGTGGGTTTGGCCTCTGATGGTAAACTGGACCCAGGCCTGCTCATATACATGTGGTTTTCCATGCAGACATAGCAGTTCAGAACATTCCACTATGTACCAGTATACATTCCTCACTAGCTTCTGCTTCACTGTCATTTGGGTGGATCTGGTATCACTAACACAGTCGCCCGCTGTCCTTCAATCCAGACTTCCACTGTGATGAGGTTGCTGCCTGCTTGTCGTTTCCTTGGCCTCATAGGGGCAGCATCTCTGAGTTCATGTTCCATACCTCCCCCCTGGAGAAGGCTTGTGTCTACTTGCTGCCTCCTTCTCTCCACTCCCAGTCTGAGAAGGGCTCTGTGAACAATTTCCAGTGTAATGGCCTGAGCACTCACACTGAAAGCATATAGTATTAACTCCTTGGCTTAGCCCCCCTTCTCATGTTTCCTGCCTCCTTTGGGGTACCAGAGTCCCTCTTTTAGGTGCATGGCCTGCTTCCCCCTGTTTCCAGTGCATGCTCCCTCCCAGCTGCCAGAAAATCTTCCACCAACTGCTCTGCTGTTTGCACCATTTTTGGCTGGTGCTGCTGGGCCCAGGACTTTGCTCCCCCTTCCAGATAAACTGTTCCAGGATTAGCATCTTGACTACCTCCTCGGTGTTCCTTCCTGTAGCCGCCACTGAGCCTCAAAGCAGAGAGTCTGTATCAATTGACAAGGGGTCATAGGTCCTGTCTTTTTTTTCCGGAATCTGCCTACGCATTTCTTCAGTTACATCTAGCCAATGCAAGATGGGCTTTTACTTTGTTGCAATCCTGGGCCTAAGCTATGGGCATTCTGCCATAAACTGCCTGTGCCTTCTAGGCCTGTGTGAGTCGGCAGCGATCTGATCCGGCTTCGGATCCCGCTATTTGGATGGCCGCGATCTGATCCGGAGCTCCGAACTGGGTTTCTGCCTCCATCCAGCCGAAGCAGCTCTGAAGCTTCAGAGTTGCCTCGGAGATCCAGCCATAGGGTATAATGGGGGAATCAATGAAGTATCTATAACTTCGTTGTCTTCTGTCTGATTTGGATGAAACTTGCAGGGATGATAGCCTCTGCTGAGAGCATGAAATCTGCCAAGTTTCAAGAAAAGTGATGCAGGGGTTTGGGGGGAACTGTACCCCAAATTCTTGAAAGCCAAACTCCTGTCACAGCTGTGTGTTACAACACAGGGGGGTTAAAACTGCAGGACTGGTAGCTCTTACTGAGGCCGCAAAGCCTGCCAAGTTTCAAGGAGATAGGTGCAGGGGTTTTGGGGGAACTGCACCTCAAGCTGCAGACAAGCAAAACTCGTCCCCTAGCTGCTGACAGACAAAACTGTGCCAAGACTGTCTCTGTCTTGGGGCAGTTGATTGTCTGTATTGAGTCTTTCCTCTCCTTAGCCTGGTTTTGTAGGTGCTAATTGATGCTTGTTAAGTCGTTATGTAGGCGCTAGGTCCTGTGTATTGAGCTGGTCCCTAAATCCCTGGTCCCTGAGAGAATCATGATTGATTGATTGGTAATTGGTAACACAGCAGCTTAGCAGCCAGGCCTGCAGCAGTGACTCCCTTGCCCGCCCCAAGACAGACACAGTCAGTCCCACAAGCACCCGTGGCACCAGTTTTGCTTGTCTGTAGCCTGAGGGGCAGTTCCCCCCAACCCCCTGCACCGATCTTCTTGAAACTTGGCAGGCTTTGTGGCCTCAGTAAGAGCTACCAGCCCTGCAGTTTTGACACCCCTGTGTTGTAGCGCACAGCCATGACAGGAATTTGGCTTTCAAGAATTTGGGGTACAGTTGCCCCCAAACCTGTACACCAATCTTCTTGAAACTTGGCAGACTTCATCCTCTCTGCAGAATCTACCGTCCCTGAAAGTTTCATCCAAATCGGACAAAAAAACAACAAAGTCATAGCTATTTTATTGTTTCCCCATTATACCCTAAGGCCGGATCTCCAAGGCGGCTCTGAACAGCTTTGGAAAGTCTAACGAGGCCAGTGCTTCGACCCGGATGTGCTGCTTTGGACCCCGAAGTGTCCGAAGCGTCTCCAGATCCAAAGCTCTGTCTGAAGCCTTGCATAGCCCTAGTGCCTTCCCCATCGATAATAGCCCCAGTTGTGGTGTCCAGGTCTCTTCTGGTCACTGACCTTGGTTTACCATCCACTTGAACGCCTCTAAAAAAAATATTGGGGTCATCCTCCTTGATCATATGTGGCATTGCCATGGCTCCAGCTCCCCCCAAGAGATTCCCTGCAGCAGCCTTAAGGGTCTGGGTTGTCACCTGCTAGTTCTTCCACTAGCTGTAACAGCTTCGTGCTTTGCACCTGCATTCATAGCATCCCCATCATTGGAGCTCCCTACTGCTTTGCCTGCTGCTGGGCCAGCAGCTGCAGAATCTGCTCTGTTTCCCCCCCCTCTTTTTCTCTCACTGACCTTCTTACCCATCTTGCTGTGCCCTCAGCAAAAAATAATAATAATAATTTAAAAAATCCCAGCTAGGAACCAATTTGTACACTATTATGGGTAGCTTTCAGGCAGAGCAGAGCTAGGCATGTTTGATCAGGCAACCCAAACCGACCACTTTTACTTTTTACTGCTGGCTTTAGCTAAGGACCCCCTGTTCAGGGTCCTCACCTCTGCTGCAGCCAAGTTAGTCTATAGCGCCACAAGGCCACCCTGCGTTTATAAGAAATGCAAAAGAAACAAAGTTCAACAAATAAACTGTCAGTTAACTTTTTCACTGGCTCTATGTCTCTGGCCTGCTAGGCTTTTCCCGGTCTTCACTCCCCCATCATGTCTTATCTTTCAGAGGCTTTGCAGCAAGCCCAGGTGGTTTCTGTGCAAACAAAATAAAGGAGAGACAAGCCTGGCTCCCAACCTCTCTCAGCAGCTGCTTGAGCTCCACTGACCCTAGGCTCAGGGCAACTGCCTTCTCTGCCTCTGCTAATGCTGCCCCCAGAGGGTGCTTTGAGCATCTTTTATTCCACACCCCTCCCCCACCAGTTCATGGTTCGCCAGTTCATTCCCCACCCTGGGTTAGCTCCCTTTCTGGGAAGCTTGCTATGTTCCCAGAACTGGATCCTCAGCCTTTAGTGAGTCCCTCCAGGTCTGGGCTGGGAGTGGGGAATATTTCCAGGGTGTGGAGTCATTTGCGCTCCTCCACACCAGTAGTAACAGGGCCAGGCTGTGTTAGAGGGCCATATTTACAAAAAGGCTCTGAACATAAAATGCACCAAACAGGCTCTACTCTTTTAAAGATCTCTTGCTTTCCAAGGGTTTTCTTCTGAAAAATCTTCTTTCTTACCCCTTAAACATCTCATCTCCTTCAAGGTCTTCCTGAGAACGAGCTGCTTTGAAAGTCTGTTCCCAGTCACATTTTGGAGATTCCTTGGCCTGGGAAAGAGAACAGGCATCAAGTGAGAGATGATTTCATAAGGTGGAGTGGCAGCACAAAAGGCTGTTATAACTTTAGGGTTTCATAGTCATCACTGTTCAGAAAGGTAATAGTCCCTCTTTACATGGCCATATCTAGGACGTTATGTTCAGATCATCGGTACTTCTTGTCAGAAAGATCATCGGAAAGCAGCCAAAATGATCGGGGAGTTGCAGTGATTGATTTATAGAAGAAGATTGTACAATAGTGAAATATGTTTAGCTTGGTTCAACAGTGTCTAAGGGAGAATGGACATGATGTCCAGAAGTCACTGAAAAGTATCAACACCAAAAGAGAGGAAGTTTTTTTGTGTCACATTGGCTGTAACTGCAAGTGATGTGAGGGAAATTCAGGATGAATGTAGGGAAGCACTTCCTCCCAGTGAGTTCAGAGCACTGGAGTAGTCTCACAAGGAAAGTGGTGGAAACCACATTAGTTGCACATGTTATGGTACATGTTTTTAAAATAGTGAATGGCAAAAGATAAGATAGATCAAGGGTTTCTGTTCTTCCTATCTCATCCCACAAGAGCAAGGGGGATGTTCAGTGACATGTAAAGGTGGTGAATTCAAAACTGATACAGGGAAATACTTTTGCACGCAGCACAGGATCAGTTTATGGAACTCATTGCCATAGGATGTCATTGGGCAAACATTTTGGCAAGATTCAGAAGGGGTTTGAACATTTGTGTACAATAACAAGAATATCCTGAGGTATTGTAGTTAATGCCATCATGCATTTTTGGATTTGATATCAAACTCAGTGCTTCAGGATTTTTGTCAGAATTTTTGAGCTAGTTTATTTATTTAGTGTATGCGGTTTCAGCAAATTGTTTCAGCCACCTTAAGGTGACGTTATTACCAGTGTGAAGAACTTGAAGGCCACCAAGTAGCATAGTAAATGGACACAAGACAACAATGTGGGCTGTAGTTTGAACTTGTCCACAAAGGCATTGTGAAGGCCCCATTGGTATTGGTTTGAGAGACAGAGCGAAAATGGTTGAGAAGTGCCCAATAATGGCATGGCCAGTTAAATCCTGGTTGACTGATTGTAGTGTCAGAGATGATGTGGTGATTGATTGGTGTTTGTGCTGACCATTCTTCGTGCCATCGAGTAAGTAAGGAAAAGTCAAAGGATTTTGAGAGGGTGGATCATATTGGGTGTCTTGAGGGAAGCTGAGCTATTGGTGGGTGGACTATGTCCCAGTGCACTGGCAGTGTAGGATTATCATGGAGTCTGGCTAGTAAGTTTACTTCAGCATTTGTGTGGCGGAGATGAGGGGAAGCCATGGTACTGAGGACTAGTGCCAATGGGAGTGGAGTGGGGCACAATGTGTCTGACACAAGACCCATTATAGCATGCAGTTGGGTGTCCACTAGTTTGCTGTGTGATGAATGAGCCCATACAGGGGAACTAGTGGAAGTAAAAGATAAAGAGATTTCATGTATCTCCCTCTGAATGTCTTGTACTGGTCACTGCCAGAGACAGCAGCCTGGAGCACACTGCCCACAGATTTACCCGTTTCAGAGTTCCTATGTCCTTGTCCCAGCATACAGCTCCTACAGTCAGGGCTTCTCCAGCATGGATCCCATGGCCAAGTGGGTGGGGGCAGGGCTGCTCCAGATGAGGCAGACTCTGGGGGACTCAGAGTCTCTCACGTTCCCTCCCCCCTGCTAGTTATGCTACTGGCCCCCTTTTAGTATCATCTTTACTGCTGCATTAATGTTAAGGCTTATTTCTCCTGCCTTTTGCTTCATGAGCCTTGCCTTTCAGGGTTTTGTTTGAAGGTACATGAAACAGAAATTAGAGATCATTCTGGTCCTATTACAACTCTGTTCCATTCCATTCCCTAATGCTGTTCTCGTGTGAAAAACTACACAAGTTGCCAATGTGTAAGGCCTCTCCGTTCTCTTTCAGAGGAAATTAGAGTCTTTTTCAGGTGCGCATTCTCACAGAGGGCACTTTTACACATGCTCCAATGGGTCTGGATTAGAACGTGTTGGAGCAGACTCAATTAATTGATTAATCGAATCTGCTGGAGCATTCTAATTGGAACACTCCAGTAGGCTGCAGCGTCTCGTGTATTCGGTGTCCTGCCTTTCAAAATGGCAGCAGGGGCACTTTAACTAAAGCTCTTTGAGCAAGCTTTAGTTAAAGTGGCCCCAGTATCATTTTGAAACATGGAAGGCTGAATACATGAGACTCTGCTATCTCTTTCTTCCTTTTCTCTCCAGGTAGAGTAAGGTGTTTTTTTTCTTGTTGCTTTTTAATGGAAACTGTTCAATCATATCTGATAATTTGAGAAAATATCTTTCCATTACTCTGTCTATTTTTGACCACGGGGCAGGAAATATAACTTCAGTGCACTCTCTCTCCAAACATGTTGGTTGCATAGACCTTTTGTCCTGTGGATTATTTGCCTTCCACTTCAAATTTATGGTCACTGAGGAGGTGTAATGAGAGTCACAAAGAAAATGTGCCCTGCCTGCTCCCTCCTACTCTGTACGTGCTATACATAGGACTTACTGTGAGATGCTTACTGCACGGTAGCCTAATAACACTGCGCAGTAGCGTGCCAGTCAAAAACCATGCTAATAAGCTACTGCACAGTGTTAGGCTACTGCGCAGTAACCGTCACAAAAAAAACATATGCCAGTGCTACTGCACAGTAACTGTAGTTACTGTGCATTTAGTTAGTACTTCATTAAGGAAGTACTAAACTAAATGTGCAGTAGCTATTGCGCATTAATGAACGTGTAGATGCACCCATAAAGTACCTGCCATTAGAGCGGTACTGGATGATGGCTAGAAAATGGTATTTGGAGGTTTGCTTTTGGGACCTGGCTTACAGGTAAAGTAGATATGCATTAGAATAATGATCCAGGGCAACAGCAAGGGTAAATTGATTTCTAAAAAGCCTGTCTGTGAGAAAGTTTCCTCAGGGCCTGCTGTACCTGACAGCAAGCAACGAGCAGACACACAGGCTGGGAAATTAAAGACATGTTCCACACTGTTCCATAACATGAGATAAGGTGGCACCAGGTTACAGTGCCAACTGCAGGGCCCTTGGGATTTCCAGTTTTTGGGGAACAGACCAAATTAGGAGAAGACCGGAAAAGCCCAAATTAGGATGTGTGCATGTGATGTGAAACAAAGGAATATGCTGACAGGGTAGAACATGGACAGTATGATGACCACAGAGAAACCAATCAGTGATGGCCAGAAATGAAGAGTCATCACAGAGGGGAAAAGACTACAAAAGAAGGGATTTCAGAGTAGCAAAGGGTCCCTGAGAGGGGAACCCAAGGCCACCATAGGCAGAGGGTATACCATCAGCCTGTCTCATCGACCCCACTAAGGGGGGGCTGGGGGGTGGGCCTTGGCTTCCATTCTCCAGGCTGCTGACATCTGACATTTAAGAGAGAACCTCTAAGTGAAGCTCACATACTGGCCAGATGTACCTTGACTCTGATGACAGCTCTAGAACTAGTAGACAAGGTTCCCTCTAAGCTGCACATGTGCATGGCTATGCAGAAGAAAAAATCATGCCACGCAGTAACTTTTTAATGCTGCGCACCCACCCCAACCTGGCCATAGGCAGCTGCAGGAGCGGGGAGGGGTGGGCACAGAGATACCCATGCACTCTCACCTAGGATTGCAGCTGCAGGCAGGTAAGTTTCACTGGGCTGAGGTCTGCAGATCGAGACCCCCACAGTGCAGGAGGAAGTGCAGTAGGGGCAGGGTGCTGCCCTGCTCCTTCCTGCACTGTGGGAATTGTCTCATGACCCAGCCCAGCCAGGGACCCATTCACCGTGAATGGAGCCCTGGCCAGGCAAGGGTAGTCAGAGCCCGGCGGTTCATCCAGGGGTGTGGGTGGGCAGCTGTGGCTCCCACCACTGTGTGCTCTGTGCAGGAGGGGGAGCACATTCCCTCCCCCTCAGATCTGTTGTGCTGTGCCCCTGGACAAGCTGCTGGGCTCTGATTAGCCCCATGACCTGGCCGGGCCATGCCGGGCCATGGGGCAGTCAGAGCCCAGCGGCCCCTCCAGATGTGTGGTGCAGGCGGCCAAGCGAGGGCATGTGGCTTGGCCCCCAATCTTTGTGTGGGACAAGGGAAGGCAGGATCTGCGCTCTGCCTGCTCCCTGCCTCCACGCCTTGCTGCAGCCTTTGAAAATGACGCCATGTGCCTGCTGCCTGGCCCACCCAGCGGTGGACGCACATGGCACCGTGCCATTTCCAAAGGCTGCAGTGAGGCATGGAGGCGGGAAGCAGGCAGAGCGTAGGGACTGAAGCGGCATGTTCACGGATCGAAGCGGGGTGCTCACAGATCACTACACCTTAGAGGGAACATTGCTAGAGATATAGAATTGTTTGCATTATTCTTATCTGCTGTCCCTGTGTATCAATAACATTTGCTTATTATTGAATGGAGAGGTTGTGGTCAGTCTGAGGGTTTTGGGTCTGCCCAGAACAAGGTATCTGGGTCATAAATCCAGTGCCAACACTGGGCCCATGGCAAAATGCATGCCCAAGTGCAGTACCTTGAGAGTAGGGATGTGAAAGGTTAAACAACTAATTGTTTAACCAATAAGCCCAGTGATAACCAGTTAGCTTACCAGTTATTGTTTAGTTGGGGGGCAGGAAACAGTCTGGCAGGGAAGGGGGAGAATGGAAGTCATGCAGTGCCCCAGCAGGAACCATAAGGCAGCAGGGCAAGCAGGAGGGAGGGAGGGGGGGAAAGAAGAGCAGGGGAGGGGGAGGGGCAGGGGGAACTAGTACCCATAGCCTATGAGGTCAAAGAGGAAAACAGTAGGCGGCCTAATGGATCTTCAATTTAGCAATTACCTGTTTGTTCACAGATGCTCCCTCTCTTCCAGCTTGGGGCTTCACGTGGATTATATTGTCTAGCTGGACTTGCTACTGCCTCCTCCCCCACCCTGTCAAAGGGCCCCAGGAGCAGCTCCCAGCAGCAGCTGTGTCCAAGCTGCTGTGTTATTGGTTAACTGATATAATTAGAGGAGGTTAACTGGATAACTTTTAAAACTATATTTACATCCCTTCCTGGGAGCAGTGTGGGGTACACAGCAAACAGCAGTCAAATGACAGTCTTTGGCATTTGGAGTATGCAGAGCAGAAATGAGCAGGAGGGCATGTTTTCACAGCATTGTTTCCTTGCACAGATTGTGGTATAGACGTCCTCTAAGACTTACTTTGGAGACAGACATTGCACTTTGGTGAAGGAGTGCGCTAGTGTGGTACAACTGTGTGAAGCCCAGTAGCACAATGCTGCGTAACAACTTTGGTGAACTGAACTTGTATGCATACATTATTCGACAGTTTGTGGAGGTAGTAATATTCATGAGTGGCATATGCGTGTGCCTATCTGAAATAGGGGCGTATGTGTATGCCCACCTGAAATATAGTGCTATGTTATTTTTTAAGGCTATGTAGGAAATAGATAGCATGGAATTTTCCACAAATTTGGAATTCCAACTTAGTTATGTTTTACATCAGAAAAAAGAGACAACATATTAGATTTTCCTGTGAAACAATTTTCCTGAGGATCAGTCAAAATATTTTGTTTTGATTTGACTTTTTTTTAATAGCAAAGACATAAAAAGTATTGCTAAATGAATAATCCAAATGTCGTAGTCTGAAAATGTTGAAACAGATCTTTTCAGTGTTATCAAAATGCTTTTTACATTTTTTTTTAAATTTCTGTCTTCATGGAAATGTTGTTGAAAGGAACACATACTCAAGGGAAGTTATGTCTTTAGTGAAATAACATTTTCTGATGGAAAACTGTTTTGCTTTTAAAAAAATCCAATCAGCTCTATTATTATTATTTAAGATTCTTCATTTATGTTGTGGTAACCCCTAGAAGCCAAATAGATCAGGGTCATTTGCCTTTCCTTTGCAGCTCTCAAGATAAAAAAAATCAAAAAGGTTTATTAGTATCATCATCCTCATGTTTCTAATGGGGTGACTGAGACACGATGAGTCACCAACAGTCAGGAATAGAACCACTGTCTCCTGATTCTGTGTTCAACCCACTAGAGCAAGCAATAATATAAAAATAATCTAAAGCAGCTGAACCCTGGAATGGTAAAAACAAAGTAGTTAATATTTATTTGCCTGCCTTAAATCTATATTCCACAATTAGATACTAGAGTGTTTTTGCTGTATTGGTGCCTAAGATGGTGAGCTGCACAGCTGTAAATCCCACTTGTAGCACAGTGGAGAACTGATGGCTTTTGACTTCTCTCAATGTGTTTTGAGGACCTAATTCCACTGGAGAGTGTATGTGAAATTAGCTTCTGACAGTGAAATATATTGGGCTGTAAAACACTCTCTTTTAAAACTAGACTGGACAAAACACTACTATCTGCCCTGCAGGATACAGTCCTGCCCTGGCTGGAGAAATAATACATCTCTAGCTTTACATCTCTTGATGTCTCTGACTTCTAAGAATCAATTTTAAAGCCCCTTCCTTCCGGTTCTTTTAACTTACTGGAAAAAAAGTACCATTTTCTTGCTTTCTGCCTAAAAGTGATTTATTTTTGGGAAATGGAAGAATCTGTCTGACTGTTTGTGAACCACAGTTTGATGTTACAGAGCTTTTGAGTGTATAGATAACTCAAAGCCAGATCTTTTCTTCCAAAATCTCAAATTTGCCCCCACTTAGTCCTCAGCTGTTGATAAACATTTATGAAGCACCAGATGTGTACACGTTTCTCCCTCTCTCACAAACACATACAAAAATAAGGTCATTGCTTTAAGGACCTTACTGTGTAAAGGTATGATTTTCATTTGCCCTGTGAGTAGTGGGCAGTGCCCCAGCTATAGCCCTCAAAATTCTGACCAGTGGAGCCAAGCTGCTGCAGAAGGGGATGACGTTTATACGGGCACAGGCAAGTTGCAGATGACTTCCTCAAGAGCAAGGAAAGAGTAACTCAGAATTATAGTTCCTTCCACGTTCTATGCCTGGACAGCACGGCCATTCATTACCCCTCTCTGTGACTGTGAGCTGTGCCTCAATCTCACCCCAAATCAGACAAACATGTTCAGCATATAGGAAGACAGCATACAGAAAGGGAGAAGAGTGAATAGAGCAGGGTGTGGATCAACGATGATCAGTGCAAAGAAAGAGATGGTTTCAAAGGAGAGATTCCCAGGCAGGGTTGCCAACTGTCTGTAAATTTATCAACAGTATGTAAAAATTAAGGCAAAAAACCACCTGTGTGTAAATTCCATAAAAAACCCAGAAGCTGTCTGTAAAAATCTAAGCAACGATGAGCTTGATAGACAGATGGAACATAGCAGTGCCACCTGGTGTCTGAGTGGGAGTGCAGCATCTGCAGAGACCTCTTCTCAGGGCTTTGTGGCTCACTCATAGCCCCCTCCCTAGCCATGTTCTGTCATGGCTGTGTCCCTTTACCTGTCTCCTATCTCTAACAGCTGCTGGAGTGCCTGGGACAGAGCCATGGGCTGGAATGGGGAGAAGCAATGGATGGGAGTCCATGTTAGCATGGGAGGAGTGGGGCTGGTGGGAGTAAGGCTAGGGGTGGGCTGGGGTGAGGGCAGCACTGTGTGGAGTACGGTCAAGGGTGTCAGAATATGGGAGTGAATAGGGAGCCAATGGGATGAGGGCAGCATGGTGAAAAACCATTGATGCAGTCAAGCAGGGTTGCCAACCCAAGATTTTTTTTTTTACTGATAGTCTGCCACCTTGTTTACTAACAACCAATTTTTTTTTTACTGTGACTGGTGTTAAACTTCTAAATTTGAACCCTTCCCTTACCATTGCCATACAGGGCCTGGCATAAGGGTTACTTTTACATTATGTAAAACACATGTCAGTAAAAATGTTTGGTTGTCAGTAAAAAAAAGAAAAAGAAAAAAAAGACTGTCAGTAGATTTTTTTCCTTGGGCTGGCCACCCTGTTTCCAGGAGAAAAAAAGATAGTTTGCAGACGAGAAGAAAGATGGCATTCCTGTCATAATGGGTGGTGTGACAATAGAAGGGGAGATACTGGGGAAGGACTAGGAGGAAAGAGCAGAAGGTGAAAGAATATGATCATACACGGGGACAAGTGCTGGTAGAAAGAAAGTTTATTTACAGTCTAATGAGTCTGGCAGAAAGGTTTGAAAATCAGTCTTTCCTTTCCATTTTTCAACAATTTATTAAGGTGTAGTGTTCCAAACAATCATATACCTATATAAATTGCTTATTGTAGACATAGATCTTAGTCCAGTCATGATGCTGTTATACATATGCTTTCAAACTCATGAAGTACATTAATATTTAAGTAAATGGGTAATCTAAGTAATTTAAAAAGTAAAGAACATGACATTTACGCTCTGAAACCTGCAGTAATACAGCATCGTGGCAGAGATTTTAGTTTTATGGGAGTCAGGAAATTCCATAGTTATGGCCGCTACAGCAGTGCTAACTCTGCCTTGTTGCATATGATGAGCCAACTTTTCATAAGAATGCAAGAAATGTCATGCTGGGTCAGACTACAGATCCATGTAGCCCAGTATCCTGTCCCTTACAGTGGCAGAAAGTGGATGCTATGGGTAAGGACATGTAAACAGGGCATGTTTCAGAATGATCCATCCCTTTCCTCTCTCCTCCTACAGTGGCCAGTATTCAGAGGTTGAGGAAGATCTACTTTGGAAGTTGCACCTCCAACTGATTCTCTAGGAATTTGTCAAATGAGCTCAACTGCCTTCTAGGGTCCTGCCATCCTAGATAATTTTGATAAGGCTACAACAGGGAAGAGAAAGCCAATACAAGGAAGTTGTCTCACAGGGGAAAGATGTTTTATCTTGCCTCCAAAGTGGCTGAAGCTAGAAAAGCTGTGGGTAACTATTGTAGTTTCATAGATTCATAGAAGCAGGGTCGGAAGGGACCTTGTAGATCATCAAGTCCAACCCCCTGCCCTGGGCAGGAGAGAAAACTGGGCTCAAATGACCCCAGCCAGGTAGACATCAAGCCTCCTCTTAAAGACCCCCAGGGTAGGAGCCATCACCACTTCCCTTGGAAGTTGGTTCCAGATCCTAGGATGTCTAGTCTAAACCTACCCTCTAACAATTTGTGGCCATTATTCCTTGTTACCCCGGGGGGCGCTAGGGGGAACAGGGTATTTCCCAAACCCTGCTGGTGCCCTTTGGTGAGTTTATAGATGGCCACCAGGTCCCCCCTCAGCCTTCTCTTGCGAAGGCTGAATAGGTTAAGGTCCTGTAGCCTCTCTTTGTAAGGTCTGCCCTGCTGTCCCCGGATCATGCGGGTGGCCCTCCTCTGGACCCTCTCAATGCTGT
>NW_005842400.1:272213-277865 GCF_000455745.1 Alligator sinensis | reverse complement strand
GACAAGGTACGGTTAGCCCTACTGACCGTGACCTCGCATTGTCGGCCCATGTTCATCTTGGAGTCAATAATGACTCCAAGATCTCTTTCTGCCACCATGCTTTCGAGAAGGGAGTTTCCCAGCTTATAAGTGTGCTGCCGGTTACTACTGCCCAAGTGCAGCACCTCGCACTTGTCAGTATTGAAACCCATCCTATTTTCGTTAGCCCACCCCTGTAACCTGTCCAGGTCGTGCTGTAATCTGTCCTTCCCTACTAGTGTGTCCACCTCACCCCAGATCTTGGTATCATCAGCAAATTTAAACAGGCTGCTTTTTACCCCATCGTCCAAGTCACTAATAAAGAAATTGAACAGTGTGGGCCCAAGGACTGAGCCCTGGGGGACTCCACTGCCCACTTCCCTCCAGGTTGAAAAAGACCCGTCCACCACTACTCTCTGTGTACAACCCTTTAGCCAATTTGCAATCCCTCTGACTGTGTAGGCATCAATGCCACAGTCACCTAGTTTTTTGATGAGAATGGGGTGGTCGACAGTGTCAAAGGCCTTGCTGAAGTCTAGAAAGACTACATCCACCTCGACACCTGCATCCAATGCTTTTGCAACCTGATCATAGAAGGCAATCAGGTTGGTCTGACAGGACCTGCCCCTAATGAAACCATGCTGGTTGCCCTTGAGCATCATCCCTGCTGCTGGCCCATCACAGATGTGCTCCTTGATGATCTTCTCAAAGAGTTTCCCCAGGATTGAAGTAGGACTAATGGGCCTATAGTTGCCCGGGTACTTCCTCTTCCCTTTTTTGAAGATGGGGACCACGTTGGCTTTCTTCCAGTCATCTGGCACCTGGCCAGAGCACCACGAGTGCTTGTAAAGCCGTGCCAGGGGCCCCGCAACCCCCCCTGCCAATTCCCTCAACACCCTGGGGTGGAAAGCATCTGGACCTGCTGATTTGAACACGTCCAGCCCCTCCAGAAGCAATCTAACCCGGTCCTTCTCAACCTTAGGTCTGGAGGCGTTCCCCTCGAGTCCGTCTGGAATCCTGGTCGAGGAGTCCCGGTTGAGTTGATTTGTTTAGCACTAGTATTTAAAACATTCCAAATATTCCACTTTATGAATCATAACCTCAAAACTCATGAAGCTGACTGAAGAATCACAACATTAAAAAAAAAAAAAAGAAGAAATGGGGGCTAGTGTTTATTTACCTTGTGCTTTTGGAATGTCTTGACCTGTTACTTTGGTCCTTTTTTTAATATGTTCCCCATAACTGTAGGGGTTAGACCCTTTTTATAAATGAAAGTTGAAATTGTCATATAGTCACAAGATTGCAGGAGCAGGGATTTTACACCAAATGTCATGAGACTTATGACACAATCACAAGTATTGAGAGCCTCATGATTTGGAGTTTGTGTTGCTGAAGGAGAGAAACCCCATTATGACACACAGAGACAGTGGTTGGATTTTATTTTTCCTCTAAAGCTAGTGAGTCTGCCCAGACAGATTTTTAAAAAATGCTCAAAACCCAGCAGCCTCCCCTGTGACACTTCTGGCTAAGTTTTCAAAAAAAAAACCTCACTCTTCAGTGTGCCGAGCTGTCTTGCAAACCCAGCTGCTTATGTTGCTGCCAGAATGAGAACTGAGATGCCCTGAAAATCTGTCCCATAGGACCAATAAAGTAATGGATACCATAGAAATTTGAGTAATAAAGACCACATATTATGGTGTAAAAGATAATGCAATATACAATAATGCAAATTACAGTGTATGTGTGGGTGGGCTGATTTACAGCCATAACCTTGAATTTCTTGATCTTTGTCTATTTAGGGCCAGATTCTTCGCTCACTACCCCAATGTAACTTCATTGCCTTCAGCAGAATTACACGATTCATATCAATGACAGCAAGAGGAAAATTAGTTCCATTAAATTTTAACCAAAAAATTACATTAACACAGTTTTATATCATATTGCCTGTTGTTCTTTACTACTTACACAGTGCCCTGGATATGTAAAGGGCTTGCAAATGGAAGAAATCAGCCATTGATCATACCATGAGGTGAGCACAAGCAAGACTCAGATCACAAAGTTAACACAACAGCTAGGTACAGACATTACACTTTTACCAGAATAAGTGATCAGAAACCAGCCTATATCCATAACAGAACAGAAGTTTAGCATACATAGACCTGTTTAAAAATGGCAGAACCCAGTGTAAGATTAAGATTGCCCCCGCTGCCCACCCCCAAAGGGTGAATGTGTTTTCTGTTCACTACCAATCTAAACTATGACACTTACAGAGAACCATGCAACTTATATCAATTCCACCTCAGGCTTTTTGAATGTCTGTACCTAGCCAATGTGTTAGGCTCAGGGCATAGACAGAAGTGGCAAGTTTCACCTGATCTGGCCCCTGAAAGCACTCTACAGTTGTGATCTAACACAAGTGCATGGCTGCAAAGCACTTTAAAATGGTTCAATCATGCAATAATCGGAACCCTCATGAGGGTTCAGATGAAGGTGGTCTAAAACAGAGTACCTTCATTAATTTGTTTCTTTGTGTGCTAGGTGCAGGACTGGGCCAACACAGCCCAACCCTGCTCCCAGCACTGTTTTCAAAATGGGAAGTGGGGAAGAGAGTGGAGGCAGCTATTTCTTGGGGGCTGTTTATCCAGTGCTGGAGTGTGGGGTGGGTGGATTCGAGTCCCCCTGAGGTGGGGGGGCTCCAATCCACACCTCCCCCCATACCTCCCCACTCCAGCACAGGCTGGGGAATCCCCAGAACAGACCTCCCTCCCCTGCCTTCTCCCCCTCCTATCTTAAGACAGCATGGGAGGCTGGGAGCAGGGGGTGGAGCTAGGGGAAGAAGCTGTAGAGATGCACCCTTTCTTCCCTAGATAAACTCCAAATTGGAATTCAATCTCCCACCCTCCTGACTCAACAGCTAATGTCTGTTGAGTTGGGAGGATTGGTCTAACTTATGGCACTTTCTGTAAAGAAGTTATGAGTTAGACTGGGGAACTACACTTCTGTTTGCACCCTCAGGCGCCTAAACAGGCATGGGTTATTCTTGGCTTCCTGAAGCAATGTCTAAGTGCTTTTAAGGTTGCTGTTTACTAGTTAATCTATGACTGACTCTTCTCCCAATTTATTTATCTATTCTGACATGTAGTCAGCAACTTTTCAGCTCCTCTTTTAGGTCAGATGCATTTTACACAAACATACTTTTACAACCTTGAATAACACAGAGTTATTTTAAAGTAATGCTTGCATAAAACTTGGACATGCATGTGGTGTTACTAAACCATACGGACATTTTCATTCACTTGAAAAGTGTGGAAGAGAAATCAGTAACACTGATGTACATATCCACTATATGAAAATATGAAAAGAGAGGTGAGAAGGCTATTTAGAGAAAAAGTTGAACTCTTTAGCTCTTGTGATATTTGGAGTATCAGTCAGACCTGTAGTTCAGGGGACCATATGGTGTCATCTTTGGTCAGTACTTTACAGTGGTTGGTGGACTGTCTTGGACCATTCAGCTGGTCTGGCTGGCACAGTCTGTTGTAGACTAATTCCCATTTTTCTCAAGGCTGGCCTAGAGAAAGCAGTAGCATTGGTCCTCCTTGGTCAGGTGATGGCCTGACAGGAGCTTACCATCTTGGGCACTTACCTTTCCTTTAAAGTCGCAAATTCTACCTTGCCTCACCCAGTGGCACCATCCTAGAAATCTTTTAGTTAAACGAGGTCTTGCACCCTGATAACCTGGTCCAGTCTGGGTCAGAGTTTGGCCACCATGACTTCTGGCCAGTTTGGAAAATCCTGAAAGTTTCTCCCTTTGTCATATAGTTAAAGTACATTATTTAATTTCTAGACCTTAAACCAGGCAAACTTTCAAAGATATAAAAATCATGGGATTAAAAAACACCTTAGCTTGGTTAGCCTAGCAAATTGCAGGCTCAGAGAGGATAATGATTGTGGTCTATAAGTACTCCAAGGAAGTGAGTGCCTGGGAAAAAGAAGAGCTATTTAAGATTAAGAAAACTGTTGGCACAAGAACAAGTGGGTATGACCTGGCCATAAATAAATTTAGGCCAGAAATCCTAAGGTTTCTAACAATCAGAACAGTGAGATTCTGAAACAGCCTTCCAGTAGAAGCAATGGGATCACATAGCACAATTGCTTTAAAGTAGAGCTTGATCCAGTTGTGAAAGGGACCTTATGACTTGGTTCCCTTAAATAGCAGGTGACTGGATGTGATGATCTAGGACCTCTATTCCATCCCTGTGCTCCTGTGAAGTGACTCTGAGTGAGCAGTTTCAGCTCCCACCCTTGGATGAGCAGTAGGGGAATGTAGATGGCCCCAGGTTCCTCAAACCACATTGTGCTCTAGATGTGACTTCTACCCTGATGTAATTGGCATGATACCTACCTCTCACATATCTCTCTCACACCTTTTTAGCATTTCTTAAAATATACTTAAGGACCTCTCACTGGCAGTGAATTGTAGCACTAAACGTTCCTAGCTTAGTTAGGTAAAGGGTCACCTAAGTCTCAGCAACAAGGCCAGTACAGAGCAACCTGAGACTCTTGTTATAAATCCTACTTAAGCTAAAGAAAATTAAAATTTACCCAGCTCAAAGGCAGTTGAAGTTTATACACGCCATACTTCACTCAAATGGGACCCTTCCCTTCATGAATGTGAATGGCATTTAATAGCCAAATAAAAAAGACAGCTCCTTGACCTGAGATTAGAATATTCTATTCTATCTAGGTGCTAATCCCCATCACTGTAATAGCTGAGAGCCCTTCTGTAGTGCACTGAGCAACATGACTACACATCACATCTGCCATGCTTGTTCTCATCCTCTTCCTAGGGGGACACAGGTACAGTGGAGTGCCTTGTTGGGGGGGGGGGGGGTTGGTTCTTTTCTTTTGGGTTGCTGTTTTTTTCAGGGAGGGGGGAGATTTTATCTGTTCTTTAGGGATTCTTTCTTTTGTGGGGTTTTTTTTGGTTTTGTTGTACTAGACCTACAGGTTCCTGTTAGACAAGGTCAGGACAAAGAAATGTGCCTTGCACTGGGAGCATGAGATGATGAGCTGTGTGATGGTCCATAGCTCCTGAGAGAATTTATTTCACAGTCTTAGACCGGCCCTCGAAAAACTTCTGTCTCTTTTATAGATGAACGTTACTCTTATTGGGGCAACTTCTGTTGTGCCAGTGGAGCCAAGTTGTCAACCATGGTCTCTATCCTGGAGCTTTATTTGATCTTTTAAATAGTTTGGGTCCAGGCCGTGGAGTGTCTTGAAGATAAGGCCTGAGACCTTGAATTTAATTTGACAGTCTGAGATGCCTGCTTAAAGGGCAAAAGACAGCATTGATGTACTTGCAGAAGCTTCAGTTGCTGAGGAGACATGCTGCAGTTTTCTGAACTAAACAAAGTTTCCTTCATGCTGAAGGCTTTGTGCTCCCACATTGCTGAAGTCCATCTGGGAAGTGACAAAGGGAGGAATAACTGAGGGCAGGTCATTGTCAGCCAGGATGGAATAGCGATTCCTAGTTTACCAGAGATGATAGCATAACTCATGGATATTACTATAAGACAGTTTGGCATCAGCAAGGAATCCAAAGATATTCCTAAAATGTGGTCCAAACTGACCAAC
>NW_005842400.1:245923-272182 GCF_000455745.1 Alligator sinensis | reverse complement strand
TCCCTACAACCAAATATGTATTCAGTAAACATTTCCACCTATGAAGCCTGGCCCATAGCTCACTGGAGTTGATGAAAAATTTCATTAGGCTTTGAAGGAGACCTGTGTTTAACTTGTGTGTATGAGTAGTCTCACAAAACTCAAGGCACTTGTGTATATTGGTGTGTGCAGAATTGGGGCCTTAATTAAATTTAACATAGCAAGAGAAATGAGAAAGTTGAAGAGGGAGTATGGGCAGTTGAGGGTTACAACAATGAAATATTGCATGATGTATTCATTGTTGCATGCACAGCCCATTAGTGTCTTCTTGGAGTGTTTTAAATCAATGAAAATCTGTTAAAATTTGGGAACCATGTGTAGAATGAAGGATGAAGGGAGGATCTTCCATTATAGAAGTTATTTGAAGTAGGAGAGCTAGGTTACAGTATGCATGGTAAAAGAGATTATTTCAATCATAAGGGCTGGCATGTATCTATAAGTGGCCTCCAGTTTCTGAAGATTTCCATAAGAGATGATGCCACAGGAAAATCCAGACAACCCGGTGATGAGTCAGCAGAGAGGGGCTGGACACGATGATCTTGAGAGGTCCCTTCCAGCCCCTAACATCCTTGAATCTATGAACTGCTATACATCCTGGGGCAGGGGAGGGAGGAACACTTATGCAAATTGCCTAGATGAGGGACAGAATTGTACTTCAGACTGCATTCAGCAAGATGCCCTGCAGGTTAGGGGCACCAGTGCTGATGAAGAAGAGATTTGCTTCTGCCTCAGTAAAAATTAAAATAGGTGTTTTGGCCTATGATGCTAAGAAAAAGCTGAGAATCGTATTCCCTTCTGCCCAGTTTATTTGAACTGGTAGATTCTGAAGAAGCAAAAGGTTCTGCTGCCTCACACTCTGATTTCTACGGACTTTAATCTTGTCTCTAAATACATTTCTGGAAGGTGCTCAGATACCATGATGATGGGTGAAGTAGAAGAACCTGAATAGAGCAGAATTTGACCACCCACTGCAGAGTCCACAAATGACTTTGATGCTGATATAGTTAACGGCATGGACAGAAATAAACTTAGCTTTAGTGGCTTGATCACTAAAGAGCAGCAGGTGGAAAGACAGTATAACAAAGTTGTGCCAGAACAAGAGTAGTGGTTTAACATCAATAACCAGCTCAACTCTTCTGCACATCCTTAGCAAGCTTAGCATGTAAATTGCAATGTACAACCCTGCTCTCCACTTTCTAGGTTGTTCACCATCATTTTCCCCTTTCCCAAGGGCTGGTACATGCCCAGTGTTTCCATTTTGTCTCCACTTTGAAAGATGTCATCTGTGATAGCCAAGCTAATCAGGGTTGACAGGAACTGTCTGGAGGGAGCTAAGGATGCTCTAAAGTTGACAGAAGCTTGTCAGAAAGGGCCCCGGGGTGTCTCCAAAGCAAGGCAGTGGATTCACTCTGCCCAATTCCAAGAGGGACTTCAGCAAGCTTTCCCAAAAAATATGGCTCTTCTTATCTCTATCTATTTTTTCCGTTTGGCCGTGTTTTCTTAAGTGGTTCCTTGCTATGATCCTCCTTTCACCCTTCACCTGACACTTGCTTTCATGATACAGTGTTTTGCCTGACGTCAGCCAGCCCTGCCATGTTGCAGACAGGAAGACATTTCCATTTTGCTCAGAACCTTAGTCCTGGGGATTTCCTGAGGAGAGCAGCCCCCTGCTAGCTAGCATATAGTTTCATAGCAGGTAGGGTCAGAAGGGACCTGAGCAGATCAAGTCCGCCCCCCTGCCACAGCAGGAAAGAGTACTGGGGTCAAACGATCCCGGCAAGGTGTTCATCCAGCCTCCTTTTAAAGACCCCCAGGGTAGGAGCCAGCACCACTTCTCTTGGAAGTTGGTTCCAGATCCTAGCCGCCCTGACAGTGAAGTAGCGCCTCCTGATGTCTAGTCTGAATCTACCCTCTGCCAGCTTGTGACCGTTATTCCTTGTTACTCCTGGTAGTGCTCGGGGGAACAGGGACTCCCCCAATGCCTGCTGGTCCCCTCTGACTAGTTTGTAAATGGCCACTCGATCCCCCCTCAGCCTTCTCTTGTGAAGGCTGAACAGGTTCAGGTCCCTTAGCCTCTCCTTGTAGGGCCTGCCCTGCTGCCCCCTGATCATGCGGGTGGCCCTCCTCTGAACCCTCTCCATGCTGTCCACATCTCTTCTGAAGTGCGGTGCCCAGAACTGGATGCAGTACTCCAACTGCGGCCTGACCAGTGTCGCATAGAGGGGGAGGATCACTTCCTTGGACCTGCTCGAGGTGCATCTGTGGATGCATGACAAGGTGTGGTTGGCCTTCCTGACCGCGTCCCCACACTGTCAGCCCAAGTTCATTTTGGCATCAATAATGACTCCAAGATCCTTTTCTGCCTTTGCACTGACAAGAAGGGAGTTCCCCAGCCTGTAGGTATGCTGCTGGTTCTTCCTCCCTAGGTGCAGCACCTTGCACTTGTCAGTATTGAATCCCATCCTGTTCTCTTCTGCCCACCCCTGTAGCCTGTCTAGGTCCGATTGCAGCCTATTCCTCCCTTCTAGCATGCCCACATCCCCCCACATCTTAGTGTCATCTGCGAATTTGAACAGGGTGCTTTTTACTCCCTCGTCCAAGTCGCTGATGAAGATGTTGAACAGTGCAGGCCTGAGGACCGAGCCCTGGGGGACCCCACTGCCCACATCCCTCCAGGTCGGAAATGACCCATCCACCACCACTCTCTGGGTGCGGCCCTCCAGCCAGTTAGCGACCCATTTGACTGTGTAGGTGTTGACGCCACAGTCTCCTAGTTTTTTAATGAGAATGGGGTGAGAGACAGTCGAAGGCCTTCCTAAAGTCCAGAAAGACTACATCCACCATGACACCTGCGTCTGCGGGTTTTGTGACCTGGTCATTGAAGGCCACCAGGTTGGTCTGACAGGACCGGCCTCTGATGAACCCATGTTGGTTGCCCCTATGCATAGTCTCCCCTGCTGGCCCCTCGTGAACACGTGCCAGGATAATTTTCTCAAAAAGCTTCCCCAGGACTGAGGTAAGACTAACTGGCCTGTAGTTTCCTGGGTCCTTCTTCCTCCCTTTTTTTTAAATGGGAACCACATTGGCCCTTTTTCAGTCCTCTGGCACCATGCCAGAGCACCATGAGTGCTCGTAAAGCCGTGCCAGGGGTCCCGCAATGACCTCTGCTAATTCCCTCAGCACTCTGGGGTGGAGGTCGTCAGGACCAGCTGATTTAAATATGTCCAGTCCCTCCAGAAGTTCCCTGACTAGATCCTCACTGACCCTAGGCCTGGGTGCGTCTCCCCCGGGGCCTGAGGGGGTCTCGGTGGATGGGCTGATCTGGTCCCTGCTCAGGAAAATGGAGGCAAAGAAATTGTTAAATAGGTTAGCCTTGTCATCTGGTGCGATGACCAGATTTCCTAGTGTGTCCTGCAGAGGCCCCACGTTACCCAGCACCTTCTTTTTGCCCCCTATGTATCTATAAAGGACTTCTTGTTGTCCTTGATCTGGGTCGCTAGTCCCAGCTCCATTTCCGCCTTGGCCTTCCTGACCGCCCCCCTGCAGCCCGGAGCAACCGAGGTATAGTCCTTCCTGGTGATGGCCCCTCCCTTCCATTGGGTGTACGCCTCCTTTTCAGCTAGGAGATGTTCCCAGCTGCCAGGCATGTCTTCCCAGTCTCCACCCTTTGGATGTGGGAAAGTGGTCAAGGAGTGTTTGCACAAGAAGATATTTCACAGGCTGCTGCTTCTGCCTGTAGCAGACACAGCCTTGTCCCCCACCCTCCCATCCCCCAAGCCTCTCTGCAAGGTTGGGTTGGGAGAGCAAGATGCCTTTCAGAGCTCACACCTGGCACTCATGAATATTTCATGCTTCTAGCTTTTCTTCCGCTTGAAGAGCAAACCTTTTCATATTTCATGCCCTGGAAGTCTGTTTGGTTGCTGAGTGTTGCTTCGTCAGTGCCCTCCCTCCCTGCTTGTTCTCTAGACTGCCCTGCCCCTCTTCCTTTCTCTTCTCAGGGAATGGCTCTTTTTCAAAGGCTGCCTTAGAAAAGGTCATTGTCCCTTTTCATATCCACTCCTCGCTGTGAGCCAGTGTGGCTTCTGCTCTGCCAATGGTAGAAGACAAATGGAGGTGTGGGGAGAGACAACAGATGAGAGGGAGGGTGAGTCAGGCAAGGGAAGAGCGAGAGACAGTCACAGGGAGAGAAGAAATGGAGAAAGAAAGAATAAAAAAAGGGGCACAGTGAGGGAAAAGTAAATAGGGAGGCTGACAGGGAAAAACCTGAAGGGAGAGGACAGGGAGCGGCAGGAGAGGAAGACATGGAAGAATCAGCTTTGTAAGACCTTCCAGAATTCACTGTGCAAGACTCTCCGGTGTGTCCTCTCAGAGGCCAGACTAATTGTTGCCCTGACAAATTCTTCATTTTCCTCACAGTCATACTGCACCCTCCCCGCCACCCCAATGAAGAAAGGCAGCCAGATTCCCCAGAACTAGGACACTATTAAAACCGGATTTGAATGGAAAGAGTCACTACTAGTGCTGGATGCATCCACCTCTGGGTGACAGCTTCCTTATTGCCACTACTTGTCTCCTCACTGCCTGTGAATATATGCAGTTTCTCCTCACACCCTGCCTTCTGCTGACCAGGAGCCCCACTTGGCTAGCTGTGATGACCCTACCCTCTAAATCTCCAGGGTCTCTAGTGAACCACCAATCTCCTGTCCTTGAGCCATTCAATTTTTTTTTCCTCTTTCTTTCAGGGCTTCTAGGTGGTACCTCCATGCCTTCCTTTGAAAAGCCAGAGAGACAGTCATGTCCCCTACCTGCCGGTCAGATAGACCCTGCCAGCACATTGCAGTGCCACTGCTCTTTGATGCTGGCCAGCCTGTTTTTCTTCTTCAAAGGCCTTGAGGGGATGGTGGTAGAAGGCATTCATCAGTGGATTGGAAAATCAGGTCTTTCCCAGTGGGGAAGGCTGGGGCCAAGGAGAGCAGGGAGCTAGAACTGATCCCTGAAATCAACAAAGCAAGACCACTTGTCAAAGGGAGCCAGAGGACATTGCCTGGATTTAAATCAGGGCAAGGTATGAGATCAGTCCTGGGTGAGCCAGACAAAGATCCCTAGCAGAAGCAGCTAGGTTTTGGCCTTTTTGGAGTTTCGTTTTTTTTCACTGCTCTATTGATTCGGCCTCCAATGGCCACTAAGCTTTTGCTTTCCAACAGTTTCAATCATAGCCTACTCCACGTCTAATGGGGTGCAAAGGAGCGAGGAAGCGACACAAGCCAGCCTGGCCCTTTCCTGGCATCAGGAGCAGTGTTGTGTGCATACCCATCTAGGGTAGCAAATTCATAAGCCTGGTAGGGCTCAGACCAAAACACCAGTATGGGTTAGCACTAACTCTGAGGATAGAATCAATATGCCATGACAGTACATACCTGCTCCATTTTAGCAAGACATCAAAATGTACTAGCCCTCAGTAACAACCAGGCCTGCAGCCTTGTGAGGTCAGCTGGCAGCAGGTGCAGTGTGATCATTCTGTAGGGGACATGGCTAAGAGACTGGCTATAATTATATACAGGCAGTGCAATAACGTAAGTAGCGGGTGAAAGAACTGAGGGTGCAATGATAATGAACTTGTATTTACATAGCACCTTTCAGCCAAATTAATTCTTAAGGATTTTGCAACTCTTACAAACTGAACAAACTTTACACATAGGAATCACTTTGTCCTGGGCTGAAAAGCAGCAGCCTCTGGGTAAAACACTTTATAGTGCAGAGCATTTTAGGGCAGGAAGTGAAATTTGAAATGAGGGAATCAACTCAGGAACATTAGGCAGATAGAATCATCCCAGTTGCTATTTGGTTGCAACGAGTTAAACCCTCCTGCCTTTGACATAATTCCACTGGAGCTTGAATGAGAAAAACTGGGCTGTGAAAGGAAATTCTGTTTTATGGGAGATTTTGGTTTCAGCCCAATTAAGAGTGGAAAAAAAATTAATTATCTGGGAAAGGAAAGAGATCCTAGTTCCCTGGGCCACTGCCTGGCGTGCTGCCTGGCATCACAGACATTGCAAGCCCTGCTGTCCCCATCCCAGAGGGAAGTCCGTATGGCTGGTTGTGCTGGAGCCAGAGAACCTAGAAGCCTGGGCTCCCCCCAGCAGCCCATCGTCACATGCAAGATGTCAGGAGGTGAGGCAGGTTTCCTTGGAAAAGGCAGGCAAGTGTTGAAACCCATCTATTTTCCCTCAGAATTCCAACTCAGTCTCACTGCCCCTGTGAAACACTTTGATTTTGCCAAATCGGCATATTCTGCCAAAGAAATGTTTCTTCTGAGTATTTCTGCCCAACTTCAATCAAGACCTCTATCCTGTGTCTCATCTGGATGCAGCATGACCCCCATCACATCATGCCAGCGTATTGGTTTAGTACTGACTGGGCACATCTACACGTGTGCATTTACTGCACAGTAACCAAAACTACTGCTCACTATGGATGTGTGTATACGCATACACCTCCATACTGCACAGTAAAAATGGCAACTTATGCCGACTTGAGCATAAATTTGATATCTGCATCATGCAGGTATAAAATTTATGCCCGATTAGTTACTGCACAATAGTGCACATGTAGACGCCTTACTGCGCAGTAACACTGCGTGTTTGAACTGACTTGGGACTAACACATGCAGACACCAGCCTATTCCTACTTACTGCCCAGTAAATTTAAGCAGGAGTAAATGCACGTGTAGACACACCCACTCAGTGGAAAGAGTCACTAGTGTAACTAGGGCAGGGGGACCAAGGAAGCTACCCTGGGTGCTGATTTGGAAGGGAAGGATGCAGGGGAAAAAATGCTGTCACTACAGACACACAATTGCATTGGTGACTCACTGGTGACACTGCTGCCTCTGTGTGTTGTAGCTGGCTCAGGTGCCTGGCTGCATGGTTACACCTCTGGGAAGAGTCAGCCATGTGCTGAGTTACCGCCACAGCCTCCTACAATACCTGGGTTTCTCTTAAGGTCTCTCATAAAAGTACTGACCCAGTCTAGTTTCTGAGAGCTTATAAAATCATTGTTTGAGGCAGTGTTATTGCTGGAAGCGTGTTGCATTGCTGTGTGGTGGTGGGCTTCCAAGAGAGGTGGTACTATTACCTAATTTGGAGGTCTTCAAGAGGAGGCTTGATAGACACCTGGGTGGGGTCATCTGACCTCGGTCCTCTTTCCTGCCAGGGGCAGGGGGTCAGACATGATGATCCTTTGTGGTCCCTGCCGACTCTACAATCTATGTATCTGAATCTCTGAAACTGTTGGGTGGCAATGAGGAGGTTGCCTCAGAAACTGGGGAGGTCAGAGGGCCTGGCAGTGCACAGGGCACACGATGGTGAGGCTGTTAGGCTTTGTATTATTACAAATCAGGAAGCTGGCTGGGATAATGGTGTTGTCCATTATGCCCAGGCAAGAGGTTGGAGCTGTGACCTTGCATTAGTGAATTATGAATGCACAGGCTAGATGCTGAATAACTGGTGAATAATGACACATCTGGGCAGCCAGGAGGCTGAAGCTTTGTACCCACTGCAGATTGTTGTTCCTTAACTCTTGAAGAGGTGTGGTCAATCGCTCCCCCTTACCTTCTCTGTCTCATGCATAACCCACTGCTGTCTCGCACCTAAATTCTCTCACATTGCCAGGGCTGTGTATGCACACATGCAGTGCCAGCAATCTGGTATTAGATTTATCAAATATCACATCGTCCAGACCTTCCACTCCCTCCAGCAGCAAAACCAAAAGGAAAAGGAAATTCACCAAAATATCTTCCTCAGGGCAACATAGGCCCCACAGATAGTGAGGCTGGAGTATGCACTCTCCCACCTCCTCTGCACATTCAGCATTTCTTAGCACATGCACACACTTCTTGCCCTTCTCCATATATGTGCAATATGCGTCACCCCCTGCATACACCTACCCCCTTTTGTTATATAAATACACTCTTTCCTCCTTCTCCACCCCTACCTTCTTAACGTTATGCACAATAAGCAAACATCCCCACATGCAACAGGAGACACTGATCTGCCCCCACAACCATAGGCACTAAGCCTGTATGCAATTGCACACCTCACAACCAAGTCCACTTTTCTCCTGCAGTGTGAACAGGACCTTGCAGGAATTTGAGACGGTGTAAAGTGCAACTTGACGTGGTTAATTACTTGACAGTGGGCATAAAAAGGGGATTAACTGTGGCCTCAAGGGGCTGTCACTGAATCCTAATCTTATCTTTCCCTCCTCCTTCCCCTTCCAGCTGCCATCTGAAGTAATGAACTGGTTATAAATATCTAATTATCTAATTATATGCTGGCCTACATGGAGTGTCTTCCGTGAAGGAATTCCCTGGACCCTTGGAGAAGGGAGCCTCGGTAGAGGAGAGGGAGGAGGAAGGTGGGGAGGGGGAAATGGAGCCTGGCTGATGCTCAGAAGGATTTCTAAAATTTTTAGCATCCTTGGAGAACAGAGGAAACATAATTAATATAGCAGAGGATGAAGTTGGTCCCTTGTTCCTGTCAATTTGTCCCTTGGCTCTGTGAGCCATTAAGGGAAAAAGAAATCCATAGAAATTCTTTGTGCAATAAGAAAAAAAAATGTTTTGAACTTTTGGCTCTGGTCAAAGGTGCTGTAGTGGTAGCCCTGGAGGACAAACCCTCTGTTTACATAGAGGACAGGCACTGCAGGGGTAGCAGTAGTGAAAGCCTACCTCATGTTATGCCCTGCCACCAGTGTGCTTCAGCCCTGTCATGGAGGAATCGCTAGAGAAAAAGGAGTTTGGTCTCCATACGGTCCCCTGATGAGACTGTCACTGAGAGGGCCAAATCGTGCCAGTTATGACAAGGAATTTTTCTCTGTGTGTGATGTGGAGGCTTATCCCACTAGGCAAATTGTGTTCGGACCATTGATTCAATTCTCACAGGTCACTGTACAGCCGTCAAGCAGTTATGACTTTCAGTCCCTGCCGATCAAGGATGGTGGCATTAAGATGTGCGTGTTTTAAGGCAGTGTTTTCACTCCATCACTCTTCTGCAGAAAAGGTAGAAGATGGAATATCAAATAAAATTGTGCTGGTGCCAAAAGCCACTTTGCCTTTTCTGTTTTGGAGCTGTAATGTGAGGCTTAGAATAGAAAGGACACTGAACTGCAATGACTTTTACTGGCCTATCAAATGGGGCTGGGACCAAAGGGCAGTTCATAAACGCAGCCTGATTTGGGCTATAATGAATTTCCAACCTGCTTCCCTTTTATTTTCATCTCTCTCTTCCCCCTCTCCCTTATCTGCATCTTTTCTCCTTTCTTTTTCCTCCTTCTTCCCCTCTCTCTTGCTCTCTGTTTCTCTTTTTTCTCTTTTCTCCTTCCCCGCCCTCCAGGCATGCGGATCCTGGTGAACTTACTCCTGGACACCCTGCCAATGCTGGGGAATGTTCTGCTTCTCTGCTTCTTTGTCTTCTTCATCTTTGGCATCATTGGAGTGCAATTGTGGGCTGGTCTGCTCCGGAACCGCTGTTTCATGGAGGAAAACTTCACAATGTGAGTGAATGAGAAATGCTGTCTCCTTGTCCTGTCTGTGGGAGATATCTTTTCCCTTCCCTGCCCCTTATTTCCTTCTGTCCTCTATCACAAGAATTCCAGGGCATTAACATGTCTAGACTGTACCCAATTTTCCACCTTTCCCTGCCCCAGGCACAAAAGCTTCCATTTCTTTCCCAATAAACATGCACATACACACAGTCTGAAAGCTAGATATGCCTGCAGAAGGGACCTGGCAACATAGTGGTCTATTAAGGTATTATTTTTCAACCCCTGCTCTGCTGCTCCGTCAGCCAGGGTAGGCCAAGCAATCTTCATTTCTGAAATCCCTCAACTGTTTTTTCTACCTTGATTTTCATTGAACCAGCTTCAAGAGTCCTGGTCAAGTCATCTGCACAGTCAAGGGTCTGATCTTCTATCGCCTTGCACCTTGCATAATTATCTACACTGGTGCCTAAAAGGGCTGAATTTTGCCTGGTTTGAAATGGGAAAGAGAACAAAAGTAGTTGTATGTCATCTTGGCAGCTCTGAAAATTCTGGGCCAATTGAGGACTGGCCCAGTCCTAGGCTCAAGTCTCGCCTGGCTGTCCTCAGCTTCAAGAGGTCTTTCCGCCTGCTGGGAATAGCTGGAGTACAGATACCCCAGCCTTGCCTCCCTCCCCTGGCCAAGGTCTTGCTGTAAAAAACACAGACGGTTCTGGCAGAAGCTCTGTACTGTTAAGGGATTCCCTTTAGTTAATGACTGAAAGGCAAGGATGAAGAGCTGTACTAGCACACATCTGCTGGCTCTGTGTTTGGAGACACAGTCATTTCATGTTTGAAAACTTGGATTCAGATTACAGGGCACTGGAAAGCTGTGAGAAAGCCCTGGGGTGCTGCAAATCAAGGCCGAGTTGCATTGGCAGAACTGTCTGGGCGAGACACCAGAACTCAAATGTTGAAGACAAAGGATGGGCACTGTAATGGTACAAGAAACTGAATGAGATGATGTCTGGGGAAAGGCCGACAGAATTACAGCTCTAGGCATGCATGAGCTTTGCAGCCACGGAGGAGATCTCTGCTCCAGAGCACATGGCTTCGAGCAGGGGTGCTTAACCCCCAGCCTTTGGAGCTGTCATTTGGCTTGGGGGCCCCCCAAGAGTCCATAAATTTGGTGGGGGGGAGGAAGGGGGTAAATGGAGAGTATATTCAGAGAGTATATAGAGCTCTGTTCACTTCCTTCACCGGCAGACTGAACTGGGAAAGCAGCTGACACTACTCACCCTGCATGGGGGAGCAAAGCACCGGTTGCAGACTGTAGTGATTCTTCTCCTTATTGTTGACTTTGCAGCTTTGCCAAGTCTGCAACTGATCTCAGGCTTTAAAGTATCTTAATCACCTTAAACTAATCTAAGGCCTTACATCAGTTTAAACTGCTTAAGGAGCTAAAGCTCTAGATGAATTTAAAATGATTTATGTTAAGGCCTTAGAACATCTTAAACTGAAAACAAAATTGTGAAAACATGATTTAGGGGAGAAAGTGAGACTGGAAGGCTGACCAGAGGATGGCAGCTGCTTGAGGCTGTTTAAAACTGTGCTTTTATGCGGGAGTGTACATACTCTGAGGGAAAATGCATGGTTAGGACCTAATTTTTCTTTCAGGTACCTGAGAAGGGAAATGGGACTATAACCTGCTAAATTATCATGTGTTAGCTAATTTTTGGCTGACCATTCCCACCCTGGTCTAAAACACTTGGTTTCTCAATGATTTTAATATTAATTTAGCTGTGTATTTATTAGATTTATTTGCTGCTCTTGCTCACAAAGGCTCAGGGAAGCTTAGAAGAGGAAAAATAACTTTATAAAAGCAGGCAGGGTATAACATGAGAATGTAACACACAAACTCCTTAAATGATATCTCAACTTAACTTAGCTTGCTAAATGCCTGCCCAAATGAGATCTTACAGTGCTTCTGGAATATGTCCAGGCCCAGGCTCTGGAAGGCCTTGGAGCGACCTCCCGTGTGCTTTTGCCAGGCAAACATGATGCACTCATGGGACTTGCAGGAGTTTGCTCTTAGTTGACCTTAAGGAGCAGGACAGGACAAAAGGAAGAAAGTGGTCCCTTAGGTAAGTAGGGTGCAAACTGTTTAATGTGTATTATATCAAAGAACGACTATATTTTTCACATTGAAACAATGGTACAGTTATTGTCTCAGGACTTATTGTACTAGACCCTTTAATTTCCACACAAAAATGTTTGCATCCAGTATATATATGCACATATATGCCTTTATATATTAGTGCCTTTCAGCTGCAGACCAAGAAGCTTTTCATTTTTCTATTTTTTTTCTCAACACCTTACACCACTCCATGGTATTTAATAAAAAATACCACCTATATTAACGCAATACCTATTGCAGCAAACCAAAAACTGAGGAAGACCATGTTAAGTTTGAATAGAAAATCACAGATTCCTTGTTCACATCTTATTGTAAGTTTGTCAAGCACAGATGTATTTTGAAGGTTGTGGGAAAAATGGTATTATTTAATAAATAGTTTGTGAACTTGGAATTAACTGCCTCCTTTTGGTAGAGTTTTAACTTTTGCATCTCTTGAGTTTTGAGATCTCAACTGCAATTTTATGTTTGTATTAACTGGGGGGGTTGGGCGGTGTAAAGAAGTTTACGGCCAAACATTGTAAGATGCATCTATTTATAGTTCCATACGTGGGTACATCACAACATGGCTCAATGCCATTTTCTTTCCATGACATTCAACAAGGGCTTTGATACCAACTAAGTAGATGAATGCATATATTTTCCTTTGGCAGATGTAAAGCTTCTTTACCATCCCTCAGGGATGGTGGATGGTAGAATTCTGCTTAAGATCGTGCAGTCTAACCCCGAACAGGGCTCTACAAAATTGGGGACCAACTCACAAAGCTATTAGTTTTCCAGCCAGCCTCCTTCAAAATACATCTGTAGGTTGTTTATTCAGTACATTTCATGCACCAAAGTGGCAGCTTCTAGTTTCTCAAATGTCACTATAGTGAACATTTGTCACAGTAACTTCATCGGCTTGTTTTTCATCCTCTTAGACAAGGCGACATTGTCTTACCCCCATATTACCAACCCGAGGAGGATGACGAGATGCCCTTCATCTGCTCACTGTCAGGAGACAATGGCATCATGGGGTGTCATGAGATCCCACCACTGAAGGAGAGGGGCCACGAGTGCTGTTTGGACAAAGATGACTACTATTACTACAACTCTGTCCGGCAGGAGTTCAATGTCAGTGGCATGTGCGTCAACTGGAACCAGTACTACAATGTTTGCCGCACAGGCAATACCAACCCACACAAAGGCGCCATCAATTTTGACAATATTGGCTATGCCTGGATTGTTATATTTCAGGTGAGATAAGATTAGCTTCCCAGCCAGGATCCAGGTCTTTGTCCAAATCCTTTTTCACCCATATGGTGCCCTCTCAGCATCATGCTGTTATAACTACAATGACCTGGCTGGAAAAGGAGCCTGTATGTGTAATCCATGTTAAGGTTGTAGAAACACATTCCAGATGGGATCTGGAATCCAGATCTTTTTTTTCTCCACCTCATTCCTGAGGCTGTACCCAGAATCCAGTTCAGGAGGCACAGAAATCCATTCTGAGTTCTTCTACCTTCACTTTGTTTCAGGGAAATGAAGTAGTTGAATGAATATATGGGTAATTAGTAATATCTCACAGGATTTGGTAGCATGCCTTCTTCACCTAGAAGAATCATGCTCATATCCTGGATTGGAAGTTTTTCAGCTTTCTTGTATTTTGTTTATGTCCTTCTGCTCATCAGCATCAGCTTTGTCATGTAGAGGGATGTGGTACTCCTGGATTCATTCTTGTCTCTCTCGCTTTCTCCTTTCTTTGCAGGTTATCACACTGGAAGGGTGGGTGGAGATCATGTATTATGTGATGGATGCTCATTCATTCTACAACTTTATCTACTTTATCTTGCTGATAATCGTAAGTATGAAGTGACTTCTCATAGTGGTGGATTCCTATCTATAACCTAGGCTCAGTGTCCCAGCTTTCTGCGTCAAGGCTTCTGAGAGAGACCATGTATTTTATATAAACAAAGGATGCTGGGTAGGAAAGGGCTGTACTGTCCTTTATTTCAGGTTCCTCAGGGATTCAATTTCTGAAGGTTGTATCCAGAATCCTTGCCCATCATATACAAATAAAGATCAGGTTCATCTCCTCCTCCCAGGGTGCGTCTACACATGCCCCTACAGTGCTGTTGTTACCGCACTATCTTTTAGTACTTCCAAAAGGAAGTACTACATGATGGTGCAGTAACAGCCCATACAGCACTGTGCCAGTGGCGCATGGTTATTTTTAGCCACTATATCGTCATAGCAATGTACTATAACGAGGGTGTACGTTGCTATGGTGACATAGCTGCAGCATCATGGTTTGTGCCTACCGATGCTAAGTCACTGTAGCGCATTGCTATGGCGATGTAGCATCACATGTAGACGCGCCCCTAGAGGAGTACACCCAATATATATTCTTTGGGACCTGGAAGTCCAGTTTAGGATTTTATTCTCTTCCCAGAGATCTCTACCTAGAGTCCGTTCCAAGGGCCCCAAAATCCGTTTTGGTTTCTTCTCCTTAGCACTGCATCTAGATTCTATTCCAAGGACAGATAAATGCATTTCCCCTTCTCCCTCCTCTTTATACATATGCCAGTCTTTAGTAGCCCATTTTCATGATTTATCTTGCAGTAGTGCCCAGAGACCTGAATTATGAGCAGGGGCCAAAAATTTTGAATGACATACACACCTGAAATGGAAAACAGTCTCTGCCCCAAAGATCTAACAACATCACCTGGGCCAATGCAGACAGGTGGGTGTAGTACTCAGTGGATGAGGCAAAGGAGGAAGAGAAGTGGGATAGTAATAGGAAGAAAAGGTTTTATGTTACTTAAGCATGCAGTTTACAGGCTGAATTGCCTATTGTGAATGTTTATTTTTGTTTTGAATAAAATAAGTGAGGAGAAGTATGAATGAATCGCTAAGAGGCTGGAGCTGGTTTCTTTTCAACTACAGAAACTCTATCTAGATATCAATATCCTACTCAGCACTACACTACTTGTGCATCTGGATTCCAAGTTTCTTCTTGTTATCAAGAAGAAAGAGGTGGTTAGTCATATTATTCTGAAGTCAGGCAAAAGGTATGGCAGTTGAGAGACACATGACCATTTGTAGACCACAACCTACTTTGTCACATGCTACAACATGCCCTGCCTTCTGCCTTGTTTCTAAGTTACTGCCCACATGGAGGATGATGAGGAGGAGATAAAAAGAGAATCTGTGAGGACTAATGAAGAGGAAAGAGAAGGAAATATTTTTAAAAGCAGCTAGACAGTCATGATTGAAGAGCTTCATTGTGACTGACACCTGAATGGGTTCTTTTGCCTTAGCTCAATTTTAGTTGACAGAAACAAAAGGCCGAGATGTGGTCTATCAGTCTCATCAAACTTACAAGTTTTTTTTTTAATTATAGAGGCAAGATTCCTTTACGTGGTGAGGCAGCCTTCCCCACTTCTCATGAAAAGCACTCTGCTTCAGCCTCAGTCCCTATTGCTGGAAGTCCACTATTATTGCAACTAGAGTTGTTTTATCTGAAACTGGTACAAGAACTAGCCCACAGATGTTCAGCCCCAAAAGCAAACCAATTAGCCAGTACTTCTGATGCACTTAGTAGATGCTTTCATTACTTCCAATTTATTCATTCGCCTCTCTCCCCTTACCTCCTGGAGTAGACATATTTGACTGGACCCACCTCTATTTTCACTTAAGTAATATCGTTGGGGTATCCTAGCTTGTACAGTGTAAGTAGGGACAGAATTTAATGTCACACTGTTATACACACAAGTTGGCAGGAATTGCACAGTACTTTCATGAAGGCAGCCTTTAGCCTTTTAAATATGCATGTGTAAGAAGGAGCAAGTTTCTTCCCCTTAAATTCAAGTAGTCCCAAATTGCATATTGGATACTAATGGTGAACATTCAGTCAGATGGAACATCTTCATAATTCAAGATCAAATCACATCAACTCACAAGATCAACTTCTGATTTCAGTGTTGTCTCTGAATTTTTACAGTCATCTGAAAACCCTCAATTAAACACTCATCTTGAGATTTTACAGCTGAGTGTCGGTGACATTTCTAGACACACCCTATTCATTTGCAGACGATGCTTAATGCTATTTCTGTCAGCCATTGCAAGAGATGAACCATGAGTTAGACTATAAACTGCTCCAAGCACAGACCATAGGCCGAATTATTTCTAGGTTAACTCCTTTGCCTTCTGTGAAATTACACCACAGATGCACTCGATCCCATAGCTTATTTAATGCCAAATACTTATTTACAGGAAGCAGTCCCAGCACACCACTCTTTTGAGATCTACTTTATTGAGACCTCACCAAATACAGTTCTTCTGACCTTTTCAGGTTCAAACCATTCCTTCCTGGGGCTTCAGGCCATCACCATCTTTTGGTTCCTTCCAATCAGGGTTGTTCCACTAGTCCTGCAGCAGCCTTTGGGTCTTGCTCTGAAGGTCTCTTCCAAGCTGAGATCCTTGGTTTCAAGCTCTTAATTAAAGTCTCCATAACTTCCTTTTCTGGAGCTGTGTTTTAATCCAGACTGGCTTCCCCAGCCATACTGTAGACCTGAAAGTTCTCAAGTCTCCTACTTAACAGGGTCAAGATCTCTCCTTGTTAATCATTAGCAGACAGAGGACCCATTCCCATCTTAGTCTAATAATCCTTCTCAGAACTACCTGTTCTTAAAGGGGCACAGAAATGTCTGGCTTCATCCCCACAATGTCCATAAAAGGGATAGACCAGTGCACTATTCACACTCAGTAAAGAATGAGTATCAGCTTCCAAGCCCAAAGCCTGAAGGACAATGTGAAGGTGGACCTGCCAGTTCTCTTAGGAATTCAACAAGCATACTGTTTGCATGTAATGACTTTCACTGAATGATTCCTGAACAGGTGATCTGGTAGCCATATCTAGTCCTTCTTCTTCTTCCTCTTTCTCACAGTCTTGGATGAGATCATGAAGAATGGGTTGACTTGAGAGACAGGATTAAGGAGCAGAAAATATCAGTTATACTCATGAGTCTCATTTTACTTCTTTGTCCGTAAGTTCCTCTCTCTTCAAAATAGAGACAATGCCTCCTTCCTGACCCAGGAATATTGTAGGTTTTTATCAGTTTATGTCTGTGGGATGCCTGGACACCACAGGAATGGGTGACGTTGAAATACCACTAAAAAAATATTCCCAGCTCCCACTTTGGTTCATTAAGTCTGAGAGGAGGGAGACAATGAGAATGGAAAAATGCAAGGGGGTATGTGTGTGTGAGAGAGAGAGAGGAACGCATCTGCAAGAGGCTTGGAGTCATTACTGAAAACATGAAAACATGAACTATGCAGAATTTTTTGGGGGTAGGGAGCAAAGGGCTCTAAACCACATAACCATTTTCTTTTTTCTTTCTTTCTTTTTCTTTCCCCCCTGAAAGGCCACATAAAGAACCTGAAGGGCAGATGGGCTGGCATGAGGAAGAGAAGGACTATATAAATTAAGATGAACAGATTTAGAACAGCTTTGAAGGGCACTAGGGGAAAACAAAAAGCTCTTTATTTCGAAGCTGCATATTGTCCTAACACTGAATCTGGCAGGGAGCAGCTTCATTTTTCAAAGGCTTATTTAAATACTAGCACAGACATCTCCCCTTTGAAATATTAAAAGCCACTGTACTGAATCTAATGATGAAGCCACTGGGCACCTGTGTGTATATGTGTGAGAGAGAGAGTGGGTGGGAGGGGGGAAGAGGCACGTGGGCTGGACATGAGGGAGACCATCTATTTTAGTAGGCAAAGTTACACTTGGACCCTCCTGAAAATTTGTCTCCATGTCTTCCTTTTCTGGTACAGGGAGGTGGTGGAGTTGACACAGGAGCTTTCTCCTTTGCCTACTCTTTGCACCTCCCTCTCTCATAAAGGGTTGCATTTTTACAGCTTAGCAAGATGAGCTGAGATGCAGGATGAGGAAGTAGCCACAGGATGAGAGCTACCACCTCAAGAAGGAAAGGCTAATGCTGATTTAGTTTTCCTGTCAGTGGTCCTAAATCCAATTATGGAAACTGCACTGCTGCTACCTTCTTAATAGTAATCCAGCCCAAGTTTTTCCCTTGCTCTAAGAAAGTTGCCTCCATGCACTGCCTGGAGGGCAAAGGCACCCAGTTCCATTTCTTCTTTGTTTCTTTGGGACTCCTTGTCTCCGCAGTCCTTTTTAGGGTCCATCAGAACCTACCTCTGTCTTCTCCACAGGTAGCACCTAAACTCCACTCCAGAAAAGCATGGAAATCCTCTCACCGTTCAGAAAGAAAGCTGTCCTTTTTATCACTCTCATTCTGCAGTTTACACCTCCATTGAGAGCAGTTGCCATCCATGTTGTAACAACTTTCAAAAAAAATGTATAAATGGGCTTAAAAATCCCTCACGTGGATCAGGATTGCGTTCCTATTGAATCCCTGCCCCACCCCTGTTGATCTTCTAATGCAGATTCCACACATTTAATAATACTTAGCAGCACTATAGTGATTTTTCTCCATAGATCTCTGAGGCTTAAGCATTGTTGTCTCCATTTTATGGATAGGCAAACCAAGGCACCGATAGCTTAGAGGAGACAAGTCACAGAATGAAGTAGGGCAGGTGCCCTTTTTGCTTTTGAGAGCAGTGGTTTTCAATCAGTGGTCTGTGGACCCCTGGGGGTCTGCAGACTATGTCTAAGGGGACTGCAAAAGATGACTATGAGCAATTAAAAGTATGTGAATACCCACACTTACAATTCAAAGGGGTCCATACCTCTATTCAAAATTTCCAAAAGGGTCTGCACCTCCCTTTGAAATATTTTAGGGATCCACAAATGAAAAAAAAAGTTGAAAACCACTGTTCTAGAGGATGGGTAATGAAAGTCTGAAAGAATATTTAAAAATAGGAAGGGAGGCAATTCTTCTCAGTTTAGTGCCTTGACACTGGCCCATGTGGTAAAAATCACATCAAGTGAGTTGTTCTCAGGCAGCTAGGTATGGTTTTCCCTGAGAACTGCAGCCCTTCCTATTTGGACAGAATCTCAGCTCTCTTTTTCCTTTCCTCTCTCTTCCTCCTGTTTTATTTTCCTTTTCCATTTTCCTTTTCATCTCTTTTTTCCCCACTTCCTACCACTGTTGTTCCTTCCTGCTTCTCCTTCTCTGGTCCTAGGTTGGTTCCTTTTTCATGATCAACCTATGCCTCGTGGTCATAGCCACACAGTTCTCTGAGACCAAGCAGCGGGAGCACCAGCTCATGCAGGAGCAGCGAGCACGGTATCTGTCCTCCAGCACTGTGGCCAGCTACATGGAGCCAGGTGACTGCTATGAGGAAATCTTCCAGTACATCTGCCACATCGTGCGCAAAGCCAAACGCCGCACGCTCAGCCTCTACAACAACCTGCAGAACCGACGCCAGGGCCGGATGGAGCCAGGCAACATGAAGCCAGACATGAATGGGAAAGGACAGAGATGCTACAGTAAGAATTCTGTGGGGAAAGCTGGAAATACGGCAGCAGCTAGGAGCTTTGTCATGTACCAACCTGCCAAAGGGCATGTGTTCCTAGAATGCAAAGTTCAGAGTTAATACTGTCACCAGGATCCCAAGGAGAAACAGCAATAGGTGTCACCAACAGGAATTTCATTCATTGGACAAGCTATAAGTGAAGTCCAGGTCTAAAGTTTCAAGAGCTGTTGCTTAACAGGACTAAAAGGTATTAACAGAGGCATGTGGAGGGCTCTGGTACATCTGAGTATTTGGTACTCTAGGGTGAAGGGGCATTAGCAGAAAGTGTGGGGAGAGGGTTGAAGTGTATCAGGAGATCCTGTAGGACCTCAGGATAAAGCTCAAAGTGGGTACAATGGATCAGGGTTGAGAAGTTTTGGCAATTTATTGAGGGTGGTTTCAGTAGAAAAGAGGAGCTGAAGAACACAGTTTTGAGATGTACTAGCATAACTTTGAGGGGTGGGGAACTTGCTTAATTTTTAAAAGGTGAGAGAGAAAGTGTTTTTTTCATGTGTGCGATCAGACATGAGGTACAATTCTATAATTTCAGTTGAGGTTCTGGCCTCGAAAGTGACTGTACAAATGGCTCATTTGGGATTGTGTGCGCTAATTGCTTCTCAGTGGCTTCCAGATTACATGTGGTCAATTTACAAGTGAAAGGATAGATTTTCTAACTGTCAGCCTTGCAAACTCAGCCTTTTGCTTTTGCACATCTTACTCACTAACAAAGATCCTGCAACTGGCACTTTGATGCCAAAGCTAGGTTAGATGCCAGCTCACTCTCCCTTCGATGTGCTGGCACTCCAGGGCTAACAGGAGGAAAAAGATATAAAAACCTGGTTTTTGTCATGAAAGCCAGCAGATCTGATCTGATAGAGGGTGGTAGGTAAGAATATGTTATTTTCAGTCTCTTTTCTGGCTCTTTAAGATACTTTCAAAACTCAGGTATCTAAATGAGAGAGCACAGTTCAGCATTTGGGTTCTCAATGAGCACTCAAAGATTTTAAGGCCAGAAGGAACTGCTGTGATCATTTTGTCTGACCTTCTGGGTAGCACAGGCTGCCAAATTTCACCCTGTGATGCCTGCACTGGAAGAAATAATTCTTCCTTACTATGTAAGTGAAGCCCATTGAGCCTAATCACTTGTAGCTGAAGTACAGCATATATTTTACAAAGGCATCCAATCTCAATGTAAAGACCTCAAATGATAATGAATTTACCACTTCCCTTGATGGACTGTTCCATTCTCCCTCAATGTTAAAAATCATAGCTATCTTAGGCACCTATTTAAAGTCCCAGAGGTAAAGCTGGTACCTTGATTTGAAGCCTCATTTGGAAATTTGGCCCTGCTTCTTTACATTTAATTCTTTCTTTTCCTAGGACACTGTCAGAAACACAACTCTCTTGACTACACTCCTCAGGCCCTTGTCCAGCCCATTGCCGTGACACTGACTTCTGACCCCAACAACTGCCCAAGATGCCACAAAGTACAGCGCGAAGCAGCCCGGAGGCTCTCCGTCCTTGACAGTGCTGACTCAGACCAGGAGAACGGAGAGGCCGGTGAAGAGGAGGGAGAAGGAAGCAGGGAAAGCAATGGTGTCGCTGAGCTGGAGAAGGAGGAAGAGGAGGGGGAAGAAGGCAAACAGATGAGGCTCTGTAGTGACATGTGGCAGGAAGTGAGAGTCAAACTGAGAGGGATTGTAGACAGCAAGTATTTCAACCGTGGGATCATGATAGCGATCCTGGTGAACACCATCAGCATGGGCATTGAGCACCATGAACAGGTAACAGCCCTGGGGGAACTGGGAATCTTAATGCAGTGTGCCAGCTGGGGGTGGGAATGGACAATGAGAATGGGTAGACGGTAGCACCATGGGTCAGGTAGGTCACACACAGTGGAATTAAGAGTCCCACATGGTCTGGATTCATGTATGAGAGGGTCCCCTTGGGCAGCATCCAAATTTGAACAATCTTGTTATGTCCTGAGGAGAGCCTTTTGAAGGCAGGGGCATTTGCTTCCTCTTCTCATGAAGGTCCAGATTCTGTTCCACCTATTAGATGCCGAAGTGGACTTTGGCACCTAAGTGCAATTCTACTCCATCCTTCTCAAGTCTCTGAAAAACAGTTAATGAAAAAAGTAGGTGGATCCTTTTCCTCCTTGGTGCTTTTTTGTGTTTTAGTCTTAAGGGTCAGATTGCTGTAAGTTACAAAATCAGATGCATTAATAGATTTCCAGGGTTTTGAAAAGGATGCAGTAGACTCACACTGAGGTACCCAAGTCCACTTAGACGCCCAGTCTCTTCTCTTCCTCAATCTGTTATTGTTTATAGAGCACCAACAGCAAGCTTGTTGCTGTACAGGCCTCTTAAGGAGTCCTGGGCCCTTTCACAGGAGCTTACAACCTTGTAGAGGTAAACAGAGCAAAGTGCACACAGGTTGTAGTGCAGAAGATTCCAGCGTGACTTTGAGATGCATCCACAAGGGCCTTTTTATCCCCTGCTTTTGCACTCAGTCATGTGTCTGCCTCCATCTAATTTCCTTTTATCTCCTTCTGTTCCTTTTCTTCTCTCTTTCATCCTCCACTTTTCTTTCTCTCTCTGGCTCCTCTATCCCTCTGTTCTCTCTCTCTTTTCCCTTGTCTCCTCCATTTCCCCCACCTCTCTCCCTCATTTCTCTCTTCATTAGCTGACTGAATCCTTAGTCTATTTGGTTAATTTAATGTACCCTCTGGGGATGTCACAGGCACTTTACCAGAATCTCAATTCAAATCCATCAGTTTGCTAGTCTTTCTAGCTTAATTAAGAGATGCATGAGCACAGCCTAGCTGTATACAAGGACTGAGGAAAACAGGTGAGTCCTTTGATTGCTGCAACCATAAATTCCTCTTTTTCCTCCATTCTCTTTGAGGGGTTGAGACCACACAAGCCCTTCTGATGGCCTCAAGTGACAGGTGGCTGGAGACATGTAAAGCAAACACATTTGTCTAAGCACAGATATGACCCTCATCACTGTAATCTCCAAGCACCTCAGTGTCATTAAAGTATTTTATCCTGATAACATCCATGTGAGGCAAAGAAGGGATTATCATCCTATTTTATTGTAGGGTCCTGAGGCACAGGATAGATTAAGTACCTTGTAGCATGCCTTATAATACCCTCTCCATTAACATTTCATATTGGGGCTGTTTCATGGCACAAGCAGAAAGGCATAGCTGTAGATTGCCATGGGCCTTGTCCTACTGCAGACCAGTTTTTCCCCATCCTTCGAATCTGTTTGCACTTAACAATACCTACCTATAAGCTACAGTGTGGACAATCAGGAAATCACATGTTTGTGGTAATGACTGTACTTAGCTGTGGTGCTGTCAAATGGGGCATATCACTCCAGGTGGGCTGCCTCCTGAACCGAGAGCCGTATAGGTGTGTCCTTGTGGTGCTGTGGGTGGACTAGCAAAAATGGAGGTGGGCTAATTGATACTTTCACTTGACAGTGATAGTTAGCCTACCCACAGTGCCATACAGAAGCAGTTACCCCACTTTCAGTTCAGGAGCTCATATGAGGACATCACTGCCGGGCATAGCAAGTGTGCAGTCTACATATGGCAGTAGTCCATTCTGCTGTTACTCATTAAAATGTACAGCATGGTACTGGAAGAAGTCCAAGAGAAAATCACCTTCCTGCACTTTCCCCCTGTAGTTTTCATCTGTATCATCATTTACTAGCTCCACTGGTTCATGTTGTGTAGTTGCTGTTTCCCTTTTTTACTGTTTGCTGCTTGTCAGAGACATTCAGTAAGCATCCAGTCCAGAAGCATGAGATGTATTAAGCTGTGGAGACATCTCCCTAGGGTAACAGGACAAACCCCTTCATTTAGGTCATTTAAAACTGGATGTAGACAAAGCAACATGCAAATCTGCCTGGGTTTTGAGACAGGGATTGGACTAAATATCACTGTGTGTGCGTTTTCCATCTCTAGTTTGCAATTTTAGTTACTGTCAAGTTGTGTTGTTGTAATGGAGAAATATCAAGAGATTAGGAAAATGTCTCTATCCGTCATGTCTCTCTATTGTATTTACAAGGTACAGATATCAGAGAACTGATTTGTGTGGCTGGTTCTGTGCTACCCTGGGCAGTCAGAGTCAAAGATCTGCCTGAGCCTTCTGGCCCAAAGAGTTGCCCCAGTTCAGTTTCACCAGAGCTTCCAATTTAGACTTGGTAGAAGAAACTTCCTCCTACAGTCTACTTGATACCTGTCTGCTGCAGAGTTTCTTTTACCTCCCTCCCTCTGTTGCATCTGATGCTGGTCACTATCAGAAGCTGGACACTAGACTAAATGGACAAGATAGATGGTTGACGGCTAGAAAATGGTATTTAGAGGTTTGCTTTTGGGAATTGGCTTATAGGTAAAGTAGATT
The DNA here is from genome assembly GCF_000455745.1 of Alligator sinensis. Classification (NCBI taxonomy): domain Eukaryota; kingdom Metazoa; phylum Chordata; order Crocodylia; family Alligatoridae; genus Alligator; species Alligator sinensis. The sequence goes on along the minus strand of NW_005842400.1, from coordinate 248,536 downwards.
TATTAAAATAATGATCCAGGGTAATGCCAAGGGTTAATTGGTTTCTAAAAGTCTGTTTGTGACAGTTGCCTTCAAGGCCCACGGTGTCTGACACAGGCAACCAGCAAGCAAACAGAGGCTGAGAAATTGAAGACATGTACCACACTGTTTTATAACATGAGATAAGGTGGCATTAGGTCATAATGCCCAACTGCAAGGACCTGGGATTTTTGGCTTTGCAGAACAGACCAAATTAAGAGAAACCAGCAATAGACCAAATTAGAATGTGTGCATGTGATGGGTTTATAAAACAAAGGAATATAATGACAGGACAGAATGTGGACAGTATGATGACCACAGGGAGACCAGTCAGCAGTGCCCAGAGATGAAGTCATCAGAGCGGGGAAAAGAATACAAAAAGAGGGATTTCCCAAGAAGGGAACCCAAGGCCACTATGAACAGAGGGCATACCACTAGCTTGTCTCGCCCACCCCACTGGTGGACATAGGGGGGCCTCACCCTCCAATGTCCAGGCTGCTGACATCTGATGTTCTAGAGAAAACCTCAGAGTGACGCTCATGTACTGGCCAGATGTACCTTGACTCTGTGAACCCTGGGACTGGTAGATAGAGAATTATTTGCCTTATTCTTATCTGCTATCACTGGACATCAATAACATTTGCCTGTTATCGAATAGAGAGGTTGTAGTCAGTCTGAGGGTTTGAGTCTGCCCAAAACAAGATATCTGGGTCATAAATTCAGTGCCAACAATGGCCTGGGTTAAAAATGTCTGTGTTAAAATAAGGCAATGAGGATTGGTGGTTAAGACCTTCTCTTCTTCATCCCAGAGCCATCACCTAGTCACTGGGGCAGGAGCTTTGGATGAAACTGGCTAGCCCCCATAGGGAAGTTGCATTCGCTTTCTCACATGGCCAGTAGTATAATGAACAATGGGCTACAGAGGCACCAGCCCTGAGTGCCCACATAGAGGGGACACAAGGATGGCTGCTGATATCACTACCCATCCAAGTGCCACAGCCACTGCAGGAAGTCCAGCTGTTGCAGCCAGCCTGGCCCTGCTGCTGCTGCCACCCAGTGTATAGACCCTGGATGTTATGCCTCTGCACATGGCATCTGATTATTGTAGAAGGGGAAGGGTTCACTGTCAAAGGAATCTGGATCATTGTTTCTTGCATTTGGAAAGATCCAGATTCAGACTTGGCAAACCACATGAGATCAAATTAAAATTGGCCCCAAGCAACCTTCTGCCACTCTGCTCTGACTGCCCCACCGACCTCATGACTGCATTTTGGAGAGGCCCAATTTAAGTCGTCTCCCACCCTATTCTGAGACATAAGTGCATTCTCCAGGGCCAGAAATCATCAAAATAAGCAGGCCTTTGTTTTGATGAGACTGCTGGGGCTCCCAGCTTCCGGATGGGCAGGAGCTGTTGTGAGTGCAGGACTTTCCTAATGGCCATTTCAGTCCTGCTTTTGGAGAAAGCCAGGAGGTCACAGAAGAAAGGAAGGAGGATGAACCCTGCCATTTTTTGCTAAACCTCTGAAAAGGTTCTGGAAACAAATGTCAGTTAGCCACTTGTTTGATCTCTAGCAGTGTCCCACAGCTCTAAGTTAACAAGTTGGCTATAGCTTTTCAGAAGGGAATGCTTGTTTTTAGTCTCCCTCCTCCATTAAGACTACATTCCCTGTGCCAGGGAGAAACTGTTTCCCTCCCCCACTACACACACACACAGTGACCCAGCCATCCACTGTGTCAGCTGTCATTCATAATTAAGCTGAAAGCGCATGATGGTATTGCTAGTCCCAGATGACACAGAATTCCTGGGAGGTTACGGCCCCCTTGGGGCTCCCAGCCCTGCCAACAACACCTCGGGCTCAAAACTAATAGTTCTTTTCACTCTGGCTAATTATCTGTCTCTCCAAAAATGGCTGCAGTGTAGGGTCTGCCTTTGCTCTATGAGTGTGTTGCCTTAGGTCTCATAAATCCAGCTGGTTCCTCTCCTTTCTTCTTTTCTTTCCCTGCATCACTTTTTATCTGCATCACTTAACTCTTCTTTTTTTGCTTCCCTTTCCTCTTTGTTTCCTCCCTCATCCTTCCTTTCTTCACATAATGTTAATAAGCTTACATTGGGTACCCCCACCTTTTCCTTTTTCTGTCCTTATCTCTGTCTGTACCTTTCCTGCCTATTCCTTCCTGCCCCTCACTCTCTTTGGGAAGAATGCTTTGTAGGGGTGATTGATGGCCCATTAGAAAAAGATTAACAGGTGCAGGCTTGACTAGAGAAACAGATGTCAGGGAGGGAAGAAGAGAGGAGGAGAACAGGTGACCTTTTCTGTAAGAGAGATGCAAGCATGACTTTTAGAACATCAATTGCACCCTACGACAGTGAGAGAATGAAGGTGCGGATGACGGTGAGAAGGATAATCCACCATCATCCCTGTTGTCTTTTTGCATTCTTCATTCTCACTGACAAAATCATTTGATTCAGGCTGAAATTAGCGTCTCTGTTTAGCATATGGGTCTCTTGTTCCCATCTCATGTCATTACTGCTTGGCTCGCTGTGTGGTTATCTTCATCTCTCTCCTCCCTGCATGTGCTCTCTCTCTCTCTTTC
>NW_005842400.1:212742-245892 GCF_000455745.1 Alligator sinensis | reverse complement strand
TTCCCTCACCCCTTTTGAGGACCCGTTTTGTTATTCAAATGTAATTATGGATGGAAATTGAGCCTTCTCCCCTTTTATTTTGATTTTAGAGAAACTGGCAGTTTTAATAAAACTCTGCAGCAGGGTTAGGCAGCTTTGCCCACTCCCTCCAGCCGCAAGGAAATCACGGCCAAATCCTTGATCCCAAGGAAGGAGGGATAAAGGTAGCAGGTGCTGAGGAAGTGTTTTTCAGAGTAAAGATGGGGTTGCTTCAGAAGCTGGATGAAAGCCCAGTTAGAAAAAGGCATGAATAGCCAAAGGTTTGGGGAGCAGATACTAACCCAGTTGTTCTGGTTTTGGAATAGGAACAGCCAGGCCTGGATTCCTTTTGCCCCCTGGAATGGTACAGGGCTGGGTGTGATCGCCAGGAGAAGGCCAGGAGCTTTAACTTGAACCCCAGGCTCTGCCCCTGCTCCTGTGCTTCCTGTAACAAAGTGGTAGCACAGCCCCTGGGAACATACCTTTCCCCATTTCAAAGGACAGTAACCTTGACCTTGACACGTTCTAAAAGAAAAGTAAGTCAATGACTCATGTCCCCACTGGGCACCATGGGGCAGTGATAGCTTCCCTGGAAAAGATTGCTCAGGCCAGGATGGAGTCCTCTTCTCTATTGCTGATGGGCTTATCAGGACATGTCCTCCCCCCACTTGTCACCACCAGGGGGCTCCAGCAGTTTCCTTCTTTCCTGTTGTGCCTGATGTCAAAAATGTGACCTGGTATTTATGTATCATAATTCAGACCTACCTGAAGAAAGGGGACAGCAAGGTGACTGTGTGATCTATGTGAGTCCATCAGGTCTTACCCAGTGTATGTATGCCTATAGGAACACCAGACAGTGTGAATGTCACTGCTCCCTAGTGGGTAGACTGTGGTGGACTCACTCAGTCAGTTCCATCTGTGGCTTCTCCTTTAGAGCAGAGAGAAACTGGGGTGTAATACAGAAAAATAGACCCCAAACATGTAACCCTCATGTGAGTAGATCACATCTGCTCAACTCACGCATGACAAATCTGAGAGTTGCATTTACTTTGACAGCATTTATGTTTCTCTAAGTGTCTGACTACATGGGTTAAGTTATAACTCAGCCATAGGGTGGGGAGAGGAAGTCAATGTTCTCTCATGCAGGTAGGTTAGTCCTTCCCCTCCATTTTTCAGAGAGGATGACAAGAACCTGGCATCTACCAGCAGTGATGTCAGCACAGCCCCCATCCACCTATGAAGTGCCACATCATCATTCCTCAGCAAGCAGCTGGCTCCTTTCCCAATTTTTTCGGAGGGGCATCCAAGAACTGAACATGGCAAAGAAACATCCATTAATGCTGAAAACAAAAGGAGGAGTAATTTAATTTTGTTCAGGCTTGTTCAGTTGATGGAGTCGTTAAAACTCTCTGTGTCTACTCATGTGCAGCACACATGCACATGCACGCACCACAGCCCAATGCTGGAATAAACTGTATTACACCAGTCACAGATTCACTAGGTTCAAATGTCCTGGATAGAGTGTTGCTTTTATCTTAGCAACACATTTACCCCACTCAGTTTCAAGGGAATTTTTCCCCTGTGTCTTACTCTCACCAGTTTTCTCTTTTTTCCTTGCTGTCCTTTTTCCTCCATTCCTCACCCATTCTTCTCTTTCTGTCCCTTGTTAGACATTAACAGGCTACCCCTCATTGCTGATGTGTTATTCATGCACTAGGATGGTCCCCTGGGTAATTATTTAGACCACTGCAAAGAGGGAGGTTGCAAGAACAGGCCCAGCAAAAAAATGCTTGCAGAAGAAAGGAGGGGGAAGTGGAGCATGGTGGAGAAAGAGAAAAAATAAGGAAAGGAAGAAAAGAGGAACAGAAAGGAGAGCAGGCAGAAAACCAAGGGCCAGGAGGGAGAACTGGATGGAAAAGTTTTCCTGTTCCGTGAAATTGTACAGGATTAAAAAAAAAAATCCCATTCTTTACTGGAGAGAATCCAAGACCTTGTAAGGTGTTGTGGGACCATCTGGCCCTAGATTAGCCAATAGCAAGGTATCAAGGCACTCACTTGCTCTAACAAATGTCTATTTATACAAAGTGGAACAGCTCCACCAAGAGAGGGTCTAGGAGACCATCCCAGAATAGCCAGGGGGTCAGATCACTCAGCTAAGTGTAGATGAATTTGCTGTGGATAAGATCTTTGTAAACTCAAAGAGGAAAGAGAGCACAAAAAAGGCACCATCAATACCCTCCCTGATCGGCTCTTTGATCCATCACAGCTCCTGTGTGTCTGTGTCCAGTTTTGGGCCCCATGCTTCAGGGAGGATCCCAACAGATTGGAAAGAGTCCAGCACAGAGGAACAAAAATTATTAGAGCCCTGGGAAGAATGACTTACGATTACAGGCAAAAGAGCCAAGCAACCCTCTTGGCTAAACAAGGAAATCCAAGAGAGCCTAGGGAGAAAAAGAGAGGCATCCAAACTGTGGAAGCAGGGGGTAGCCACCATGGAGGAGTATACCTGCTTGGCTTGCACTTGCAGGGAATCAGTTAGGAAGGCTAAAGCAGAAATGGAACTCAGGTTGGCTACAAAAAGTAAGGACAACAAAAAGTCCTTCTTTAGGTACATAGGAAGTAAAAAGAAGGTGCATGGCAACATAGGACCCCTACAGGACAGACTAGGGCAATTGGTAACAGATAGGAGAGACAAAGCTGAGCTCCTAAACAAGTTCTTTGCATCTGTATTCCTAAACACAGATAAGGACACATCTTCCAAAGGGGCTGTAGACAGGCACAAGGGGACTCCGACTCACCAGCAGTTAGCACTGACCTAGTGAGGAAGCATTTGGAGAGGCTGGACGTGTTTAAGTCAGCAGGCATGGGCTATCTTCATCCAAGGGTGCTGAAGGAATTGACCAGTGTCATTGCAGAACCACTGGTGAGGTTGTTTGAGCACTCATGGTGCTCAGGATGGGTCCCAGAGGACTGGAAAAGGGCCAATGTGGCACCTATTTTCAAGAATGGGAGAAAGGGTGATTTGGGTAACTATAGGCCAGTTAGCCTCACCTCTGTCCTTGGGAAAACCTTTGAAAAAAGTATTAAGGATCACATCTGTGAGAGTCCAGTAGGAAAAAGAATGAGAGGTTGTTTGAGCACTCATGGTGCTCAGGATGGGTCCCAGAGGACTGGAAAAGGGCCAATGTGGCACCTATTTTCAAGAATGGGAGAAAGGGTGATTTGGGTAACTATAGGCCAGTTAGCCTCACCTCTGTCCTTGGGAAAACCTTTGAAAAAAGTATTAAGGATCACATCTGTGAGAGTCCAGTAGGAAAAAGAATGATGAAGGGCAACCAGCATGGCTTCATAGCAGGTAGATCCTGCCTGACTAACCTTGTTTCTTTTTATGACCAGGTCACAAAATGCTTAGATGCAGGAGTTGAGGTAGATGTCATCTACTTGGATTTTAAAAGGCCTTTGATACAGTGTCGCATCCCATTCCTATAAACAAATTAGGCGATTGTGGCATAGATTACTACACGGTCAGGTGGAGGCGCACACAGAGGTTGGTGGTGGACAGGTCATTTTCGACCTGGAAAAATGTGGGCAGTGGAGTTCCCCAGGGTTCGGTCCTTGGACCAGTGCTGTTCAATATCTTCATCAGTGATGTGGATGAGGGCATAGAAAGCACTTTGTTCAAATATGTGGACGACACCAAATTATGGGGCAAAGTAAACACGATGGAAGGCAGGGAGTGGATTCAGGTGGATTTGGACAGGTTGGAAATGGGGGCTGAACAGAATAGGATGCAGTTTAACAGGGATAAGTGCAAAGTGCTACATCTAGGGAGAAAGAATCATCAACACACCTACAGGCTGTGAGATGACTTTCTAGCAGCACAGCAGCAGAAAGGGATTTCAGAGTCATAGTTGACTCCTATATGAACATGAGTTGTCAATGTGACCAAGTGATAAGTAAAGCCAACTGCACTCTTTCATGCATTAGGTGCATCATGAGCAGGTCTAAGGAGGTGATACTTCTCCTCTATGCAGCACTGGTAAGACTGCAGCTGGAGTACTGTGTCCAGTTCTGGGGACTGCACTTCAAGAGGGATGTGGATAACCTTGAGAGGGTTCAGAGAAGAGCAACTCATATGGTTATGGGCCTACAGGTTAGATCCTACGAGGACATGAATCTCTTCAGCCTCCACAAAAGAAGGCTGAGAGGGGATCTTGTAGCTGTCTACAAATTCACTGGAGGGGCAGCAAGAAATAAGGGACACTCTGTTTACCAGGGCACCCCTTGGGGTTACTAAGAACAATGGCCATAAACTGACGGGGAGCAGATTTAGATTAGACATTAGGAACAGTTTCTCTATGGTGAGGGTTGCTAAAATCTGGAATGAGCTTCCAAGGGAGGTGGTGCTCTCCTCTACATTGGAGGTCTTTAAGAGGAGACTAGACCAGCACCTAGCTAGGGTCATCTGACCCCAGCGCTCTTTCTTGTCAGGGCAGGGGGTCGGACTTGTTGATGTACTAAGGTCCCTTCCGACCCAAACATCTATGAAATCTATGAAAGGCTGAAAGTACTTGGGTTATTTAGTCTGGAGAAGGGAAGAATGAGGGGGAACTGGATAGTAGTCCTCAAATACCTGAAGGGTGATTATAGAGAGGATGGGGATGGGCTGTTCTCTGTGACTGTAGGGGACAGGACTATGAGCAATAGCCTCAAGCTGCAGCAGAGTAAATTAAGGTTGGAGACTAGATGGGCATTTCTGACTGTGAGTGTGGTCAAGCATTGGAACAGGTACCAAGAGAAGTTGTGGAATTTCCATCCCTGGAAATTTTCAAGAGCAGGTTGTGATGGTTTAGTCAGGGTTGATCCTGCCTTGAGCAAGGGGCTGGACTAGATGACTTCATGAAGTCCCTTCCAGCCCTATATTTATATCACCCTATGACACCCCTCCATGTGGAGCCATCTGTCCCATGAGAATGGTATCCATTGATTTTGATGCGATGGCTTCAGGTCTCTGCCAATTCTGATTCCTTGGCTTTGCCTTTTAATGCAGCCAGAAGAGCTGACAAACATTTTGGAGATCAGCAATGTTGTGTTCACCAGCATGTTTGCCCTGGAGATGATTCTGAAACTCGCCGCCTTTGGGCTCTTCGATTACCTCCGCAATCCCTACAACATCTTTGACAGCATCATTGTCATCATCAGGTGAGGAGGTCAGAGCAGGAAAGCCACGTTGGAATTAGACTGAGGCTAGAAATAAATGTTGCCAAATAAAATGGATTAGCTGTGCTGGAATGTCCCCCAGCACAGCTGATCCACTTCAGTGTGTGAAACACATGCTACCCATTGTCCTGCCCGTCCCCTCCCCTACCATTGATGCTCCAGGACAACAGGTTTTCCTGGGGTTTGAGGGACCTAGTCCTGTGTGTCTCAGGAATTCCTGTGCAGGACTGAGCCCCTCAAGCTCCTGGAGTGCCTGCCCAACTTTCCCCTTTATAGAGACACCCCCAGGAATCTCTGGGGTGCATCTCTGTAAGTAGGGAAACCCCAGCTTTCCCTGCTTATGGGGAAGTGCCCCAAGATTGCCTGGGGCATGTCTCTTTGAGGTCAAAGCTGGGCCTGTGCTGCCACGGCTTGAGGGGCCTGATCCTGCATTGGAATCCCCAGGGTGCGCAAGATCAAACCCTGCAAGCCCCCAGGGTGGCTGGAGATCATGGGGAGCCCAGGGTTGCCCATGCTCTTGCACCATAAAGCAAACAGATGCCCACCGCTACATAGTTGCACAAATTAAGAACACCTTTGCCACAGCCACAAATTTTGGGCATTTGTGGCACAACTAGGGGTATGGACATCTATTTGCTTGGCCTTTGTGCCACCATAAAAATTGTTATGGTGGCACAAAAGTAACAAATGGCAATGTCTATTTCCACCTGTAGGTACATATACAGCAAGGCAGATCAGTGTTGAAACAATGTCACTGTGCAACATCAGTACTTTTCATGAGCTAAAATATGAGGAGAAGCCTTGTTATTGCACAAGACAAAGAAACAGAAGATCTGAATGTTATTCCCCACTCTGCCACTGACTCACTGGGTGACCCTGGGCCAACCATGTAACTTTTCGGACCCTCAGTTTCCCCCTAGGTAAAATGGAAATGGTAATACTCCACTCTCTCATGAGTTTGAAAGGCTTAATAAATTGACAAAATATTTTGACATGCTTAGAGAAAAGATGCTATAGAAGTTTTTTTTCTTTTCTTTTTTAATAAAGGAACTTTCACATCACATCTTTGTGATGCGGCATTTATTCATTCCTGAAGAGCTGTACAGCAATTTAATTTTCCTTTGTGAGAAGTGCAGTATTAAACATACACCCATGCATGAGAACATACACATATGCAGTATATACAGTGTATACACACACCCCTGATCCAGGCACACACACATGCAAATAACATAGAAATACTTTCTTTCTCTCTCATTCACATATACAGTCCACTCAGGAAGTGGTAATAACTTAGATTAATGTTGCTATTTCTCTCTCTCAGTTATCTCTATCCTGTTTTTCTATTTCTCCTTTCCTCCACCTCCCCCCCCCACACCCTGGTTAAAATCTCCTTCACTGTCTCTGGGCCACAGCATCTGGGAAATCATCGGTCAGTCAGATGGGGGCCTATCGGTGCTAAGGACTTTCCGTCTTTTGCGTGTGTTGAAGCTGGTGCGGTTCATGCCTGCCCTACGGCGCCAGCTGGTGGTGCTGATGAAGACCATGGACAATGTGGCCACCTTCTGCATGCTTCTCATGCTTTTCATCTTCATATTCAGGTGAGGAGTTAGGCGCTTCATAGCAGTTTGAGAAGGCATTCCATATGTTAAGTGTGGTACCAATGTGGGTCTGACTCATCCTGCCCATTTCTATCATCAAGGTGGCAAGAGGGAATGCTATTATTATATCTGAGCCAAATCCTGAGCTGGAGTACACAGTTTTCCTCCATGGAGGATCTGGCCTTTAGACATTTACGGATAGTAGGCTGGGACTGAGTGTAGAGAAGCAGTATCCTGATCTTAGTGTTTAATTGAAAGGGTGAATGCTGTTAGCCACACTTCATTTGCTGTAGGAAATAGCTTGATCCCTTCACTAACTGCTGTAGAAGTGTGGTGTGATGTGGAGAAGCTGCCTGAACTCTGAGTACTCCATACAGAAAAACTGGAAGGGGTTTAGGGAGGGAGAAATGGAACAAGAGAGGTAGATTAGTCAGAAACTGGGAGGCTGCAGTGGCAGCAGTGATGGTGCAGGGAGAGGGGAAGAGATGAGATGACGTGAAGAGATACAGGCCATTCAGAGATTGGCCCCCTCTTGGGCAGATCTCCATGGGCTGTTTGCATTCTTATATCTCTTACTCTGGTGACAATGGTTAGTTGTTTGAATTGGAAGGGGAAGTACTCTAACAAACTCACTTTGGTAGCAGAGATACTTAAATTGGACATTATCTTTTTTGCCCCACCCAACAGCATCCTGGGAATGCACATTTTTGGGTGCAAGTTCAGCCTCAGGACGGACACTGGAGATACAGTCCCTGACCGGAAGAATTTTGACTCCCTGCTCTGGGCCATAGTCACTGTGTTCCAGGTGAGTCAGTGCTGCCTGCTGTGAGATGGCCAGACCCATGATGGGATCAGAGAGGCAACCTCAAAGTGAACAGGAGTAGGAGGAGGTTTGTACTAGTGAATGCTGCCCTCACTCCCAATGATGCAAAAAGCTACATTTGAGACTCCAGTATGCAATGCTGAGAGAAGAGGGACAGACATCTGGTAATCTGACATCTCTCAGGCAGAGGGGCTCCAGCCTTCAAGGAGCAGTGAGAGAATGGGGAGATGGACAGCTTGCAAAGATCAGTTCTGTGTTGCAGCAACTTCTCTATTTAATGCTTCAGCACATGCGCTATGTTTGTGTGTGTCTCTCCCTGTTCACTTGGGGTCACTTGAGGTAATGCCACAAAGACAGCATGAGAGCTGGACAGCGCACACTGCTGGTGGGGATCCTGGCAGTCATTGGGATGAGGGAAGAAGATGGGGGTATGTAGTGATCAGATCATTTTCCTCTCTCTGCCCACTTACGTTTATCCCCTTCACTCTTGCTTTGCTCTGGTGGGCTTAGGTGCCCTCTCTTCTATGTTGCAGATCTTAACCCAGGAGGACTGGAATGTTGTGCTCTATAACGGGATGGCATCTACCTCGCCTTGGGCATCCCTTTACTTTGTAGCCCTCATGACCTTTGGCAACTATGTCCTTTTCAATCTTCTGGTGGCTATCCTGGTGGAGGGCTTCCAGGCTGAGGTGAGTTGCCACTGCCACTTCTTCCATGGAGGAAGGATGCAGATTTGAAAGCCAGATGTTGGAAATGGTATGAAAGGAATGGCAGGAGATCCCAAGGTAGTGCATTGAAGTTGGTTCCTTCCACATGGTCAGGGTGGGTTAAAAAAAACCTATCTTAACCCTTTCATGGGGGTGTCAAACCCACTTAAGTGAAGGAGGGAGCTCACAATTTCTACTCTGCATACTACCCTGAGGGGATGACTCCTTCCCTTTCCATGGGCCAACAGTGCAACTATATGAGTTCTACCATTGACCATGGTGAGATCTGGCAGCCCTATCACCCATGGTAATGGATGACCAGAATGAACAGAATTCTTTGCCTCCTGGATGCCTCTGAATCCCAGATCTTTGTTTTCATTTTTCCATTCCAGGGTGATGCCAACCGATCATACTCAGATGAAGACCAGAGCTCATCCAATGCGGAGGAGCTTGACAGGTTTCAGGATGTCCAGGATGGCTCTGGTAAGTGGATCCTCTGGGCTGATTTGCTCAAATCCCACCAGCATCTGGGTGAAAGATGTGAATATGCAGAAACCTCCCCAGCCCTGAAAACTCTCTTCCCTGCCTAAGGCAAAACTGTAATGCTGCTCTTGGCTAAAGCATTTTCATGACAGTGCAGTTACATAAGTCTTTGTTTGTTTGTTTGATTAAGAACATAAGAACTGCCATTTACTGGGTCAAACTGTAGGTCCATCTTGCCCTATATTCTGTCACACAGTGGCAGAGAGTGGATACTGAAAGGGAGAGTGAACAGAGTATGACCAAGGTTTTTTCTACTGTGCCTCTCCCACTTGCTGCCTCCAACATTTACAGTCTAGGGCTAGGGACAGAAGTTACACATAAACTGGTTAAAGTGATCAGAAACGGGTTTAAGCCTGTAACAGAACAGAAGTTCAGTGCACTTAAACCAGTTTCAAAATTGCTGAAACTGGTTTAAGATACACCTGGTTGAATGTAGTATCAGACTTAACTGATTTAAGTCAACCCAGTTTATGAAACTTCTGTCCCAGACGCCTCCCTGGTTCAAGTTAAATCACAGTCCTCCAGCATCCTGGGATGCTTTGCAGCCCTGGGCTGGGCTGGGCTGGGCTGGGCTGTCTGCGAGTCGGAGCTGTGAGGGCTGGCTGACAAGGTGGTGTGTGGGGGAAATCCAACTGGGGACTGCAGCTGGGTCTATGGGTGGTGGGGAGTAGGGGTGTTGGGGGCAGCACCTGCCAGACTTTTCCCAGCTGGAGTGAAGGGGGTGGGGGTGGGGGCAGGCAGGGTCAGGTGGAGGGGAGGGAAGGGGGTTTGAATTGCCTCTCCCCCCCAGCATGGGACCCGAGCTGGGGTCTGCTGGGCAGGGGGCTGGCAGGAGACCAGCAGACTCCACTCCCTCCCACCTCTGGCAGACTGAGGCAAACAGTTGATAAGGGGAGGGGGACAGAGTGTAATTCCCCTCAGCTCCCCTAGGCCATGGGGAGGAGAAGGAGCCAGGGCTGGAGGGACTGATCCCCTGGCACCTGTGAGCAGAGTGCCAAGCCCTGCAGGACCAGACTGAGAGGTGGGAGGTGTTGGCAAAGCCCTGGCATAATCATCATATGTATGTACTGGAGATGGAGCTAAGGAAACAGGAGAGGGTCCCAGACTGCTTGGGCCAGTGTGACCAAAGAAAGCAGAGACCTACATTTATATTATAAAGCAGAACCTGTAAAAGGTAGGAGACTGGATGGCCTAAGCAGAGGCAAAAGACACTGAATGCACGAGAGTCCTGCCAAAGGTGCTGTAGGTGACAAGCATACTACTGTCAAGGCACCCAAGGGGGAGTGTAAGTGCACCCGTAAAATCCCAAGTAGAGATGAGGCCTGTGGAATCTCCACTCCAGCACCTAAGACTACCTGCTGATTCCCCAAGAAGGATTTTATGAATACCTTGCTGTAAGGAGATTCTCTGCCCTCAGGATTACATAAGACTTACGCAAGGCTTTCTCTTGTCTTTTTGGTTTATTGCATTCCATTTTAAGTTAGACTAAGTTGTATGTGCTCTCACTGTGCCTTACTCTGCTGTATCTTAACTTAGGTGAAGATTTTTGGTTGTTCTTTATTGTGTGCTTGATGTGGCAAATTGATGTGTTCAATACACGCTCGCTTCAAAGAAAAAGCTATTCTTGTTCAAGCTTTTATAAATTCAGTGCCACTACCTTTTTCTCCACCCACCCCCTCCTCAGCCTGGCAGGCACTGCCCCCTGCCCAGGCAGACCCAGGCTAGGGTCCCATGTGGGCCAGGGAGGGGATTTTAACTCCCACCCTTCAGCATGCTATCCCCAGGCTGGGGCCTGGAAATGCCCCCTCTGCTCCAGCGGGGGGAGAGGGAAGCCTTGGAGCTTCAGTCCCTTCTCTTTGGCAGCAGCTGGGAGGCGTGGTCTAGCACCCCCCAGCTTCTGGCCTGAACCACTGCAGACATGTGACTGCATTCCCTGAAACAAAAGTAAATGTCTGTTCAGGTGCTTCTCAGTTTAATCTCTGCAGTTTAGAGTAACCTGAAAAGACTGAATCAATTCAGCCTCGGGCTTTTTGACTGTCTGTACTTAGCCTAGGAAGTTCTGATTCAGAGGCTATACCCCTAACTCACAAGCCCAATAGTTACTGATGCCCCTTTCCTCCAAGAATTTGCCCAGTCCCTTTGTGAACCTAGCTCAGGGGTGTCCAACCTTTTTGAATGTGAGGCTGGATCATGAACTTTTTATCACCCAGTGGGCCGGCAAGCCATGTTCAAAGACCTCACCGGAAGTGCTATCACATCAGGAAGTGATGTCACGTGACCTTTGACACCAATGAAGTTGCAGGAAGTGACAATGAAATGGGTTGGGAAATGTGGTTTAAAATCCAAAATAAAAATAATAAAAACAGTACCTGACCTGGACCCCATGAGGCAGCAGTCATCCTGCCACCAGTCAAACAAGACCTTGGGAAGAAATTTCCAACAGCTTCTTGCCAATGGGAGGAGGTAGAAATTAAAGAGAAAACCTCTTCCCCTTTTCTTTTTGTCCATGTGTTAACTGACAAGGCACAGAACAGAGCCTGAAAACATTGCTGTATTTCCAGTACCAGCCCTCTGTTCACAGAGGTTAGAACAGCGAGGGAGTGGAACAGACTGCCTAGGGAAGTTGTGGACTCTCCATCATTGGAGATGTTAAAAAAGATGTTGGACAGCACTGGTTGGGCATGATCTAGGCCAGCGTTTCTCAAAACATGGGTCGTGACCCAAAAGTAGGTCTCAAGAATATATGAAAGGGTCACGAGCAAACTTTAAAAATGGGCTCTCCTTTAAAGGAGAAAAACATAACTGTGGCTTTTCTCTTGTGGGCTGGCAGAGTTCCAGCCTGCAAGGGGCTACTTGGGCCCCCCCCCATGCCCCACATACTGGGGCACTGGGGTCTGGAGGTAGGAGCAGTGAGGGACACTGGGTTGGGACTGACCATCTACGTTTACAAATGGGTCCTGGTACAAGAAAGGTTAAGAACCACTGATCTAGACCAGGGTGGGCAATTATTTGAGGCAGAGCGGAACAACACAGGGCACCCTTGCTCCTCAGGCTCCCACAGTCACTGGCTCAGCCCCGGGGGAGGCACCATCTTCCTGGCCCGGCCCAGCCCAGCCTGGCCCAGCCCTACCCTACCCTACCCTAGTGCCCCAGCCGGGGAGGAGGCAGCAGAGGCAGACGATGAGGGCAAGCCCGGACGTCATGCTGCCTCCACAGGTCCGCATCGCTGAGCTGCATCAGGCTGGAGGGAGCTGGGGCTGGGGCCAGACGGCACCTCGGGGCACAGCGAGTGCAGGCTCTGCCCGAGCCCGGGGCCGCCCCGCGCAGCATGGCCAATGACGACAGCCCAGTGGGAGGAGGCACCTGCCCACGCTGCTCCGCCTCCGCCTCCGCCAGCAACCCAGGGCCAGGTGGCCAAGCCAGGCTGCCTCTCACCTGCGTGCAGGGAGCGGCGAGTTGCTCGGGCCGGGAAGTGGTGGCTTTCCCACGTGGTACTGGGGACGGGAGGAGGCGGGCTGGGTCTGCGCTCCTCTTCCCACACGCACCATGTCAGCAACGTCAAGCTGACGCGGTGCGTGTGGGAACCTTGTCCCTTCCCCAGCCCTTCAGCAGCCATTAGGAAGCTGCTGAGGAGCTGGGGGAGGGACAAGGGGTGGGAACAAAAGTAAACCGTGTTTACTTTCGTTTCCCATCGCAGCACCGCAGGCCACAGGAAATGGCTTGGCGGGCCGCATGTTGGACAAGCCTGACCTAGCTAAGCTGTCAGCTTTCACAACTTGTAGCAATGAGTTAGTTACACACTATGTGAAAAAAACTTCCTTTTATTAGTTTTAAACAGACTGCCAACTAGTTTTATTTTATGACTTCCAGTTCTTATATTGTGTGAGAGAGTAAATAATAAATCCCTATTTAGTTTCTCTTTGTCATTTAGTATTTTGGTGGTTTTGAACTCGTTACCAACTTACAGTGTTACCTGCAAAAATAAGAGTCCTGGCAACATATTAAGGAATGCTGTTGCTGAGGAGGGAAATGCAATCGTTGGAGGCCCAGACACGGGAATATCAAGTAGGAGAAGGAAGGTAGGACTGCCTCTGTGTACAGCATTAGTGATAGTGTTACTGGAAAAGTCCAGTGTCCAGTCCCGTGTCCATGCTGAAAAAAGGATGGTGGTGAGTTAGAAGGAATCCACGGGAGCTACAAAAATGATGTGAGATCTAAAAAAGATGAGCCATACCTCAAACATCAGTTATGAGCATCTATGGGTGAGGTTCTGTGGCTTGTGCTGTGCTGAAGGCCAGACTAGATAGCCTGACTGATCATTTCTGGCTTCAAACTCTATTATTTTAATCACCAAGGGTAACATTTCAAAACACTGAGAATATTTTGGTTTCCTCTCCCCACCCTGCCACGCCCCCTAAACTCACCTCTATTGAAATGTAGATGCTTCTCTCTGGCCCACCCAAGGAGCAAATTAAAACAAGTTCCCTGGATCCTTGGGATGCATAAGCAGTGTTTTAAGGGTGCCAGTAAGAACCCACAACATACTGTTAATTGAAATTTGGAGGTGGATAAAGGAGTCTAGAGGAGCCCCCAGAGTACTGGTGGATGTAGGCCTTGCTGAGTCTCAGTCTATCTCTTGGTTTCTCAAGCTGACAAGCTGATGTGAAGAAAATGGGAAACATGCCCAAAATAATAAGTAGCTGCCAGTCAGACAGGTGGTACTGTTGTTTCAGATGATGAAAGCTGTGGGAAACCACTACGTTTGTTTGAACAGGTGGGATCATTGTCTCTCTTACAAGCTGCCAAAGGTCTGCCCCCTTTTTTGCCTGGCAGGGTGTGTATGCAAGGAAAGCTCTGCTAGGCCCCAGGCACTGCTCCTCTTGTAGGAAGGCTCCCTGCTCTGTCACATGAGGGGCAGTGGGAGAAGGTGGGACAAACAGACCCAGCAATTTGGAAGCTGCTGTGTCACTTCAGGAGTTGAGCAAACTCCCTTCCTGACTCCAGTGCAAGAGGAAAGGGACTGCTGCCAGGATGGACCAAAGAAGTAGGGCGAAGGGACAGGAAAGGAGAATGTGTCAGAGGATGGCTAGAGAGGAAGATGAGCTGTGTTAATCCCATTTATTTCTCTCCACACTTTGTTGTCCCTCCCCGCCCCCCGGACTCGTTGCTGTTGAAAGGAATTTAAAGGATTCTGGGAAATCAGTACATTCTGTATTCAGAAAGATGATTACTTTAAAGCTATCACTGTCTGGACCACCCTTGCACACAATCCAGGAAGCAGTATTGGGTTCTAATAGGGCTTTCCAACCAGGGCATTCAGACATTCACTGAACAGTGAGGAAGAAACCCTGGAAGAAAAAGAAATGTCCCTTTCTCTTTCTTTCTCTGTTTGTGCTCTGCCCAGATCCCAAGCTTTGTGCAATTCCCGTGACACCAAATGGACATCTTGACCCCTCCCCGCCTTCTTCCAACCAGCCAGTGGTATCTGCTGCTGTCACAAATTCATCCCGGAACTCTTTGCAGCCAGATCAAGTCCTCATTGCTGTTGGGTCCAGGAAGAGCAGTGTGATGTCACTGGGGAGAATGACCTATGACCAGAGGTCACTGGTGAGTGAGTAGAACAACTAGCAATACATTTCTTCATTACATTAGTGCTGCCATTTTGGAATTGCCATGGGTGGTTGTACTGCCACTAGAGATGCTCTAACAGAAGCTTGTTGCCTATCTCTTTTTTGCCTGAAGCAGTCATAATTTCCACATTATCAATCCTTTTAATATCAGTTTCCATATTATCACTGTGGCTTCTTGTAGGTTTTAGTCCCTTTTGTTTTCTCCTCTTGAGTGAAATGTTCTTTGACCTCTTGGTCCTCCACAGTAGTTCTCAAGCACAGAGTGTGAAATCATTGTGGCCTGTCCCTGGATGGAAAAAAAACTAGTAGAGTGCTTTCCAGACACTAGGAAAGGCTGGCGGGTAGTATCAGAACTATCAGGTCCTCCAGCTGGTGAGGTTTTCCTAGTTCAGGGGAAAATATAATCCTTGATCCACAGCAGCCTTTCCTCTTGTAGCCTGCAGCCACCTCTCTTGACTGCCACCCCCAAAGCACCATTGACAATTCTGCCAGCACTCCTTGCTCCAGTCCAGCACCACCTCTTGTTGCCGTAGTCCACAGGCACTCTGCTCCGCCAACACACACAGCTCTAGTGGTGCCCCTCAGCCCCTTACATAGCATAACCTTCTACTCCTGTCCTTTGTTTATCCTGTACAGTGATGCCTGATGGTCACAATTTGTGCTGACTTGCTGCTGCAGTGAGCTGAGACCATCCAGCCCCTTTCTCTTCTTTCCTTCTCACATTTAGATTGTAAACAAAGATTAGAGAATCAGATTGCCCTTCTCTCTGCACCTTGTGCAAAGCAACCATGAAACCCTACCCCCTGATTTTGTCAGTTGTTCTGTCCACTATTCAATGGTGCGAATGACTACACAAAACAAGAATGACTGATCCTCTGCTTTCTTATGTACCTAATTGGTAAAATGCTTGGCATGCAGCCAGTGTTATATAATATTAGTAACAATACTAGCAGGAGTAATAGTAATAATAGATATTAAATTTACAGAAGTTCACAAAATGCCTCTGCTGAAACAGGAGGACAGAATTATACCCTGTTGGGAGATATAAGGGAGCTCACAGGTGAGCCTTTGCTCTAATAAGCTAAAACCCTGTGTCTTGACTCACTGAATCCCTTGTCTCAATCTTTTACAGTCTAGCTCTCGCAGTTCTCACTATGGTGCATGGGGTCGCAGTGGGGCCTGGGGAAGCCGCCGCTCCAGCTGGAATAGCCTGGCTCGGGGACACAGCCTAAAACACAAACCTCCATCAGCTGAGCACGAATCTCTGTTATCTGGGGAAAGGCACAGGACAACAGATGGGGAACGAGCTGGGATGGGAAGGGCCCCTCACCACCGGCGAACACTTTCCCTGGACACCAAAGGCTCCTGTGATCTGGTGGAGCTGGCATCAGTCCCACCCAGTCACAGAGCAACCCGGAAGGTCGGTGTAACATTGGGAACTACTGAACATCAGGACTGCAATGGCAAAATGCCCAATATTGCTAAGGAGATCTTCCCAAAGATGAACAACCGCAAGGAGCGTGGAGAGGAAGAGGAGGAGATAGACTACGTGAGTCCTGGGCACTAGGAGGAGACAGGCTGTGTGAGTGCTGGGGGATTTGCCAAAAAAGCACCAAGGATTTAGAAGGGGGAGAGCAACCATAAGAGATAAGAGAGGGAGTTGTGCTCACCCAGGAGGTTTTAGTGTCCAAGTCACACAAATTAGAGCATGCCATACCCTGTAAGCTGGTCAGAGGTCTGTTCATAGCTGAAGCACAAGGAGACCACAACAACCCTCACTACCCAGACCCCAAGGTTTGAGTGCCCACACTAAGCAGACAGTACTGGGGTGTGCAAATGGGGTTGGGGTCAGTAGAGACTGTAACAGAAATATTCATTGTATAAAATAAAATCATTAGTACTTCACTTAAAAACAAAGGTGTCAATGGATGCCATCTTCCCTTTGACCCATTGAGTGGGTCAGGGACCTAAATCTCTGCGTTTACTTCAGCTGAGGTCCTTGGGCAATTCCCCTGCACAATATCACTGGGACAAGTCAGTGGCTAACATTGCACACATCATTAGTTCCAGGTCCAAAGAGCCAGGGATGAATACTGAGGCTTTTCTTTCTTTGGAGGGAAGCAAACACCTGTCAGAGAAGCCCCAGTGAATACTCTGCCCACCCTATCATCCCCCCATGGCTGTGATGTTTACTTAGTTTCCCTCCTCTTGAAGAGGCTGGAAAGAGGTGGATTTGAGGAGACAGCAGATCTAGAGACCTTCAGCTACTGGTATTTTAGACTTAAAGAAAAAAAGCGCACCTCTGAAAGGTGCAAGGAAGTGACCAATGACATCCACTTCCCTTTGTCCCACAGACCCTGTGTTTCCGCATCCGGAAGATGATAGAGGTCTACAAGCCAGACTGGTGTGAGTTACGGGAGGATTGGTCTATCTACCTCTTTTCTCCCCAAAACAGGTTTGTCCTATTTTTGTGTGTGGGGTGGGGTGGGGAAATGCAATCTGGTTGCAGCAGATGAGTTGAATGTTGGCTGCAGCTTTACATTTTCAAGGCAGGAATGATTTTGTTGCTTCAAGCTCAGTAGTTATATCTATACTGCTTTTGTGGCACTCCTGAGTGTGCTGCCATCATGGACCTACTCCATGTGTGCCACACCCAGAAATGGAGCAATGAGGGTGCTTTGAAGGTACCCCTTACCAGTGCTCTCAAGCTCTCTGGGCACGTTAGTTCTGTGGCAGGGATATTAGGGCTGTCCAAAGCTTTGGGGGGGTGATTCAATTTGGAGGAGATTCTGCCTGATTTGGTGGTCGAATCTCCAAATCCAAATCAAATTGGGACCAATTTAAAGGTCCAAATCGATTCAAAGCTCTCCGAATCTTTGGAAAAGATTCGGAGAGCTTTGATGATTTGGATGGACCCCGGTGGCTGCAGCAGGGAGCTGCAGCCAACTCTGAGCTGGTAAGTACTAGGGGCGGGGGAGGGGAAGCCGGGGGGTGCTGCTGGGGGTCGATCCCCACTGCCCCCAATGCCTGGGGGGCTCTGCACAAGCCCCCAACCCCCCTCGCTCCCTCAGCCCCCCCACAGGTGCCCTGCCTGGGCTAGCTCCAGCCCTTTTATGAAAAAAAAAAATGAGAAAAGCCCTGGGACTCACCACTTCTGCAGCGACCTTGGAGCTTTGGGAGCCTGTGCAGAGCCCCCCATGCAGCGTGGGACGGGGGGGGGCAGCGGGGATTGCCCCCCACCTGGCAGCACCCGCTAACCCGGGGCTTTTTTTTTTTAACAAGAGCCGGGAGCTGGGGTGGGAAGAGCAGCCATTTTTGGGTTGGGAGAGCAGGTGGGGGATGGGCCTGGCTGATTCGGAGATTTGGTAGCAGCCAAATCTCTGAATCAGATTCAGCTGAATCGAATCGGGACAGAATCACCGAATTGAATCACTGTCCTCCAAATCGGCTGAATCTGAAGCAAATACTAGCCACTTCACACAGGCCTAAGGGATATACCTCCACTGGGAAACCCCAAGCCCACTCCATCTACTGATTCCCACTTGCATGCACCGAACTATGGGCGACTGGTGTCTCTTGAGTCAGGGGGGCACATGCCCCCCCTAACATGATTCATCAACCGGGGTGGGGTCCCCCGGCAGCCGATCTCACTCCCACAGCCACTTCCAGAAGTGGCATGGCCGCTTTTGCTGGCAGCCCAGCTCACCAGCCGGCACTCACAGGGAGGACACCGGCGCTGCTGCCTGCCCCTCTGCCTGTTACCTAAACAGGGAGTGCGGCCTGACAGGGGGTGCACCAGCGCTCTCAAGGGGTGCATGTGCACCCCCTACACGTTGCCACTGCACCAAACCCAGTAAAATACTGGTGACAACACTCCAGGGAGTCCTCTGAGGCCATTCCTGAGACTTGATTTTAGGCACACTTGAGAGTGATTGCTGGAAGCTATGCCAGAGTGTCTTTACTGGTGTATTTCCAGGTTTGGCTCGTGTGAGCAGGAGTAGGGGCCTGGGATATGCTTAGTGCCACCATGGTGTAGACATTCTCTGTCTCCAGCATGGAGTGCCTTCAGGGCAGCTTCATTTCCTCATTTCAAGGTTTGGTGTGTGCACAGGAGGTGCCAGTGGGAGGGACACACTTCATGGCACTGCACTCAGGTGCAGGAGTTGTTTAGACCCAGTCCTTCCAGCCAACCAACATTCAAGATCTCTCTTGTGCAGTCTCCCAGGTGGGAGTGGAAGCAGGGAATCCTGAATGGCTGGGGCTATTTTTTTCTCCCCGTGGAATGTTCTGTTTTTCTTTTGTGTAATCATAAAGCGTAAATACATATTTATAGCAAAGCAGTGCAGAGAATACTAACTCTGACCTAAAAAGGAAAGGACTGCATTATTAACTACTCTATGCCACTGGCAATGCCTGTCATGGTATGAGAGCGACCTCTTCACTGCATGATAGGGCATGATGTTAGCTTGTTTGCAGTCATATCACTCTATGTGGGGCAAAGTTAGTATTCCCTGCACTTAAAGAAATAAATATTGGAACAGCTTCTTGCAATGGCTCTTTCCACCAATAGAAAATGTCCTTTCATGGCAACTATCGGCATCCAGAGCCAGAGCTCATTACAAGGGTATGAAGAATTTTATGAATATTTGCTGCCCATGTTGAGGCCTGCCTATGCTACAGACTATTGTGCCTTTTAGAGAAACCAGAAGGTGACTTCCCATGATGGCAGAGCCTCCCCCGTCTGCAACCCAAGAGGGTTTGCTCCCTTGTAGCCTCAGCATGGGTGAACAGTGATTAACAGCTCTAGGTTTGGGTGGGGAAATGAGAATTGGGACTCATCATCGCCCTCATAGGATCAGAAGTTTGAGTGGAAGGAAGGTGACATTCTCAGGGCACCTGCTTGGGACATGGGAGGCTTAAGTTCTATCTATTCCTTGCTCTCCCACAGTTTACTTTGTGTCCTTGGGTAAGTTGCTTAGTTCTCAATGTCTCGATTTCCCATCTGTGAGATAGGGATAATAGCACTTCCCTTCCTCACCTGGGTGCCAGAAAGATAAGTAAATAGGAGATTGTGGAGTACGTAAAAACTGCTGTTATGTGGAATATGTAAGTACTAACAAAAGAGCTTAACAAATATGATTTTCACAACTCCAAGTGACTGCTTAGTAGAAGCTCTTTGGAGAATATATACCAGTTTGAGTCTGTTCATATACCCAGCTTGAGACACTGGGTATTAGGGCTATGCAAAGCTTCACTCCTTGATTTGATTTGGCAGAGATTCAGCCTGATTTGGTGGCTGAATCTCTGAATCCAAATTGAATCAGAGGACCCTTTAATCTCTCCAAATCGAATCGGAACCCTCCGAATTGATTCGAAGAGATTCAGAAAGATTCGGAGATTTGGATATAGACACAGCTTTAAATGTTTTTTCTACATACCTCAAGGTAGCAGGTGGCTTGTGAATGCTGCAACGCTGGGGTGCATGGAGCATCCCACAGGAGTGTGGGGGGCTCCTCAGCACGCTTGGCAGCAGACCCAGAAGTGGACCAGAATCACTTCCAGTCCACTTCTGGGTCTGCCGGAGAGCATGCTGAGGGCCCCCCCACACCTCCCCGGCTTGGCAACTGGTGCCTCCTTGGTCTGGGGGGCACTCAGGTCCCCCTGCAGCTGATCGCAGAGCTGGGGGGGTGGGGGGCATGTGGGGCCCCCTGCACGCTCCCTGGCAGACCCAGAAGTGGACCGGAAGTACTTCTGGTCTACTTCCAGTTTCGCTGCTGAACACGTGGGGGGGCCTCCCTGTGCTCCTGTTGGGATGCTCCATCTGCCCCAGCATTGCAGCATTCACAAGCTGCGCTGGTACCTTGAAGTATGTAGAAAAAACATTTAAAACTGTGTCTTTGTCCGAATCACTGATTCTCTGAATCCGCACTGAATCTTCAGATTCAGCTGAATCGAATCAGGGACAGTGATCCGAATCAACAAATCGAATCACTGTCCCTGATTCGGGCCAAATCTGAATCCGAATCAAATAGGGCCTGCTTCGCACACCCCTACTGGCTATAGCAGAGGCTGGGTGATACCCCTATTTTAACCTACAATGTACTTTTGCCAATACTGAGAAAACTCAGAAGTTCCTGGTTAAAGGATCTTGCTCTTTTTCTGGGTCATACCAATCACCAAATATGGGACCAAGAAGGAATTTTTCCCCCCAAGTCAGATTGACAAGGACTATGGGGGTCTTCACCTTCCTCTGTAACATGGGGCTTGGTCCTCTTCCTGAGATCTTCTGAGCACATATTAACCAATTTATTTCTGTCATGCAAGGGCAGCTCATTGGCAGTGCCCTGATGTCCCCAGCTTTTACCTGTGCACATTGTCAGGTGTCCTTGGTGTTTCTGATATACCTCCACTGGGAAACCCCACGCCCACTACATCTGCTGACTCCCACTTGTATGCAGCAAACCATGGGCGACTGGTGCCTCTTGACACCACTCAGGGTCGGGGTGGGCCCAGCGGCTGATCTCACTTACCTGGGTGGGGGGCCCCGGCAGCTGATCTCATTGTGCTTTGTAGTTGTGTGTGAGAGTATGAAGTGGAGATTCTGAGGAATCCTCAGGTTAACAATTGCCTGTGAATGCAAGGGAATGTAATCAGTGGTCCAGAAACCTCTGCTAGTACTATTTTACTGTGGTTGCTGATTTTCCTTTAGCCAGAGCTGAATGTCTGGCATGGCCCAGCTCCTTGTACCCCATTCCCTGTAGTACCTCATTTCATTTTGCCCAAGGCATACATGTCTCTTTGGAACTTTCATGCAGGTTTCGCATCCTCTGCCAAACAATCATTGCTCACAAGCTCTTTGACTACGTTGTTCTGGCCTTTATCTTCCTCAACTGCATCACCATCGCTCTGGAGAGACCACAGATTGAGCACAGGAGCACGGTGAGCGGACCTGTCTCATTTTTTGTTGTACACAACACCTCAAGGGCTCTGGTGGAGAAGGTCCATGAAAGTTATTACCATGGGCACTGGCATTGCCTCTGACTAGCCCTCAGCAATGGACAGTCTCCCAGCACACATATCACTGTGATGCATCCACATGGAACAAGAGGCTTGCTTGCCCCCTTTTGAAGGTCTCACAGTGGTGCAAACCTTCCTTCCTAGAAGTAGTTTCCTGTTTAGAAAACAAAAGGGTCCTCCAGCCTCTCCTAGCTAGGAGATAACTTTCCAATCGGAGCCCAAGACTCCGAAACTGAAAAAGGCAAGTAATCTTTGTGTGTAGCAGTGCCCCAGTGCGAATGGCATTTCATAGTTCAAGTGCATTGCTTCTTGATCTTGAATGTGGATGGGGGTGACCTGGACATGGAGAGACTGAGATCATGAGTGAAATGACCTCTTGTGAGTCTCAGCCCAGTACACATTCCCAATCTGTACCACAGTTAGGCAGATTACAGTAGTCTGTCCTCAGGGGAGGTCCCAGCAAGGAGTCACAGAACAGGGCTACAGATCAGGACTAAGTGGCCTGGGCAGGACTCTGTGGAAGGTCACTGAGGCTTAGCAGCAGGTGCTGCTGCAGGTTATGACAAAAGAGCTTTCCCAGAGCTGTGTGGTAGCCCCAAGACTAGAGCAACGGGTGACACTGGAGGTCCGGACTGAAGTGCATGGGCTGAGATGTGTAGAATGAAGGCTGTCTGGCACCTGCTGCTGTTTTTACAGTCTCAGTCTCACGTATGCATAAAAAAGTAAGAGACTTAAATTTCAAAACAAGGAATTTACTAGAATAGCAAAACAGTAGGAGTGTCTCTAGGTGTGCTTTAGGGGATTTCTCTATTCTTTCTAGGAGAGGATCTTCCTCACTGTGTCCAACTACATTTTCACAGCAATCTTTGTAGCTGAGATGATGCTAAAGGTAAGTCATCTGAAGAGAGCAGCTCAGCCCTTTCCCTCATCTCATGGGCCCTGTGTGGTTCCTTTCTGCTCATCCTCCTTCCAGAATCTATCCGTCCTTTCAGTCTTCCAGAAAGGTCAAGCCAGTCCTCTTGCATTCAGCCTTGGCAAGGACATGTTTATGTGCACCAAATCTAGAATAGCCCAAGTTGAATCTCCCATAGTCTGTAAAGGAAGTAGTTATTCTAGGCTTAATCAATAGGCCTACTGGTATCTGAGAGAAGCAGAATGGACTCTAAATATAATATGACTTTTCATGATAACAGTGAACTATGGCCAGCAGGTGGGAGTGGTGGTAGTAGTAGTAGTAGTAATAATAATGATAATAACAACATCAAGAAAGGTAGCAGCTCTCATTTGAAATGACTATTTATTCACAGGTTTCAAATCACTTCCCAGTACGGAAATATCATTATCCCCATATTATAGATGGGGTAGCTGAGTCCTCCAAAGATTAAGGTCAGTTTTCAAATTTGGGAGGCATAAAGTTCAACACATTAAATCCACATTTAGGTATCTAAATAATAAACCTGATATTCAGAGGTACTGAGTACTCCCAAATACCTTTCACTTCAGTGGCATCTGCTGGTGTTCAGCACCTTGGCAAAGTAAACTGCTTATTTTGGTGTGGGAATACAAATTTAAATACCTAATTTTACGTGCCTAACATTTCTGGATTTTGGACTGAGAGATTTGCCTCACTCTGTGGGACAGCATGGAATGAACAGAACCCCAGTATCCTGGCTTACCCTTTCCCACTGTGCAACATGATCTCCCTTCCTGAGTCCTCTTACTCAGGGGAGAAGATTAGATGTTGGCTGAAAAGTGAGAAAACACCATTGAAGCTTTGATGAATGCTTATTATTTTTTCCAGAGCATTGTCTTTCTTAGACCTGGGTTCATACCACCAGTTTCTCCCTTTCTGCTCCACAGACTAAGTCTTTTTCACGAAAGGAACATGATAGAAGGGTGAAAAATAGGTCTTCACTGCTTCCTCACCTGTTGCTTTTGAGAGTTATTAAATAGCCTCCCCTGCATCATCATGGATGGGAATGGTTTAGTCTCCTCCCCCCATGGTCTCCCTGTCTCCTCTCCTGTAGGTGGTCTCTCTAGGCCTCTATTTTGGGGATCAGGCCTATCTCCGCAGCAGCTGGAACATCCTGGATGGCTTCTTGGTCTTTGTATCCCTCATTGACATTGTGGTCTCAGTGGCCTCTGCTGGAGGAGCCAAAATTCTGGGGGTGCTCCGGGTCCTCCGACTGCTGCGTACCTTACGCCCCCTCAGGTGAGAGCCCCTTCAGCACATACTTAGTCCTCTCTCTCATAGCATCCTTTGCTCTGTGCACCCAGCAATGGCTCCCACACAGTCCAAGTCCAAGAGCAGACCTTACTGAGTGAGAGGATGTTGGCCACGCTGCTGAGAATCTGCAATTACATGCTTACTGTCAGAGGCATAGTGTGCAAATAATGCACCTGGGGCAGACCTCTCTCACCCTTCCCCCTGTGTCAGTTCACAGGAACAGCAGCAAGTAGCAGGCACAGGCAGTGTGTGTCGTAGAGTGCAAGGTGTACTGGGAATTATACTTCTCTAGAATGGCAGTGGAGTTTTCTGCTCCTGGAGGAAATGGCCACCTGGTTTCTTTACTGCTGATGCCCATGTCAAGAGGGCAATAAAATGGCTGATTTCAGTGGTAAAAGTGGGGTCAATTCTTCCCCCCCAGTAGCAGCAAACTCCACTGCCACTCTACAAAACTATGATTCCCAGAATTTTTCATACTCTGTGACATATATTGCCCATGCTGCTACAATGTATAGCCAGGAAGGCAAGCAGAGCAGAAAATGGGAGAGTGGGGTGTTCCCCACATTCCCTCCTGCTGATGCTCCCACTCTTAAGCAGCATCCAAGGCACATGCCCCACTCACTCACCCACATATGCTACTGCTTACTGCCCACATGGGCTGAGCACTTGAACTGGGATAAAAGGAGCTTTGTTTGACATCCTGCTAGAGACAAGAGTATCAAGTGATGTCCTCTCCACAGGGAGGTTCCTCTGCGCTGTGCAGTTCCTCCTCCAGTCTCCAAGGTACCTCGCTGCAGTATCTTCATTAGATAATGAACTTAAGACAAGTAGTGAAGGACTTGAACCTGTGCCTTTCTGGCCCAGGGGTAAATGTATAGCACTATGGTCTGTTTCTGAAAGCACTGGGAAGAAAGAGCATCTCTTCTGTGTGTCACTGTCATTTACTCACCTTCCTTCTCTTCCAGGGTAATCAGCCGTGCCCCAGGCCTGAAGTTGGTGGTGGAGACACTCATCTCCTCCCTCAAACCTATTGGGAACATTGTCCTCATTTGTTGTGCCTTCTTCATCATCTTTGGCATCCTGGGTGTGCAGGTAATGTTGTTATTCGCTATCCATTGCACTTGGCACTCTACAACCCACAGGGTGTCCCTATGCCTTAAGGAGTCCACAGCACAGTGCATACACCCAGGGAACTGGGGTGAGGGGATCTCAGGAGGGGAAAGTAGCACAGGAAGTCTTTGTTATCCCCATCCTACTCAGTCCTCCCTTGGGTGCGTCTAAACTTCAGCGGCAGAGAGCTCAGTCAAGAACAGCCTGCGTCTTTCCTTTCCACAGGCGTGAAGTCCAGAAATGAGACAGTAAGGACACCCTGGGATACCCCAAGTTGCCACACTTGAATATACAGGAAAATCAAGTCTTAGGCACAGTGCTTGAGGTACCCCTCGGGGAGGGTCCTTCTGTCTGGGGTTGTCATGCACAGCAGGAACAGTTGGGTGAGGCTTATTCCCTCAGTGGTGTGACTGAGCACTCTTTTGCTGCAGTGTGGATGTACCCTTTGGGTCTGTCTCTTCATAATAACCATTAAGTCAGGGGTGTCGAACTCACCTGCTCCCCTGGGTTAAATTTGTACCACTGGGCTACTCGCAAGGCAGATCTGAACCAGAAGGAGCCTCCCAGGCTAGATCTGAATCCACCAGTGGCCTCAAGGCGAGTAGGGCAAGCAGCAGCACAGGGGTTAAGGCAGCCATCACTTGCCCTCAAGTCCATGACCACATATGCCCCATGGGGCTCCATGCCCCAGATTTCCATGGCAGGCCCTGGCCCTGAATTTTTGGCCCTTCTAGGAGCTTTATGGGCCAGGTGAAACAGCTCCACAGACTGTTTGGTACCCCTGCCTTAGGTCTTTGGCTGTGGTAAGTGGGATTCTTTGAATGGGAATGCTGCTAGATTTGAAGATGTGTAAAGACAGCAGTGGAGTTAGTGCTCAGACCTTTCAGCTCTGGAGACTGGGATTTAGATCACAGCACTAACAGTTATGGAGCCGGCCCAGGAATGGAGTGACAGGGGCTCCTGCCGGTTACAACTGTGATATATTGGCAGAACTCTTTCTGTTGGGAGCAGGACAGAACCTGTCTGCTTTAAGCCTGACTTTACTCAGTTCTCTCTCCCCCTCACTTCTAGCGCTAAATTCACCCACAGCCCCCCCGCCCTTTTTTTTTAATCCTCTTTATTTTAGGCTTTTGTCGCAGAGGAGTACAGGAGTGGGTGTTACTTCCATCTCATGGAATGTGCTGTACTTAGTCTGCACATAGTCTGTTGCAATGAGTCTGTTCAAATGCATAATCTAGTACCTTCCATATGGAAAAGGAGCCTTGAGCAGAAGAACCACATCAGTGTCACCTTACCTAAAAATATTTGAGAACCAGGGAGATAGTCTTTCTGGTTCTTTCCTATTAGAAAAACTCTTTTTTTCCCTTCCTATACACTTGGGAGCCACTAAAAGGACTCGTTGGTTCTGGGGCATTGTGCTGGATACACGGCTTTTTCCACTTTTAGGCCATTGGTTCCACTTCAGCACCAGCAGCTCACCCCATGGCTATCAGATAGTGACAACATTCAGTTACCACTGACTTGGAACCAAACTGCAATCAGCAGCCTGGAGGTAAAGGCCGTGTGTCCTGCTCCCAGGCTCAGAAGCCTTCCACTGCTTCCTGTCTGGCAATACTGGGAAAACCTGAAGGAAACTCACTGACCAAGTCACTTCCATCTTGTAGCTCTTCAAAGGGAAGTTCTACCACTGCCTAGGTGTTGACATCCGTAACATCACCAACAGGTCTGACTGTGTGGCTGCCAATTACAAATGGGTACACCACAAGTACAACTTCGACAACCTGGGACAGGTAAGTGTGGGACTCTCCAAGACCCCTCCCCTTGGGTAAATTGTTGCTACATGCTGGCATCGTGTCTCTCTCTCTCTTCAAGGCCAATTCCAGTTTCTAGTTCAAGCGGGTGTGGGGGAACATTCCAAAACATGCTCTTTCAACCTGAAGTAGAGGCTACTTAGAAATGGGCATTCATGTTACATCAGGGTAACTTGTGGGTCTGTGTAAGTGATATTTATATGCCAAGAGAGGAGAAAAGGAGAGAGAATGCATCAAGAAACTCATCTGAATTTAAGATAAAAGGGTGGGGAAGGATTTGCTTTACCTTATGCCCTCCTAGTAGAGCTATTTCTTGAAGCTTCCTGAACTCTCTTAACATTCGAGTAACACCTTGTTTCTGATGATCGCTTGCCTTGGGATGAGTTCTGTGTTCACTTATGCAGGAATTCCTTCCCTGAGCTTCCCTATGAGCTGCACCTGTGTCAACAATACCAGACTTCAGCCTGTAGGGGCCTCTTACCTGCAAAGGGAGCTCCATTGATGTCAGTGGAGTTAAAGACCGGAGGAAAATCAGACCTTTAATATGCAATCCTTATGCCCCTGTTTACATCACGTTGGGCTCATCTACATGTGCGCTTTAATGCACATTAGCCTATTTGAATATGTATTAAAGCATCACAAAAAAACTGTGGGCTTTTGCTAATGCCCATTAAAATAGACTAATGCACCTTTTTCTAGTACCTCACAATGGAGGTACTAAATTTACTGCGCGTTAGCAAAAGTGGATTAATGAACATATAGACGCACCCACTGTATTTGTATTCTGAACGTCTACCACCTCTTAGGCTCCACCGACAAGACGTCTACAAGAGTGAAAATCCTCCCTCCTGTCTCCTTGACATGCTGATTTCTCAGCAAGGAGACTTTCCCCCTAGCAGGCAGGAGTGGTTGGTGGGTGTGTTGTCATTGTGTTTGTAAGAGCTGTCCTGGCTCCTGTAGATCTCACTGGTTCTCTCTCATGAACATCCCAGCATTTATATATTTTCACAAAAAAGCAGCAGGCATGTTATGCTGTGGTTTTCTATTTTTCTAACTCACTCGCCTGAGGCAATGTATTGCTAAGTTGGTTTTCTCTGGGGAGGGACAGCTTTTTGCTCCACTCCCATAAAAGAGCAGACTTTCCTGAAGGTCTTTCTCTTTTGGCAGCTCAGTTCCCACATGCATGGCCTAATGTCTCCCTTCTCCATACATGTTCAAAAGAGCAGGTTGTCACCACAAGGAGGATGAGAATTTTAATTCTGTTTGAATGTAAGAATTTAAAAACTAAACTTTCCCCACCCCCTTTATCTACATGCACCCTACGTTTGATCTATTTTTGTGTGTTCCAGGCTCTGATGTCTCTCTTTGTTCTGGCCTCCAAAGATGGTTGGGTCAATATTATGTATAATGGACTAGATGCTGTGGCTGTTGACCAGCAGGTATAGAGACCTCCTTCTAAGTATATTGTGTGACTCAGACTTCTTTCAGGTAGTAGCGTGAAAGCATAATATATTGGCTACATTTTCCTATTTTGTCTTCATCCAATAGCATTTTACAGAGTTGTTCTGATCCCTCCTTATTTGCTTAAGTGCTGGTAGGTCATGCCCATGCTCTTTGTGCGCAGGGATGTGTGTTTGTGGCTAACATGCCAAGTATTTATTCCAGATTTTACCTTTTAACCCTTTTGCAGAGTTGTCAGACTGGGTGTTTTTTTTATCGGTGATGACTTTTCAGCAGTGTCTCTCCTGACATGATGTACCCTCCTGACCTACAGCTGCCTACTTCAGTTTCCTTTAAGCAGAAATTCTCTGCTGTTTGTAGCTAAGTCTCAGTGCTGCCCCAATGGCCAAACTGGCAATGACTTGAGTAAAGCAAGGTCAGACCTCTACCATACACTACAGCAGCACAGGACTGAGCCTTCAAGGTGATGTTACACTTACCCTCTACACTCTACAGTAGACAACTTGTTGAGGACTTGAAGTCCTCAGTGGTAAGACACCTAGTTAAATTCAAGGTCTCCTTTCTCTTTAAACCTAAATGGACATGTCTACATGAGACACTGTGGAGTTGCCTAATTAACTCCACAGTAAAATGTCAGCATCTACACATGCAATGCTATTACATCAGAGTAAACTAATTAACTGGCATAGGATAGTACTACCAGATACAAGTAGTGTCTTGTGGCAGAGTGTTTTACTTCACCACAACGCACGTGTAGATGGTGACCGGGCTGGCAAGGGCACAAGGGTGCTACAGTGCAGGAGCTATCTGCTGGCTAACCCCGCACTTTAGCACCTTCGTGCCCTAGCCAGTATCTATGCAGTATGTTGAGCTGGGGGGGAGCAGCTCTGGGCTGGCAGGCTGATTTCCAACCCCCCCTCAGCTTCCTGCCAGCTGGTGCTGTGCCACCCTGGCTCAACATGCTGCAGTCCCGGGTGCACATGTAAACACTGCTCTGGGGAGCAGTAAACTCAGGCGCAAACTGTGCCGGCGTTTATTCAGGCACAGTAATTGCATGTGTAGATGCACCCAATGACAGCTGCTTTCAGACACGACCTTCCCATAACCCCTTAGATGTGGAATTGATTTCCCTCTGCCCAGCACAGTTTTCCACTACTTATCTTTTATACTTTATGATGTTTTAATTGCCCACTTGCTCTTTTCCTGGGATTGCATTTGCATTTCCAAGGCAGCAGCCTGAGTGCTATATATTACTATAGTCTTGTGCTTGACTTCTGGTCACTCTGTCCACTTGTGGCTCCTCTCTTCAATTTCATAATCTTGCCCCTCTAAGATCCACCCAGCCAATTGCAGAGAGCTGTTCCCTTTCCTCTTTTTTGTAACCCTAGCCCCTAACTCCCAACAAGCTAATCACAAACCTCCTCTCTTTTTCACAATCTTAACCCTGTCTCCCAAAAAGCCAGTTGTAATCATAACCTCCCACATTCTCATAACCTCACCCCCTGACATCTAGCCAGCCACTCACAATCTCTGGTTTGTCTCCCTCGTTATCTTAGTTCCATTCCTGGCTCTCAGCAAGTCCCAGTGTGTTACCTTCCTCGTTTTCAGAATCCCGCCTCTGATTTCTAGGCAAACAATAATGACCTTTTCTTCCTTCTCCTCCAGCCAATGACCAACAATAACCCCTGGATGCTCCTCTACTTCATCTCTTTCCTCCTCATTGTCAGCTTCTTTGTCCTCAACATGTTTGTGGGGGTAGTGGTGGAGAACTTCCACAAATGCCGGCAGCACCAGGAAGCCGAGGAAGCACGACGGCGGGAAGAGAAGCGGCTGAGGCGCCTGGAGAAGAAGCGCAGGAGTAAGGCACAGCCTAAGTGTTTGGTTGGTTCGTAGGCCGAGGTTTTTTGAGAAAAACCTTCTCCTCTTCTTTTTTTCTTATCAACTGGTTTCTGTATATTGGCATATAGACCCCAGCCCTCAGCATTGCTCTCCACTCAGTGGGACACCCCTGCTGTGGTGCTATGGCACCCTCCCAGCCAGCTACTCTCTAGAACCAGAATATGAGCAGCCTGTGGCAGAGGAAGGGGCAAGGGGCCTGCAGTCCACCTGGGGACACACTGGGATGGGTGGCTGTTTTTTTCACACTTTGCTTCTGAAATAGTAATGCTCAAAGGAGTGTTTTTGCTTCTCTGTGTGCTCTTTAGCAGGGACCTGACCTCCCCAAACGTGCACACACATGCACGCACATGCACACACCTTCATACCTCCGTGATTCAGAGTCACCCTTCAGGGAACTCTGCAGCACCAGCGAGTATAGAGGACTCCTACATTACTCCACCTCCCATTTAAATCAAAGGGGCATAAAAAAGAAGAAGACAGCGGCATCTCTGCTGTGATCCTGGTCCGTTTCTGTCTGCACAGTGGTTTCACTCATCAGTTCCAAGGTTCCCTTGGAGCTGGATGAGTCCTCTCCCCAGTGAGACTCCCCCATGCTTCTGTTCTCTGTGATCTGGTGAGAGACGCTTCACAAGTGCGTGGTTGTTCCTGGAATCACTCCTATTTACCCCTGCCCCAGAGATCCTATCTGATCACTCTCCTCCTTTCCCAGCCCACAGGCATGCATTTTCCTTCCTCTGATTCAGTCTTTTCTCTCCCTTGTGCCACCCCCTGGGCCTTTCCTGGAGCCATCTGCTCCCTTTTATCATTTGTGATCTTAATTTGCTGAGGCATGAAATGCTGATGTAGTGCCATTCCCCCAAACACAAAATTAACAAATTCTTTCTATCACTCCCACCCCTTCTTCTTTTCTTCTCCTTCCTTTTACACCCTCTTTTCCCCTTCCTTTTCTATGTTCTTTCTTCGCATTCTTTTATTTTATTCTTCTTCTTCTTTCTATCTCCCCTATCTCTTTCCTTTCCTTTTTCTGTTTCTACTGTTCCCTCTCTCTCTTTCTCTTTGTATCATCTATTCTTCTCCCCACTTTCTTTCCCACTCCCCTTTCTTATTTTTCTCTCTCTTCTGTATCTTCCTCTCTCTCTCTTTTTAACTTCTCCCTTTAAAGAAGCGCAGCGTTTGCCATACTACGCCTCCTACTGCCCTGTCCGCCTCCTCATCCATTCAGTCTGCACCAGCCACTACTTGGACATCTTCATCACCTTCATCATCTGCCTCAACGTCGTCACCATGTCCCTGGAGCACTACAACCAGCCTGTGGTGAGTGAGTTCAAGAGATTATAAATCCTATCCCCACATCCCCATTTTTTTTCTATCCTCCTTTAACCAAAAGAGAAAAACTTGACATTTTCTCCCTTATGCAGCAAGTCACATAAGGGGTCAAAAGAGTGTAAAATTGAGCAACCATTAGAGACTGAGTTAGAAATGAAGATTCTCCCATCATGCTTTGCAGAGGGGAACAAATTACAACCCCAAGGAATCCTTTATATTCACTCATCTTCTTTAACCTCCCCCCTCATCAAACCTTTCCTTTGTATCTTCCCCTCCTTACCCTGTCAACATCACCTGCCTGAAGCAATGGACAAATAATGATCAAGTCATTTTGCTACTGCTGCATCTGTTACAGTTCACCATAACACACAGGAGTCGTAGATGGGGGAGTTTTTACTTTCCCTGCTATCAGAGTGAGTCAAGCTGAGTCTGGGTCTTATTCTCTTTGTGTTTTCCGCTGGGCCTCAACAGGGAGAGCTGTGGAGGATAGTAGGAGGCCTAAAGATTTTCAAGTTTTTGCTCTCCTAGGACATGGATCAAAATCCAGTTTTGTTGGTCCAGTTCTCTTGCCACCACTGATTGGGATGATCTGGGAGTGCATCAGGGGCTGGCACAATTAGTGCTTGGGTAGGGGAAGGGAACTTCTCACTCAGCCACATTTCTTCCATGAGAGAAGCACTGTAGACAAAAGCTGATGAGCTTCCCTCATCTGGAAGGAGTGTGACCATAACAAAGGGCCTTAAGGCCTGTGAGAGCTTAATATTTGAAGTGGGAGTGATTGTGAATCCTCAGCACTTCTGGTAAAGTTACAGAGGCTCCTGGGGCAAGACGTATAAACTGCCTGCCTAGAAAAGGGGCTTGCTCTCTCTTTGTGAAGGTGCCCACTCATTGCTACATATGTTTCATAGCATTTCAGACCCAGGGAACCACCCTTCCTTTCCAGAAGACCTTTTGTAGATTCCTGAATGGTTTAATGCAACATCTCTGTTCTTTTATCTGGTGTTGGTTACATTAGAGGTAGCCCTGGCTGTAATGGGGGAAAGAACCTATACATCATTATTTAAATACACTGCCAAGTTTTGCCTCTAGACCAGCTTAGTTTCTTTCTAATTTTGATACCTTTTATTCCTGTTCTTAAACCACCTTCCTGCATCTTCACAATGTCCCTTATTTCACACAGCAGAAATTAGCCAACTTTATCCCTTCTCTCTCACATGTCAAACCCTAGTCTTTGGTAAGTCACTTATCTTCCCTTTGCCTAAGTTTCCTCATCTGTAAAACAAGGATAGTCGTGCAGGCCTATTGGAAAGCTTTACTATTCACTGTTGGTTCCCTAATTAATACTAAGCCACTGGTTCTCAGTTTTTTTGCCTTTTAGCCTCGACTTAAGGCACCCCTCTGTTAGTTTTCAGAATGTAGTGGCACCCTGTTAAAAAAACTAACATACCATAGTACCAGTATTATGATATAAACAGTATCATTATACTATTAATTAATGGCTTATTAATTAATTGCATTGATATATTATGACATAATATAAAATATAAGTATAATATACACCCCTTCGTGCTGCCATTGGGAGCTCTTCCCTAGCTTTGCCTGGTCCTGCACACATTTGTTCCCAGTGAGGTACCTGAACTCCCTACACATGGGTCCAGGTCACTGCTGAGGACTGGGAATCAGCAGGCCATTTTCTTCCATTAACTATCCCAGGGTGATCCTCCCTGAATTCCAGCTCTGGGACCAAAACAAACAGA
>NW_005842400.1:203480-212732 GCF_000455745.1 Alligator sinensis | reverse complement strand
TGTGGTGCTGGGTACATGTGGCACATAAGGAATGCTGAAGGGGTTGGAGGGCAGTGGGATGAGCAACAGGACACATAAGACCCAGGAGGTGGGAATGGGGAAGGGGACTTTCTCCCTACCCCCACTCTGTACCTGACTGGGAAAGGGAAACTCCCACTGCTATGGGCTGCTTCTCCAGGGACTTACATGCCAGGGAGGAGCCATCTGCCCCAGCAGCCCATCCCTCCAGTTCTGGGAGCCTGTGAGGAGCTGGGGGAAATAATGGGCTGAAAAGTGAGGCTCTGACTGCGTGTCCCCCCACCTGCAGCAGAGCATGCTGCAACATGCGGCCAGTGAAGGGTCTGCTGAGGTGCAGGAGGGGGCAGCCACAGGTGAGTGTGGCATGCTTACCTCCTTCCACAGGGGCCAGGTACTCTTAAAAGGCTAGTAAAGCAAACAAAATGCTGGCTTGCATCCATAGATGCTTCTCAAGCAAATCCCGGAACTTCATTCTCTCATTGTACTTGGCCTTGGTGAGGCTGCAGCTGGAGTATTGCATCCAGTTTTGGGCTTCACAATTCAAAAAGGATATGGAGAAGCTTGAGAGGGTGCAGAGGAGAGCCACGCACATGATCAGAGGTCAGGAAAACAGACCTTATGATGAGAGGCTGAGAGCCACAGGGCTCTTCAGCTAGGAAAAGCGCAGGCTCAGGGGTGATCGGGTAGCCACCTATATGTTTATCAGGGGTGCTCATCAGGATCTGGGGGAACGTCTGTTCACCAGAGTGCCTCAAGGGATGACAAGATCGAACGGTCACAAACTCTGCCGCGACCGATTCAGGCTGGACATAAGAAAGAACTTCTTCACTGTCCGAGCCCCCAAGGTTTGGAATAGCCTGCTGCCGGAGGCAGTTCAAGCACCCACTTTGAATGCCTTCAAGACACATTTGGATGCTTATCTTGCTGGGATCCTATGATCCCTGCTGACTTCCTGCCCCTGGGGCAGGGGGCTGGACTCAATGATCCTCTGGGGTCCCTTCCAGCCCAAATGTCTATGAAATCTATAAAAAGGATCAGGGTATTGCAGCATTCCTATTGAAAAATCACTGAGCTAACCACTTTATGGTCTTCTGACAAAAAGGTGCCATAAAAGTGCTACATGCCATTAACATAAACCCTCTGATGATCATCACAGTGGCTGCAATGGTGGCAATAAGCAAAAACAAGCCCAATCCCAGCCACGGTGTTCCTCTCCCCAAAGGTGATGGTCATCCAGCCATAGGTTCTCTCCTCAGAGCATCTTCTCTGACTCTCTCCCTTGCAGTAGATTTCTCAGAGCTATTTATAGGGCAGCATCTCACAGAGCCTATGCTGTGGGTGCCAGTGGGGCTGGGTGACAATGCGTTGTTAACTCCCTGCACTCCACCTTCCTTCCCAAAGCTGGTCCATTGTGCTGAATAGTTCAAGGAGTGAACAGCAGGGTATGCTGAGGGCTCCATGGGATGGGACTGCAGTTTGATGGCCACCTGTGGTAAATGGGACCAAACTGTCAAGCAGATGCGGGATGGGATACAGCAGCCCCTCTCCCATCTCCATCCCTTGTTAATTCCTAATCAGTCAAAACATATAAATGGGTCCAGGCCGGAAGTCAGAGATGTCCCAAGCAGGCATGCAGCTAATGCCTCTCATTCTCCTCCTCTTTACCCCTTTCTGTCCATCCACAGTCTCTAGAGACAGCTTTGAAGTATTGCAACTACATGTTCACAACCGTCTTTGTGCTGGAGGCAGTTCTGAAGCTGGTGGCATTTGGGCTGCGGCGATTCTTCAAAGACAGGTGAGCAGCAGGACATGTATGTCATGCTGTGAGGGTGGTCAATTTGGGGGTAGGGGCTTTGGGGAGGGATCTGTAATGGAATCCTGTAGCACAGTGCCCCATTGTTGTCACCTGAGTCTGAGTTGCAAAGATCTACTCAAAACAAAGGATTAAAGTTCTGCCCAACCCAGGTGGCCCATCAGACTAGCTTGGTTAAAGCCACTCTAGTTTTTGTAGCCTACAGTACACAAGGCATTGATGCAGTTAGAGACCGCATCCAGTTGCCTTGGACAGTGGACTCCCCAGCTTGAATGACCAGGCATCTCTTCATGCCTCTGGAACTGTAGCAAGTTGCCTAGACTGCCCTGCTGTATGCCCAAAGGAGCTTGCAAACACCACCATCAACATAACAGAGAGATATCCAATAAACACTAAGAGCTGTACAGTGGCTGCCTCATGCTGGAGTCCACTGATTTTATTGGTGCAGAAAGCACAATAGGGAAGAGTTAGGCATCAACTGCATTAGGTTCCATCTGTCACTCAGACTTACTGCAAGGCTGTCAAGTCTCTGTCATTGGAAGTTTGTAAAGGCAGGTCAAATAAACATTCGTTCAGGCTGGTTTCAGGGACTAAACTAGATCAGTTGGGGCAGGTGTGTCACAAATTAAGCCCTGTGCCCTCTCCGAGTGTCACTCCAAACCCATTCCCCTATCTGATCTGCTGCTCTGCTTTCTGCTCCCTGGCCCTTCTGCTGCTGGCCCTTCTGCTGCTGCAGACATAATACTGTCTTCCCCCTCCCTGATCTACATGTCCCACACAGAAACTGTCCATGCCACTTGTGCCACAGGTTGGCCATCTCTGGAGTAGATGATCTCTTGACATCCTTTTCTTCCCTGTTTTTCCATGTTTCTATGAGTTGAGGGATTTTTTGCGAGAGAGAAACTGCCCTTTCCCTTTCAAAGAATCAGAAAATCTCCATTTTACCTTTCCTTTTTTCTTTAAGGTGGAACCAGCTGGACCTGGCTATTGTGTTGCTTTCTGTCATGGGCATCACACTGGAGGAGATTGAGATCAATGCAGCTCTCCCCATCAACCCTACTATCATCCGCATCATGAGGGTTCTGCGCATTGCCCGGGGTGAGAGAGAGACTGGCTGGAGGCAGAGGTTATAGACAACCCCAACCAGTTGTGTGACAGAGTGTACTGGTTGTGGGTCCAGCTCACCATATGGCTTCTCAGACCTGTAATCCTGAAGGGCCACGGTAGCTTGGACTATCTCCCAGCTGCCCTTAACCTGATGTTTACGTGCAACAGTATGTTTCACTGTGAGAGGGATCAAAATAATTGACAGATTTTAGTGAGAAGCAAATTCTTGCTGCTTTTTTGTTAGTGGGGCAAAAGTTACTGATGTTTTCACAGAGGGGGCCAAGGCCCGACCTGGTTTGCCCTGGAACGGTCAATATTTCCCTAAGATGCATTAGTAAATAGTCGAAAGACAAAGGAATGCTGGGGGTGTTTGGGGGTATAGAATTGGAAAAGGAGAGAAAGGTGACATGGATTGTGAGGAGGAGGAGGAGCACTAGGACCAGGGTATGTATGAGTGGAATGGAAGGATCCAGGCTGTGCAGAGGATGGGAGAGAAGGCGAAGTTGGTATGAAGAGGGATGGGTTAGAGTGGAGGTGTCATGGGAGGAAGGAAGTCCAAAGAGTGGCAGCTGAAGAAGTGGTGAGATGTTGGTTTGTGGATCAGTTTGTGGAGGGGACAGACAGAACAACCAAACGGTGTGCTACTGCGAGTGGCCTTGGCATTAAAAGCAAATTTCTCTCCCTTATGATCCAGCACTGAGTGCCATTCTTTTTTGTTTTCTGGGGCAGTTCTGAAGCTTCTGAAGATGGCCACAGGGATGCGAGCGTTGCTGGACACAGTTGTGCAAGCTCTGCCCCAGGTAAAAGAAACCAGCTTCTCCAAAGATCTCCCTTTCAGAACCAGTCTCCCTATCCATGTCCTTGGGACACTTAGAATCAGAGACTGTCTACTGAGTGCTCCAGGTTAGTGCCGAGGTCTGCCATAGGGACATGACAGAAGGTTGTCATGCCAGCCACGTGGGGCTATTCCTTTCTTTCTGGCTCATCAGCCCACAATTCTATAACACTGCATTGCTTTTTAATTAAGTAGGGCTTCATTTCTGAGTGAGGCCTGCTTACCTGTTTGATTTCTAGCCACCACTTCCCACTTGCTGCTATTCACCGGTCTCTTTCCATACACTCATACAGTATGAAAATGGAGAGTGAGTTGTGGCCATCTTGGAAGGGAGAAAGCCTTTTGGGGACTCTCTCTTTTTGGCCTCCTCATTCTTTCCCACAAGTGCTTCCTTTCCACTGTTCTCTTTCATTCATACTATATTTGTCACACTCCCATAACTCCTATTCTTGCTTGCTGCTACACCGTCCTTTAAAACTCCCATTCTTACTTAGTGCCATGCAGTTCTTTTGTCCTTTCTTTTATTCTTTCTTCTTTTTTATTTGCACTGTTCTACCAATTGGTCCCTGTGTGATTTTGAGCCCCTGGTCTCATGAGAAGCAGTGATGCTGTCTGTTGTGGTTCACACAGCATGCCACTAAACGTCTCCTAAAGACAGTGAGATGGAAGGATTTCATGAGCTGTGAGAGACAGCTGTTTTAGAGTGAGATATTGACACGCTGTCTTACACAGGCCACAAGCTCACCAAGGGGAAATCCTCCTGAGGGATGAGCAGCCAGAGAGATAGTTCTCCTTTCCCTTGGATCCTCAAGAGAGAATTGTTAAGAAAGGAATAATGGCAGCAAGTAGCTCTATTGATCATAGATCAGATCATTCCTTCAGCAGGTCTATAGCAGACAGCTATCCTACACAATCTCAAAATGTACAGGCATTTGTCAGTTGATTTATCAGATAATGTGTCAGTGTTCATGAATGAGGGCTGAAAATCAGTCTGGGAACAGCACAAGTAGTTATGCCAGAATTTACTTCTGATATTGGTGTCACTAAATCCATGTCCTGAATTAAGTGGAATTACATGTCACAAGAAAAAAACAGTTTCTGATCTTTGCTGAATTCTAATCTTCATCTGATCTCCATCTGTTTATTATTAGTGTGATTTATCTGTTATAGGAGCAGCTAAGGGCTCCAACTGAGACCAGCTCCCTGTTGTGCTAGATGCTTTAAGATGCACCAAGACAGCTTCTGCCTCAGAGAGTTTATGGGCTAAATAGAGAAGGAAAGTGTTATCATCTTTATTTAGCAGATGGAGAACTGGGGCACATGGAGAGTAAGCATGTTGCTCAGGATCACATAAGGAGCAGGTAGCGGAGCTGGGAACTGAAGACAGACCTCCGAGTCCATCTCCTGTGCCTTGACCATCAGTTCACTATTCCTTCTTTCTTGAGAAATCCTGGCTATTCTCAGGGTTGTTGGTTGTAGCCGTGTTGGTCTAAGGACATAGGCAGGCAAAGATCTTTGGGCAGATGTGATACCTATTGTTAGACCAACTAAATAGTTGGAAAAAAGTTCTTTGCAAGCTTTAGGGCACAAACACCCTTCTTCAGGCCTTTTTGTGCCCAGAAGTTTGTAAAGAACTTTCTTCCAACTATTTAGTTGGTCTAATAAAAGATATCACATCTACCCAAAGAGCCTTGCCTGGCTTTTTTTCCAGTCTTCCTTAAAGCACCTCTCTGCTAAGACCCCTTCCCTGATGATTCTTTTGCCTACCCCTACACACTCCACACACATAAATAATTATGTAAAGGGCAGAGGCCCAAGGCATTTCCTTAGAGCCTACAGTAGGCTGTTATTAATTCTTACAGTATCCAAGGAGTCTATGATTGAGACATTTCCTGTCAGATAGCCCTTGGTTCTTTCTATAACAGGTTGATTTAATCTAATACAGTTACATAAAAGAGGAATCAAAAATCACTCCACAGTTAAAGTTATTTAAAAGTCTACACTTAGAGTGGTACTAAAATCCCTATGTTTCGCACTTAAGTGGTTGAATTTTGCCTCTATATTTTACATGTTCCCTCTTCAGGGGACAATTGAATTATCTGTAATATTATTTTT
Source organism: Alligator sinensis (assembly GCF_000455745.1). Taxonomy (NCBI): domain Eukaryota; kingdom Metazoa; phylum Chordata; order Crocodylia; family Alligatoridae; genus Alligator; species Alligator sinensis. Next base: position 206,844 of record NW_005842400.1, on the reverse strand, counting down.
GAAGATTTATTGACTTTGGCAGAAGAAGCATTTTAAAATGAGGCCTCCTTTCCCTTGCACACTCTTCTCCTTTAGACCTTCTACTTTATATTCTTTGCAATTAGACACCCAAAAGGTATTTAGGCTTGTTGATGGCAGATGCAGCTTCTGTGACTGTCCTATTTGAATTCCCTCCCTGGTTTGGTTGTTCCACAGCAATTCTTAAAAGGGAAAAACAGATCTTCTGGGGTTTTTATAAGGCTAGAGACCCACAGGGTCTTTCCATACTGCCTCTACCTTGCTTGCCTGAGTTACTCATTCCGGTGCCTCCTGCCTGCTCACTCCTGCTCCATATGCATCAATCTCAGAAATGAGGCAGTGAAGCCACCATTTTCAAGCACTCTGGAGACAGAGATCTTGAGAGCAAGGGGCCATCCACAGGGACCAGCACCTGTGGAGATGGAGTGGGTAGGCAGGGTGTGTTCAAGAGCCGTGCTCTAAAGATTGCCTCAGACACAGTATAGATATACCCATAGTCCAGAGGTGTATCATAGAAAAAAATGTGTCCTAGTCACCCTTCCCAGTGCAGTTCCTCCTACCTTATCAATTATAGGCACAGGAACAACACGGGGAGCACATCTACACATGCATTAGTGTCCTTTAATTAATGTGCATTAAATCTAGTACCTCCATTGTGAGGTACTAGGAAAATGCCCATTAGCCTGTCTTAATGTGCATTAACTAAAGAGCACAGTTTTGAAGTGATGCTTAATGCGCATTAGCCTATTTTAATGTGCATTAACTAAATAGCATGTTTTTTAAGTGATGCTTTAATGAGCATTAAAACAGATTAACGTGCATTAAAGTGCACATGTAGATGCAGCCAGAGAGCCTGGCAAATCTCATGGAGTGCAAAGTGTTCTGGGAATCATAATGCTCTAGACTGGCAATGAAGTTTGTTGCTGCCAAGGGGTAACTTTCACCCCATTTTTTGTTGCTGAGGCCTGTGTCCAGAGGGCAAAAAAATGTGCTGAATTTGGTGGCAGTTCTGTCCTCCCCATTCCTTGCAACAGCCGCAAACTCCACTCCTGCTCTACAAGACTATGATTCCCAGAACTCCTCGCACTCTACGACACATATTCTGAACTGGCTGCTTTCTTGAGCTGGAAAGTGCCAGCACAGCCAGGCAAAGCAGCAGGTAGGCAGCAGCAAGGTAGGTTGCAGCAAGTAGCCCTGGGGTGAGCCCTGCCTTGTCCCCTCATCCTTCCAATGCTCTTCCCTTAGGCGGTACCGAGGGCACATGCCCAGTTCTCCCACTGCATGTTATACCCCTACCATGATCACACCTCCACATGTGTACAAGTTGCCTCCCCCATCCTTATTCATCCATTGCTTTCTCTCAAGTTTTGTCAACAGGAGCTATCCACTGACATTAGCAACTTGTATTTTCTGCTCTTGCCTTGCATCCCACCATCCCAGCTGTGGGGCTCAGGGAGGCAGGCCAGGCAGGTAGGAGGAGGACAGGCAAGCTGTGATACCTATGAAGCATGGCTTCCCATATTGCTCCTGGTGCTGTCCTCATAATGCACCAGGCAGCAGGAGCTTGTGGGTCCCTTTGCATATTGACAGACAGGGTACAGAAGTGGTCTCTGCCTAGCTGCCTACTTCTCCTGTTCCATACACAGATCCACTTCCTTGTTTCCCAACAGCCTCTCTTCTCTGTAGTTCCCCTTTCACTATACACCTCAGAAAGCCTTGGTTCACTCTTTTCTTTCCTGTGTGCCCACTTACCCCTTTCAGTCCCTACCTATGACTAGCACTTTGTTCTCCACAGTCCTCTACTTGATACACCACAGGGGCTGAAGCATGAGCATCCAGGCCTTTCCACATGACTCCCACTTGGCAGTGTCTGGTAACAGAGAAGGCTAGGTATCTATGTAGGGTGGGGTGGGGGCTTTTCAGGGCACGACCTTTAGTTTGGGTCATATTTTGGCCTTTATAAATAACACATTATAGGCTTCACTATGTCACATAGGCCTGAAGGAAGTTGCTTTCTGGCCCAGAGTCCAAGGCTATAGATTAGAAAGGAAAGAGAACATGTTGTGGAGCTCAGACAGCTGGGAATGTCCTGGATGGTTTTGATGCATGGGTGGGAAGGCCCAGGAGCCAAGGGTGGTGGGAATATGATTGGTGCCTTCATTGGTGACTTCCTGGGTGCCAAGGGACTGGTTCGATAAGCTTTTTCAAATAGAAATGTTTGGTCGTGTTATGCTACTGCTTTGGTAGCTTGATATGATCCAACATTGCCTCGTTTGGCTTGGCTTATATTAAGTTGACATCCTGTGCTTTGGTTTCAGGTGGGGAACCTTGGGCTGCTCTTCATGCTCCTTTTTTTCATCTATGCTGCTCTGGGAGTGGAGCTCTTTGGAAAACTGGGTAAGTTTCAAGAGTGCAGTTGTCTTGGGTGGGGCACAAAAATTGTAGAGGAATGGAAACCTTTCAGAAGGCACCAGACTCAGCTCCGATTTTTGAAAAAAAGCTGAGTTTTCTGGTGACTTTCATCCTTCTCAACAGGTGTTTGGCATAATAGGATTGTCCTCCAAAGGTATTATTGCCCAAAAAGCATGCTTCAAAATGAGGTTTTTTCTCTCATTCTCCAATCTATCCTTTCCATACACTGTCCCGGTGGATCCCTACTTGTCAACCACAACAACAAGGAAGACTGAAGTAAAGTTTGTGCACTCCTCTTGTCTGCCCCATCATGTTCCAGTGGGCAAAGATTTTCATACAACTAAATAAAGAGGGAGTGGGAAGTCTCCTTTCACACCAAGCAAGTGAGAGCCTTAGTGATACAACTGTTGTTGAGTGTTCTGGGTGCAGCATTTTACCCCCTTATCATTATGCCAAGTGTTTCTGGCTTGGATACATTTGCTATACTGCTGACTGTAGCAAAGTATACCTTAGAAACTCATTAACTGTAATGAATAGTGTCAGCTTTTGCAAGAGACAAACAGAAATCAAGGAGTAGAGGAGATAAATGTTTTGGACTAATGTAGTAGTTGGACATCTCTGGGAAATGAGCTATACTGTTCGATTTTCTGGGGCTGGGCATTTATCTGAAACTTATACACAGTGCCCAAACACTGGTCAGTCATTCCTGGTATGAGGCCAGCCCATGAGACAGTATGTGAGACTATTTGGTGCTGATTTCTCGGTGTAAAGCCAGGAATCTCAGAGTAGAATGATAATAAAGCCTTCTTCCAAGTCCCTCATCTGCTCCAAGAGCTAGCAGTGTATCCTTTGATCAGTTTACATATCCCTTCCTTTCAGTATGCAATGATGAGAACCCCTGTGAAGGCATGAGCCGCCATGCCACCTTTGAGAA
>NW_005842400.1:157599-203449 GCF_000455745.1 Alligator sinensis | reverse complement strand
TCTTCCAGGTCTCCACTGGTGACAACTGGAATGGAATAATGAAGGTAACTTCAGCCTCAGGGGAAGAAAGGTTTCTGCTCTTGGGGAAGGAGAAATTCTATACTGGAGTGGGGACGTCTCTACTGGAGTGAGGACGGATGAGGCACGGTAGCAAGGAGGTTGGGGAATGTAGGAATGATCACCAGAACAAACCATTACACCATGTGGTTAAGCATTCTACCTCCTGCTATATTAGATAAGGCCTAGCCTTACAGTCAGCTGGCTGACACAGTTGCAGACTGTCCATAAGGAGCAGGGTGACTGTGAAGTCAGGCTGAGGGAAAAGATTCAATGCAATAGGGATCTCCACCCAGACTGATTGGGTATGTATTTGGTATGATGACTGGAGCTACAAGGGACACAGCGTCCGACTTCAAAACACCAGGCACATATAAGTATTATCCCATGGGCAAGTTCTGTCACTCAGCAATAAATATCTTCCTAAATTCAGGGGAGAAAAATGGTCAGGTCTTTGGACATTGATGGTGCCTTGAGATGGAACTGGAATTAGGTGCTCACTTGTAGTGAATCTTGCTCAGAAGGATAAGATTAGTGATGGCCACCTTTACAGGTCTGGAAGAGATTTTCTCCTTAGGCCTGTGGGAGGTGGGGCACATGGTTCTGGCACGCAGAACAGAGATCATCCAACATGATTCACTTCCTGTAACTGTGATGGGCACAGAGAACTTTGTATGCGCAAATAGCACTGAGGCCTGAGGAACCTTGGTCCTGCCTGGCATTGATTTCTATGGTTTTTGACTGTGGTAACAGCCAAGTTTAGGCTTGTCTGAAGCCATCCTTTCCCTCCCTTCTCCTTTCCACCACTTCCTCTCACCTTTTTCTCAAGGACACGCTGCGGGACTGCACCCAGGATGACCGGAGCTGCCTCAGCAACCTGCAGTTCATCTCACCGCTCTACTTCGTTAGCTTTGTGCTCACTGCCCAGTTTGTTCTCATTAATGTGGTGGTCGCTGTGCTCATGAAACACCTGGATGACAGCAACAAAGAGGCACAGGAAGACGCCGAGATGGATGCTGAGATTGAGCTAGAGATGGCACATGGGTTGTGCCCCCGCAGCTTGGGCTCACCAAGTTCAGGACAGGGAGGAAGTGGAGGAGGTGGTGGAGGAGGAGGTGGTGGGAGAGTGGACCCTGAAGGACGTCTTTGCATGAGATGTTACTCTCCAGCACAGGTGGGTAGATCTTTGTGCTTACCAGCAAGACTGCTGCAGGTTGCAGTGGGGAGAAGCAGAGCAGTGTAAGATGATCTAGAGCTCAGTGATGGGATATGGACTCTTCCACCTCTAGAGGGCTGGTTTGCATTCAGCTCTAGGTTGGGTGAAGCAGTGCATTGGTTGAGATGTGTGGGGCCAGGATTGTGGTAGCAGGGGGTCCTGCAGTATAACTCAGAGGTAAATTGGCAGAGCTATGCAGGAATATCAGGGCTTGAAGCTCAGGACAGGTGCTACCTGTTAAGATTAAGGTGCATTAGCAGAGTGTTTTTGCATGAGGAGCTCAGGACTGGAATAGCAGGGAATGCTGCAGGACAGGAGCAAGGTGTATTGGTAGAGCTGAAAGGGAAGCTTACACAGTGCCTGTCTGCACTGACAGCTAGTAATATCAGTCCTTCCTTTGTACTGAGCGCTTAGTGCTGAATTCTTCCTCCCTTACCCACCTTAAGGCCCTCTCAATAGCCCCATTGAATTCAGTGAAGTTGCTGGTACAGAAGGTACTACTCTACCCGAGTAAGGGTGGCAGCCTGGCCCTGAGTTCACACAAAACATTGAAGCAAAAAAACTTTGGGTTCTTAAAATAATTTCTCCCATCCTCCCCCCTTTCTTGTCCCCTAGGAGAACTTATGGCTGGACAGTGTCTCTTTAATTATTAAGGACTCCTTCGACGGGGAGTTAATGATCATCGATAACCTATCGGGCTCCGTCTTCCATCATTACTCCTCGCCGGCCATGTGCGAGAAGTGTAACCATGACAAGCAAGAGGTAACCTGCGGGCGAGGATGCGGGAGGGGAACCCCCCACCAAACACACAGATGCGCCCATGTGACAACACACTTGAGACTTGCCTGGGCAATGCTCCTGGCTCCTATAGATGGCTTAGACAGAAGGCTTTACCTGTGTTTGTTACTAGTGTGCACTTCTGATACTGCATTAGACACTGGCCTGTCCTTAGCCTCGGGAGGCTTGTTTGTACTGATGAAAAGATGGAAGGAGAGGCAGGTGTCTCAGGAAGGATGGCAGGAGAGAATGAGCTGGAGAACTGTTGTGGAGGCCTCTCTGGTTGCGTTCAGTTTTGCATGTAAAGGAGAAACTCAACTTCTTTGTGTTGGGGAAAGGATGCAGCATCTCTTTCCCAAATTTACAGCATTTGTGGCTCAATTAATCTTCATTCTAAATGTATGCTTGCTTAAGTCCCATTGAAGTCAATGAGACTTAAGCATGTAAGTACATAAATGCCTCATTGAATAGGACCATAATCTGTGAGTAAAGATTGGATTGTGAAGTAAATCTGTTAATTAGTTTGAGTTAAAATTAATTATAAATTCACCCTCTAAGAATGTCTCTTGAGTCTCTTTTTTTGTGGGGATCCTTCTAGCTGACAAATGGCTTTGTTAGTAAGGGTGGGAATTTCAAAATCGCCTACATGAGCTAGGCACATTGTCCTATTGTTTTTAGGCCCTCCTAATTCACTTGGGTGCCTTTGTAAACCTGTCCATAAACCTTCAGGCTCTTCATGTAGTTACAACTCATTTAAAATCCAAGAGCAAGCCACACAGAGAGAAATTCAGTTTTAATTAAATAAAAGTATTCATGATTGTTACATCTAATGGTTGTGATGGTGGTTGAGGTTGTCTTTGTAACTCAGCTCATGCTTTAGTATTGTCGTCGTGACATCTCAGGTTATCCAGCTAATCATCACCATCACTCTCTAGTTAACTTACATGCCACAGTTTTAGTCACTGAAATGAGTCAGTGATTTTGGTAAACGGTGCTCTCATTGGTAGATTCCTCTGTCAGGTTTACAAAAAGAGCATTAGATTGGCTCCACACCCCTGAGTCTGAGGCACCAGATCTCCTCCTCCTTTTAGTCACATGTCATGATGGATTCCCTGCAGAGGTAGTGAGATGCAGATGCTTCCATATATCTCCAGTGGCAGAGTCTTCAACCAATGACCCACAGGGGTATATGGGAGGAGACCCCAAATTCTCATAAGGAACTTACGATTTGGAGTGCTTACATTTTTGGGTTCCCAACTCAAGGTGTTTAAAGGAGGCTGGCAATCACTGGTGGGTGCTTAGACTTTTAACAGGGTGAGTTATTTTTAAAAGTATAGGTCATAATTGTAAGCGTGCTGCACTGGGAAGAGAATGGCAGCAAAATTTCCCATCCTCTCGTGCAAGAAAGAAGCCACCGAAAGCCATGCATCTCACCTTTTTCCCGCTGCCAATTTCAGCGGAGGTAAGGGCAGGGCAAGTGGTATTAACTCCTTGGGTTCTGGAGCTGTGCTGAAACAGTGAGGGGGTAATGCCACTATCACAGGGGCTTTGGCAGCCATAGCAACAAGTCCCATGGGCCAAATCTGGCCTGTGGAGATGCATGTTAGAGCCCACAAGAAGCTCCATGAGTTGGATGACCTACCTCTAGGAATGAGCCACTTTCAACACCCCTATCTTACAGAAATCAGTCATTAAGAATGCATATAGAGGCAGCACAATCTTTATCTAAACCTTCTCATCTAGGGTTTGATCTGGCAAGGCATTGAACACTGTGGGTTAAGCCAACAAAACACTTAAAATGCCTGCTTAAAATTACTGACATGTCTTTTTTGTTTGGCTGCGAAAGTGCTGAGCACTGTGCAGGATTGAACCCCTAGATCATTATTTTCAAAACAGCTGTTCATACAATTAAAGACGGTCATTATCTTGACTCTATGTATAAAGACTAGTTTTACTGTGAGCTTATTTACTAAGGGTTATGGCTGAGGTTACATTTATATCTTTAAACCAATGTACTAAGACAGTGAACGGTCAACTGCCATCATTTCATCTTTCTTTCCATGTCTTTATTCAGAAGATCTTTCAGCATTCTGTAGTTCATGGAAGCTGTAAAATGTAAGAAGACACTGTCTCACCACATTAATCCATGCTCTTCTCATGTCATCTCTCTCCCTTCATTTCCTGTGTTTATGAGGTTTGCATATGTGCTAGCAGTGTGCAGCAGTGGCCGATGGAGTATTGGCATAAGGTTTGTTCATGAGCAGCAGCGAATACTAACTCTGAGCATGTGATTTGTCCTTTTATGACTCTGTTAAGTACGTTTTTTTGTGTAGGTTTCAAGGTGTCCAGAGTCTACAAATTAACAGTTCAATGAAGCTCCAAGTGTTCTAGTGGCAGTGATCACTGATGATTTGAAACTCCATGTTAGCGATGAAACAGGTTGTCTTAGACTTGTTCGTATTTTACGCTTGCATCTCCACAGGTGCAGCTTTCAGTTTTGTTTTGATGGGACATTTTCTTACGACTGTTACGGACGAGTACATGTTGAATGCAGCCAGATGAAGACTGCACTTTCTGTATATCAGCTGTTGTTGAGTGGTTGCACTGTAGCATGTTTGACGTAACATAATTGTGGGGTTTCTAGGTTGTCCATGTTTTGAGTTGGTGGTGGTCGTACTTTATCAAGCATAACAGTTAAACAACTCAGTGTTTGTGTGTTAAAATCATATCACGGCAATGGATGTCACTCACGTCTTTTAAAAAACCAGCTTAGGCCTTTCCTTCTCTTTATTCCAAGTAAATTATCACGCTGAAGGAGTCCTAATCTCTGACACTGGCAGACTGCTAAACTCCCAGCCTGAAGGAGTCATCTCCCCCAAATTATATTTCCATTTACATAGCACCAGCGGTGTACTTGATGCTGTTCAAACCCATAGGAAGACAAAATCACTGCCCTGAGAAACACATAACCTTAAATAAGACAGATGAAGCATAACAATGAAGGATCAGGGACTAATGTGGGAGTGAGCTATGCTCTAGAGATCAGTGATGGAAGGACAAGCAAAGAACAGTCCTTGAAGGAGGACAGAAGGATTTCTTAGCATCCAGGATAATGAGGAAACTTTCCAAGCACAGGGGGAAGGGGCAATGGGGGGAAGACAATTAAAGTGCTTAGGGGAGGGAGTACTGGGAAGAGGCATGTAGGGTAGAAACTTGAATGGAAAATGAAAGAAGCTGGGATGTAGCCAGCAGCAGAGCTGTGCAGAGCTGTAGGGTAAGAATGATGAATTGGTTAGACTTTTTGGAGAAAGAGGAAAGAGATGAAGGGGAGGGAGGATGGGGTGACAGTTTCAACAACAAGGAGGAGATAGTGCTAGCTGAGGTTATAGACAGACTAGAGGGGAAAGGGGGAAGAAGCAGAGAGGGAAGAAGGGCATAGCTTATAGTAACCAAGGTAAGAGAGCATTAAAAGCATGATAATTGGCATGGACTGAAGGAGGCATGGTTATCCCTGGCATGAAAGAGCCTTTGCACTATTTAACCTGGGCATTCTCTGGTGTCCTCAGGATGAGGGGGTCCTCTCCTCATCCAGCACAGAGCAGACTGTATTAACCCCCTATAGAGAGAGTTCTCTTCATGTCTCCATCTCTGTGACTCCATTACCCCAGATGGAGGGAGACCTTTCCTTAACTAGACTCAGTTAACCCTGTCTGGAGAAACCTGGGACAGACTATGGACTCCCCTCTCCATCTTGGACACCAGGGGAGCCTTGATCACTGGATCTAGCAGCTGGCATGGTCCCTGGCAGCTCCCAGCCCGCATTGTCATGTTTTGCTAGAAGCGGATTCTCTCGCCAGGCCCAGCTCTGGGTTAGCAAAGACACAATGCACACAAAGGAATAGTTGCTTTTTTAAAATTTAAACTCAGGCATATGGGCTCTGTCCCCCTACCCCTCCTTCTGTAAACAGCATGACTGCTTGAGAAACAGGCTTCAGCTGGTTTCAGGTGACAACTTCTTTCCTCTGCTTTAGGTTCAGCTGGCCGAAATGGAAGCCTTATCCCTAAACTCAGACAAGTCCTCTTCTATCCTCTTAGGGGATGATTTGGACAATCGTAGCATCTGTCAGTTGAGTCCTAAGGAGACCAAGGTAAGACAATCCAAGGATGTAGGCATACATATGTACCCTGATAGCATCCAGTCCCCGCATGTCATATCCTTCCTTGAAAGAGCCACCACCCTTCCCAGCAGCAATTTGACAAGAGCACATTCCTCACTCTGGGGATGGGAATGATTCCCTTGGAAGCCTGGCTGTTCACACAGGAAGAGGCTCTGAGCAACAAGTGTCTCATCTTCAGTTCCCCATACTGTCCGATATAGTCTCTTTCACCAAACTTACAGACACATGCACAGCACAAACCATGAGAGGCCTGTCTCTTGAACAGAAACACAGTGTCTATTTGAACATTAGTACTAGGTGATCATAGATGTGCCATATACTGTCTCTTTCTCCCAACTGCCTCGAGTACTATGCATTCATCTGATGTCCATACTTTATTCTCTTCAAGACTAAATGTCAGACACTTAACAATAACACCCCATCCTTAAGACGTGTCACTCAAGTAGATTTGATGATAACGTAGAGGTGTAAGAAAGCTACAAGTTCCCTCACCAGGCTTCCTTTGGCTGGGGAAATATTTAAGAGATTGAGGACGGATACATAAATCTGAATACCATTTTGTTACATGAATGTATTTGGTTCTGGTATTTTCAAAAGTAACCACAAGGTCTTGCTAAAGCTGTGTGCATGTTAATGCCACAAGGATATGTCTTTATGTGTTTCAACAGAACGGCCAGGACAGTCCTGACTCTGTGGAGGGAGGAGGCTTGGGGGAATGTTTCCTCCCCCTATCAAATACAGATGCCTCACTGAATCCAGAAAGTTACTTGTGTGAAATGGAGAAAATCCCTTTCAACCCAGTCCAGTCCTGGCTAAAGCATGAGAGCCACCAAGGTGAGGAGATTACCCTTCACTCTCCAGTTCTGGTGAGGCTGCAGGCTGGTTTGACTGGTCTGGCCTGGTTCTGTTTTTTCCCCAATAAGGAATGGAGGTTACAAGGCATTGGGTTCACTAAAGAAGAATTAACCTCCAGTTGGTTGGTTGCAGTGAGATGCTTGCCTGGTTCCCAAGGTGCCTATGGGGTGACTCTTCTCTTTCATCAGATTTGCCCCAGAGAGAGGTGCAGAATCTTAAAGGCATGCACCCTTACACCAGGGCCATTTACCAAAACAAGGGTAATTTACACTAAGGTCTGAGTGCAGCGCCAGAGTAGAATATAAATGAGACTGAGAGCCAATGGCTTCAAGGCTGATAGCATATCAAGCTACCAACTGATTGAATGAACTCCGCTTACCCTGTGGTAAACAGTGCCTCCATCATTGAGATGGTGCTCCTTGTTTTTAAGACTGTCAAGCGCTACCATCTGCCCTGGAAAGGACTGTCCTAACTCTGCTTGATGCCTCCTGTGGTCACTGAGCTCCCCAGCTCACCTGTTTGTGTATTTTGGTTTCTTCTACTGCCTTGCATCAGCCAAGGTGTATGTCCATTGATTCAGTGAGTTGCACCTAAATTGAATTGGGCCTTCACATCTCAGTCTCTTGCTCCAAGGACATTTATGGGAGGGGCATGTTGTTTCTAATTTACCTTGTTGGTCTTTTGTTCTGTGCCTGTAAGACTGTTACAAACTTTGGCAATTTAAGGGGAAAGGACCAATGACATGAACACTCAGGATCCATGCCTAGAAGTTTGTCACTGAATACCTTCAGCTTACAGGACTGGCAGGTCCCTTACCTTGTAGGAACAGGGACACCGAAGTGGATCAATGGACACTTGAGCTCTTTTTTTTTCCTGTTTCTGTCTTTTACCATCTCGGTCAGTTCCCCCCAGCCCCTTCTCTCCAGGTACATCCAGCCCTCTGTTACCTGTCCCAGCGGAGTTTTTCCATCCAGCCCTCTCTGCTACACAGGCAGGACAGGAGAAGGTTTTGTGCCCAGGCAGCCTTCCTAAGATCTCTCTGCAGGGATCTTGGGCTTCACTGAGGTCTCCAAGTGTAAATTGCTCCCTTCTCCATCAGGTAAGGGCTCCTTTCCTCATTTAGCGGTGGTAGCAGGCTTGACCCTTGTATGATTTGAAGTAAAGGATTAATTGAGAGGAGGGAGAGAGAGAAGGACACAAAGGTTCAGGGACCAAAGGTTTAATCAGTGATTGGAGCAAAGAGTCCTGTGGTGGAAGACATACAGTGCGTGCTAGGCCAAAAGGAGCTGAAGGGCACTAGGCCTTAGTTGGCCTGTATTCCCAGAGCTTCAAGGGTCTGCAGCTGTCAGGCCACCAGCCACGCAGGGTACCTTGAAGTTGGGAACTGTAGGGCTCCATTCTCTGTTGTAAATAATTTCAAATTTGAGAGGTTTCATTCTGAGTCAGAGTGAAGCCAGACTTCAAAGTACCCAAATCCCCAGTGCAATGGAGTGACATCCCTCCCCCCAGGGCTGACTGAGAGTGGAAAAAACAGTTCACGATAATGGACCCCACAGCCCATGGACACCTGCAGATGGAGAACAGCTGTCAGAGCTGTGTCTAGGCTCTCTAATGTGTGCTTTGTAGTAGATCCTCCAGGAGGATATAAGCTATTTCCGCATTTCGCTTCCCATTCCCCTCTCCCTCCTGGTTGTCCCAGATGACAGAAACCAAGACTGAAAGCTGTACGCTCATTTTTGTGCATGTGTCTCACAGGCCACAGAGAGTGACACATCCCTTGATGACAGCAGGAGCAATAGCTCAGAAGGCAGCTTACAGACCACCCTGGAGGACAGCCTGAACCTCAGCGATTCACCCCAATGCACGCTGGACCTCCCAGTGGCCCTGTGTCCAATGCCAGCAGCTGCCACCCAAAGAACCATGGTGGCTCCACTTTCCCCTGCCTCTCGGCGGCGGAGCCTGCGAACCCGTGGCATCTTCAGCCTGCGGAACATCAGGCAACATCAGCGGAGCCACAGCAGCGGTGGGAGCACCAGCCCTGGGTGCACCCACCACGATTCTATGGACCCTTCCGACGAGGAGGGTGTGGGGAGCAGCCTCAGGGGTGGCGGCAACAACAGTGAGCAGTCAGAGACCCTCAGCAGCCTCTCACTGACTTCCCTCTTCTCCCCACCTCCACCACCCCCAGGTCTGGCGCTTGTGAAGAAATGCAACAGCACCAGCAGCCTCAACACATCCAGGGGCCCTGCCACAAATGAAGCGAGGCAGTTCTACTCGGTTGACCCACGGGGATTCCTTTCCATGCCTTCCTGGGTGACAGACTTCTGCAAGGACCCCCCCTCAGCAGGCGAGGGCGAGGGCCCAGATGGCCCCAGCAAACTGGGAACAGCAGAGCACAGCTCCCCACTCCCATCAGAGCTAGAGCTGGGCAACGGAGTCAGCAAAAGGAACAGATGAGGATTCCTGGAGCAGGAAGGGAGCGTGCAGTGTGGGCAAGGGAGAGCGTTGTGCTACCACTCCCCAGCATCAATTCCAAAGGATTGCTGGGAAAAGAAATGAGTGAACAACATATATAAATATATAGATACACAAAATAAACACTCCAGTACCGTACCTCAGAGGCACAAAGAGAGCGAAAGCAATATGGGAACAATCCTGCCTGCGTACAGGAGTGGGAGCAGCAGCGCAGAGACCACAGCAAATGAGGCAGGCCAGCCAGACTCAGAGGGGGGTGGAACCTCCAAGCCAAGTGACTGCCAGGCAGCGGCGGTTAGCTATATACATATACATATATAGAGAGATCGATTTATTTATTTTTTTTACTGAGAGATTATGACTTCCAGAAAGTGCTAAGAAGGAAAAACAGTGGGGACTCGGGGCCATCCTTTTCCAATGCGGGGGAGGGGGGCCAAAAAAATTAGGTGCAAAACAGAAGCGGGGGTGGAAGGTTTATTTTGGAGAATTTCTATCGTTCATGCTTCTGCTTTGAAAATTCAAAATGTGTGGGCCTGATCTACAGTGGGTGGAAACTGCAGAGAAGCACCTTCGAGGTCTTCAGCTGGTGTAAATCAGCATCACTCTGGTTTTGATGGCTTGATACTGATTCACGCTTAGTGAAGATCTGGCCCAGACAGCAGGAAAAACCAAATAGCTGTGGGGCATTGGAAGCAATATGAGGTCACAATGGAGTGCTTTGATGAGAGAGTATAAGCACACCAAGAATGCTCAGGGGAGAGAGCCATGTGGGATGCTTTTTTTTGTTGGTTTTGTTATTTTATTTCATTCCAAAGAAAAAGAAAGCTGCTAAGAGACACGATCTCTGTGAGGTTTGGGGCTTGGGGTGAGGTGGAGGGTGAAATTTTTCCCCTTAGTTTTATGTAATTGTGAGGTTTTATTTTAGAAGCCCAAAGGCGCAAAAACCATCTATAGAGAAACATATCTGTTATTTTTATATATATATATCTATCTATATATATTAAAAGAAGACAAAAATTAGATTTAAAAAAAAGCAAATCAAAATAAACCTCAGTCAGTTCCCAGGCTCTGAGCTGGAGTTTATGATTAGACTCTGCACCCAGTCCTGCTGGTATATGTCCTCACTGACTCCATGGAAGTCACCAGTTCTGCTCTCACAACTGTGCAACTCCAAGGGGGACGTCACTGAAATTATTTTCAGTTGATGCCAGTATATGTGTGTGGGAGGAATCAATCCGCTTTGGAAGTTGAAGGTGTGGAAAACCTAGCAGGGTCAGGCTCTGAGGGCAGAAATTGGTCGTGTGTGTGCATGTGTGTGCATGGTGTGCAATCTCATGGCGAATTGACTCTCTAGTGACACTTTTAGGGGAGAGTGTCTCTCACCTTATCTGTGCTTTGCAAAGAAGCATGGTGTGTAGGGGTTTGCTGATTGATGGCCAGAGTTGCGGGGGTATGAGGGAAAGCTGTCCCCTCATTCTAGAAGTTCTGCTTCAGGTTCAAGATTAAATGAGGGAGATGTGATTCTCTTTCATCACTAGGGCAGCAAGGACTCCTGAGACTCTATCCATTTTCGGTTCAGTGGATGGTCAGCCTTGGCTTCACCATTCACTTTCTTTGCTTGTATTTTCCTAGAGAGCAGACCTGGAAGTCCAGTCATAAGTCCCTTTATCCTTTCCAGGTTTATGTATAGGTAAGAGACGGGACTAAGATATGATCTGATGAGCTTAAAGAAATGGGGACACAAGCAACAGTCCACAGGGCTCCAAGATAGGTTTTTCTGGGCAGAGAGGTGGAACGAAAAGAGAGAGGGAGGTTCAGAGGACATTGATAGAGATAGCCAGAGGAAGGAAGGAAATGCCCACAGGTATTCCCATCTAGACATTGTTTCTCCCAGAAGCAAAACGGTCTCTCTGGCCGGTGCAGCAAACCCGTCTTGGCTACACCTTTTCTGCTGGGCTGGGAAGCACTGTGCAGCCTGACCATTCTCTACAGATTTTCTGCTTTATTTTTACCTGTCTGGTTCTTGAGAAACTGTTGCATCCAATAAGCTGGGAGCTGCAAACAGCACACATGTCAAATGGTACAACAAAAACAGCATAATTAACTTAATGTACTTAAGTGATTTGTTGGAAGGAATGTGTGTTTTGTGGAGAATGCATGCAGGGATAGCAAGCCTGTAAGGAGAGGACAGGACCACTGGAGTCCCCACCTCAGCAGGAAGGATGCTAGTCCTGGTTAATTAAAGCAATAATAAGGTTCTTAACTCTGTTTTTTTTCACTTGTTGGTCTTTTGGTAGGTTCTCCCTGACCATTCTCTTATTCAAGCAGGGGAGAGAAATACTGCCTGGTTTTGCATTATGTTGGAAGAAAAGCAGTCAATCCACAGTAGACAGAAGACTGCAATTGGCCATCTGAGGCCCAAACTGTGATCCTGATACACTTTGAAGCCAGAGGCAGGGCTTTACAAAAAAAAAAAAGAAAAAAAAGAGAGAGACAACTTGCACATAATACATCTTTAGTTATTTCAAACGTGGCCTTAGAAGGAATGGGATAAGGAGCTGGGACTCTGAGCATCCCTGAGAATAGGATAGAAGTCTAAGTGTATTAGCTAAGCTAGGAATGAGAGAGGGACTGCTGATCAGAGCAAGGGCAGAATCTACCCTGGTTTGTTGGGGACACCTGAAAAAGTTTCTCTGCTGGCCCTGGTATTGTCCTCTGCATCTACACAAGTGAGAGACAAGTTGTGTTCCAGGTTAACTTTATCTGTGCATTGCCTATAAAGTCCCAGGGGCAGCCACTTTACAGGTGGTATAATGACCGGTGACTAGTCTCTGTTACCCATTGAATTGACAGATATTATTGATTTATAGCTGATATCGATTGATTCATTGGAGAAACACAGGTACTGTTCACAGTCAAACCTAGCCACCTGGCACCTCCTCCTAGTGTCTCAAGGGATTGCGGTGATAAAAAACAGAGAATTGAGAGGACTTTTGCTTGTGATGAAGTGGCTGACACCCATGAATGATGTCCCTGGGAAGTTGGTCCCTGCTCCTTCCCCTATGGAACAGTAAAAGCCACAATGCTCTTCAGATGCTGCTAGTTTCAGCAGCAGGCCAGGCTGGGTTTTTTTCCCTGTATGCAAAAAAGATTCTTCTGCACGCACCATTTCATGGTGGTGCCTCATCTGTTTTGTTTTCATATGCGCACCTGCCTTCACTTAAAGCCACTTGTGTATATATTTTATAGCATTTAAATGTATAGATACAACTGATAAGTTGAAACTTTTCTGAGAACTCCATTTGCACACAATCTAGCATGCTTGATGGATGGGGAGGCAGGTATGACTGGCCTTCTCATTGCTTCTAGGAGAGAGAGCCTAGATATCACAAGAGCCTAACCAGCATAAGGGCTTGTAAGTAGCCCAGAAGTAAATAAGGTTAGACTGGGTTTTTCTCACATGAAGGAGTGTGGAGAGAGTGGTTGTTCCCCAGGAGATCCTAGCATTTCTTTCCCAACTCCCAGGTGTCCCCTGACTTGCTCAGACAAATATATCCCAGGTCATGCCTGTTCTACCATTATTAGGGTTCAGTTTTTCCTAAGGAGCATGTTTAGAAACTGCTGAGGGACCAGACAGTTAAAAAGAGCAACTGCTAGGGGTATGCAGAAGACGTGTTTCTTCACCCATCCCTCCATCAACCTCTCACGCTTTCTTTATCCTGTTGATGCTAGTGTGGTTGCTGGGCTTACACTCTCCCAGCACCATACCTAGGCTCCTGGTTGCCCTGGGAGAACTTTTAGTATCGGGCCCCTCTTCACCAGAGATAATGATGATGATAATAATAAAAATTACCATTTTCAGGGCCCCTTTCTGTCTGGGTCCTGGGCAGCCACCCAGTTTACCCATGCCTGTGTCCAGCCCTGCACTCTCCCTTCTAGTCACAGGTGTACTGCAACACAGGAGCAATGAATGACTTGGGGACATGGGAACATAGTCTTGAACTCTCCAAGGATAAGGGATAGTTGTAGGGGTGAAGGCTGCAACCTTCACCAATGGCTCATATTCCACCTCTGAAGAACAGGGTCAAGTTGCCATCGTCCTCTACACCGTCTGTTGTTTCCAAATCATTCTTTAGGTTCCTAATCTACCATTGACCTCAGTCACTTGCTGAGGATGGCTATGCTGATAGGGCAAAAACTCTCTCTCTCTCTGTTTGTTTGTTCGTACAGTGCCTAGTACAAATGGGTCCTGGTCCAGGATCGGGGCACTTGAGCACTAAAGTAATACACACAACAAATAAAAAAAAAACAATTGTGGTTGTGGAGGGTGTTATCAAGTTCCCTGCCATCTAGACTCAGATCAGATGGTGAGAGTGACCCTCCTTCTCCCCAAGTAAATGCTTTGTCTGTTTTTCACTTGGAAGCAACTCAGAAGGAAAAAGTTCTTTGGTTTTCTAGTGGTCCAAGATGTCCTCACAAGCTCCCTGTTTTCTCCTGAGTCATGTGGTCTGCCCGCCCCCCGCCCCCCCCGCACCTTCTGCGTGAATTGTCATGGTCTCCAGGAAGAGAGGAGGAGCAATTCCCTTCTCCCCACAAAATGGTTTCCACCGTCTACTGTATGACTCAAGCAAAAGGCTTCTGGCTTAGGAAACAGGTTACCATGGAAACAGAAGACTAGGTTATCTTTAGAGAATATTTTGTCTCTCTCTTTTAATTATTTACTAACGGTTTGAAGAAGAAGAAGAAACATCAATTCTTCCCAGAGAGAGAGAGAGGGTAGTTAAGGCATTGTAGAATTTGTCGTCTTTTTTTGTCTTCCTTTAAAACAGCTTGTCCTCCATCTTTGCTCAGACTGGTTGTGCTTTTCGAGGGAATGCATTTTGCCAGGCCCTCTGGGACAGAGGCAGTGGGAGAAGCAGCAGCCTCACCTCGGTGCTCATATAGGAATTGCTGAGATCTTAGAAGCGGGGGCTGGCGGGAGGAGGTCCCACAACACGCACTCCCCAGTCACATAAAAGAAAAACCACGTGAGCCAGACGCAGAGCTGAAGACAGCTGTCACCACTGGCCAACAACTACCAGTGAGTGATGTCAGGGATATGTGTATCATTCTTTCCTATACCTGGTGAGAAAACAACTGCAGTAATTTAACTCAGATACCACTCTGGGGTGACTATCACTGAAGGCTAATGGTGCGGTGGCAAGCTCTGTGATTCCCAGCTGTGCCAAATGGTTGGCACAAAACAGGAATGTATGGCTGACAAAAAGGGCAGGGAGGATGTTTGAATAAACATGCACATGAGCTCAAGAGTCACAGCTGGAGAGGCGAAAGGAGACATGAGAAAAGCCTAAGGACTCGGCCCAGACCCACACACAATGCACATGGTGTCACTTGTTCCATCGAACTTTGCAATTGTGGAATCAAAGGAGCCAGAGATGTCCAGAGGCCGTTCTGATCCTCCAGCCCCACTTCCAGCCACCCAGGGTTACTCCCCATAATAAAATACCAGAGCTTTGTCCAGCATTGTTTTCAAGCTCCCCTAGTCCCAAAGCTTTCCCCACTTTCCATGGGGCGCTATTCCACAGCCTACTGCTGTCAGCACATTCTACCCAAGATTCAGCCAGTTTTCATTTCCCTTATTTCATCCCATTGCTCTCCCTCGGTTTTACTTCGGCCCCATCTGCCACTATATGGAAATCCCTTTTCGGGCTTGCCATCAAGGCCCTTCAAATACTTGTAGACTCTTGTCATGCCCCACTTAAATTGTCACTTAATCAAACTAGACATATTTAGCTCTTTTAATCTGCACTTGCCAGCCTTTCCCTCCACCTCTTTGATCATTCTCTGAGTTGCCATCCTTCTAAATCCTTCCCATCCATTCTCTTCGTCTCTCCCGATTCCCACCCCCTGCCCCTGTTCCAGCTGGTTTATGGCAGATGTCTGGACTGCCCTTGATAGGGAATTTCCTTGTGGGGGAAAAGCAGATGTACAGGGAAGAGAAGGGAACCTCCTTCAGTGCTACTGTTTGACCCAGAGAAGCTCCCTATTCCACCTTTCAAGCAGCCTTTCACCTTGAAAAATGTTGTAAGCACTATGCTTTCCGTGCGCTAACCACCACTAGTTTTCATTTGGAAGTAGGGCAGGAAATTAACCTATGGCAGCAATTACCAGGATCACCCAGCACCCTACAATCTTCCATAACTTACTGTCTCTGAGGGAATAAGTTTATGACCTAATTTCTTAAAAACACCTGAAAAAAGCAGGACTTCATCAGCTCCCTGTGAAGGCAAGGGTGTTGAGCAGAGGGTGGTTCCACATTTTCTGTTGAAATCATTTCTCAGCAGAAAATTAGGGTTCAATTTAAAAAAAAAGAAAAACCCATTTTTTTGTGGAAAATACAAATGGCTGAAAAACAGTTTTCCTGTTGTTTTGGTTGGGTTGAAAAAAACCAGCATATTTCTACCCACCCAGCTGATCTGTTTTGTTTCTGAAATGTCACTACAGGGCCTTATGGCAGTGGTTGCTCGTGTCAATGTGCAGGGGTCTTCTGATGGATGCCATTTCCCATGCTGTACTGTGCAACTGTCACAATGAGGCCTTTTCTTATGAAGAAAGGAGATCATAGTAAATTAAGGGCGATGTGCTGCAAGCAGACAGCTTTTCTATAGAAGAGACTGAGAGCATTCAAAATAAAACTTCCCTGAGACACCCTAGTTGTATTTCAGAATCAAAATACTTTGATTTTCAGCTGAAATATTTTGGATTTCAATTTTTTTGCGGAAAACTCCCGTTTTCCAGGGGAAAAGGTTGACAAAAATATGTTTTTTTGGTAAAAACCAACAACCAATTTTCTGACCACAACATCGAGGGCAGTGCTTACCTTGTAGAGTGGACTTTGATCTTTGGATTTTCTTGAACACTTCTTCCCTAAAATAGTTCTAAAAGCCTCTTTTTAGTCTTCTTAAGATTTTTTTTTGCTCTGAAATTGACTCTAATATATGTCATTGTGGGATTCAGTGGTCATTGCTTCCCTATTACTATCAGGCCCAATATGCTTGGTTTACAAGCAAAGACACGGGTTTTTTTTATCCCTGCCAGCTCGCATCATGGCCATCATATGGGGTGTGGCTTGGTTCTCACTCCAACCACAACAGTAATAAAACTTCTTCCTTTACTTACACCTTGGATAGGATTGCATAGATGTAATAGAAGACAGGATTGGACCTGCAGTTGAAGCTTGAGCTTCCATATTCTCAGAGGTGCTAGTCATCTTTTGCTTTCCCTGACTTCTGTAACAACTAAAGGGACTCAGAACCCCACAGGAGTAGGCCCTTCATTAACAGTAAATTGTTGTTGACTTGCTCCCTTTTAACTGCCCTGGGTTACTGGACTAAGAGGAATGGAAATCAGAATAGTCTTCTCTGGAGTCACTCAGATGGGCAGCTCTGTCTCCCGTGTGCCAGGGAAAGGATCTGTAGAGAAAGAAAGGGTCGTTTTTACAAAGCCACATTGCTGACAAAACAGCACAGTAGCCCCTTTGCCTAACAAAGTCCAGCCACCCTTAGCATTTTCCCTGTGACCCTCATGTGACTCTGCACGTTCGAGTTGGGTTTGTTCTGCACTTTGCCATTGGTGTCAGAGATTTTTAACCTCAGATCTCAGAGTAAAATCACATTGGCCATTTCTTCAGTCCTTCTGATAAGTACCTCCACAAGTATTCTCTTCCTGTTCAAATCTCACTGCGAGGCACCTGTTTGTACCTCCAGTAGCCACACCACAGTGAAACAGAAAGGCAAAAGAGGGACTCTGTTATTCTCAGCAAAACTGCTGTGAGACCCTTTCTAGAACAGGGAGGGCACCAGATAGACCTTTGTAGTCTATCTTCAAAAAGGCAGGTAGCAAGGACCCAGTATAAAATATATCTGCCAATCACATCTCATTCTGTAAAAGAAATAGACTGGTGTTCCTCTTTTATTTCAGGTTAGGCCAGTACTGGTGCCCTGAGCAGTACAGGCAGCAGTTTAGAGCTCACATAGGAGGAGGCTTTACAAAGCAATACATCTTTTAATCAAAGCTGAATATGAAGTGCATTCTCAAGAGACAGCTACCAAGCCACACGTGTTTGGGATCAGCATCCAGACTCTGTACCACCACACCTTCCCCAGGGAGTACTTTTGCCCCAAATGCACCCTGGATAAACACACAGTATCCATGCCACGCCACAAACAACCAGGATTTACACTAAGAATCTGGCCCAT
The DNA here is from genome assembly GCF_000455745.1 of Alligator sinensis. Classification (NCBI taxonomy): domain Eukaryota; kingdom Metazoa; phylum Chordata; order Crocodylia; family Alligatoridae; genus Alligator; species Alligator sinensis. The sequence goes on along the minus strand of NW_005842400.1, from coordinate 185,633 downwards.
CTCACGGGCCTCTGGGAGAAGCTTACATCCAGTGTAAACCATGGCATCAGGCAATTCCAAGATTATTGCCTCCTGTTTGCTTTCAGACTAAAGGCAGGCAAGGTTCCTTGGGTAGATGTGATATCTTTTAGTAGAGCAACTAAAAAAGTTGGAAAAAAAAGTTCTTTGCATGTTTTCCAGCACAAACCAACAACCTTCCAGACTAAATGCATTCAGTCTATAAATCCGTGATTCTCAACTTGGGTGCTGCAGCCCCTGGGTGCCATGAGAGCCTTTTAAGGGTGCCGCAAGATGCCATGCAATCTTAGCACTATTAAGTGGGCAGACACCTACACATGATTCACAAGATAAACCCAGAGATTTAAAATAGGAATCCAGAGTGTCAAAAACATCCTGACCTGCTCTGGTCACTCAGAGTTCTTTGTGACAGAAGAACTGCTATATTATGTTTCCATAGTTAAAAAATGAGTGAAAACTCAGAGCCGGCATTTTCTGAGAGGGCCTTGAGTCTATGAAGATTGAGAACTACTACTATACATGAACAGGTTGCTTTTCCACCTGAAAATCAGCATCACAATCTCCACCTGGGAGGATATTGGGTTCTCTCTCCAGCAGTAATCCACCTTCAAACAGGAGCTGTTGATTTTTTCCTTAAAAAAAATATAAAGAAATGTGGTTGCATATGAATAATAACAATAAAAAATCCCATCTGACCCCCATCTCGCCTCTCAAACACTGTTTTTCATCTTTTCATTACACACCTTCCTTCCACTCCTTACTGAGCTATGGAAGGGTTTATGTTCCAAGAGTTGCCTCTTGGGTCACACCTAGAAATAGTTCACAAGGACTGGGCAATAAGAAAGTTTCCAAACAATCACCAAGGGTGACAAGGAGTTGTGTGTGGGGGACAGAGTGGGTAGAGGCTCCTCTTCTCATCAGTGTATCCTTTTTATTTACCTTTACACTGACACGCGCACACACATGCGCACGCACACACCCTCCCACTCTCTTTTAATAATGAACTTCCAGTTGAATGTACAGTTCATATCATGTGAGAGAATTTTATTCCTAGTTGCCAATGGTTAGTTTCTGCTGTTATAGTCGGTCCAGGTGTAGAAAAAAAAAGAAACCAACAACCAACAGTATTGTATTGAATTAAAAAAGGCTATTTCCAAAATACCTCGGTGTCTGGCTGACATTTATTCCTTATTCTCTTGCGTCTGCTGCACTTTAGTAGTGGGGAGGGATAGGGGAGCTTATAATGGATACTTCTACTGGTCTTTTTCTATGCAAGGATATAGATAGTAAGCACCCCAGGTTCTGCATACAGGTCAATGCTCACTATAGTGTATCAATAGAATAGACACAGACAATGCACCAGACTCAGCTGAGTCATGGCAGCAGAGCAGGGGGCTGAGTTGTTGTTGTGGCCTTTCTGCCTGAGGACAATGGGATTATATTCCCGCTAGAGCCTTTTAGCACCACTCCTGCGTTGGCCAAAAGGACTTGTGGACGGGCAGTGCTCTCTCCTGTGGGCAGAGCATGGCAAAGGACTACATCTACAGCTGGGTCAGCACAGACCTGCTGCCTCTAAGGGCATCTCAGTGATTTATGTCATCGGAGAATTCAGCCCCTGTCAGCCCAGGAGCAAGAACCCAAAACTGGGTCTCTTGTTTCCTGATTCAACACATGGCCACTGGCACGTCAGGCTCTGCTATTAAGTCAGGGAAACCAAATACAATCCTGAAAATAGAACTAGTGTCAGTCAACTCCTAGTGAATTGACCCAAGGTCAGTCAGGGGCAACACATACATTTACCCCCTAACAATTTCTTAGACCCCCTCAGGCTTGCTTAGTTTCCTTTAGACCCACCTCCTCTATGACTTTCCTAATGGAATATAAATGAATGTAACTTCCACACCAAGGAGTTGTTGGTGAGGTGTGAAAGCCTGGAAGTTAAGTGATCCTACCCTCCTTCAACTTACACTTGCCTTTTTGCCCATTAGGACCTAGTTCTCCTCTCCCTGATGCTCACTTTACCCCAATGACTGCAATAGCTGTTCCTGATTTACCCCCACACAGACTAGGCACAGAATCAGGACCGTTGTGTGTAAGGTATACCAACTTCTGGACTCCCTCAGCCACTTACAGACTTGCAGCGATGGCTCTAAAAAGCGCTGGCTCTGATCTCAGTAAACCAGGGTTAACGCTGTGGAAATCAATGGAGTTACACCAGAATCGGGGACAGGGAATATAAGGCTAAAGGAGGGAAAAATAGTGCTGGGGCTCCAGGAGCATGGGTTTACAAATAATTTATCAGGGAACAAGAGAGGGAGGGGAGTATACTGTTCCTCAGCTGTTCTGTGGTGACAACCCCTCAGCCTGGTCTTATCCTGTTGTTAGTGAAACCTAACTGTGGCCACTTACTTTTCAGTAAGGCTACCTATACATGTGCTCGGAGGTGGGGGAATGAGGCTGTTTTAATTAGAGCTGTTCCCAGGGAGCTGCTCTAATTAAAACACTGCAGTGTCACATGTATTAAGCCCCTGTGTGTTTAAAAATGGCTGTGGGACGCTTTATCTAAACCTCATTTGAGCAGGTTTACTTAAAGCCCCCCACAGCCATTTTTAAATGCATGGCGGGAGGGAGAGGGGTTAATACACTTGACGCTGTGGCAACACTGCAGTGTTTTAATTTGAACACAAAGCAGACTGGATTAATCGAGTCTGCTCTGACACGGTCTAATTAAAACACCAGTGAGCACATGTATAGGCAGCTTGAGTGCATACTTACTGCTGTTTCATTTCCTTCTGTAGTGGGGCAAGCGTGTGTACACACACTGTTATGGCAGAACAGTTAGGGTGTGATAAAGCCCTGCCCTTTTTACCTTGCAGTAACTTGTGTCTGTGTGTCTCTAGTAGGGGTGTAAATATCATTAAAAAAAATCTGCTTAACCTCCTCTAATTATATCTGTTAAATGGTTAACAAATAACACAGCAGCTCAGACATGGCTGGTGGGGGGGGGAGCCACTCCCTGGGCCCTTTGACTGGTGGGGGAAAGGAGGAGGTGGCAAGCCCCACCAAACAACACAGGTCACCTGAAGCTGTGCGCTAGGAGGGAGGGAGCACCTGTGAATGAGCAGCTAATTGCTTAATTGTTGAGTCATTAGGCTGTCCAAAGTTTTCCTCTTTTACCTCATAGGTGAGGGGGCTACTAGTCCCCCCTCACCCCTCTTCCTCCCCTCCTCCTCACTCTTTCTTACCTCCCTCCCTCTTGCCTGCCTTGTCACCTTCCAGTTCCTGGTGGGGCACAGTGCAGCTTTCTTTCCTCCACTGCCATGGGTGACTGGTGCCACCTTAGTCAGGGGGGGCATGTGCCCCCTGCAGTGACCAGTCAGTGACCAGGGGGGTTCCCCGCAGCCAATCTTGCTGACCTACATCCGGTGCTCCCACTCCCTGGCCAGAACTCACAGGGGGCACCGGCGTGCCCTCCTGCCCCTTAGGAGCATGGCTGGTCAGGGGCAGCACCGGCGCTCTCAGGGGGTGCATGTGCACCCTCTATGCATCGCCACTGCCCACTGTGTCCTGCCCCACACTAAACAATAACTGGTAAACTAACTGGTTATCACTGGGCTTATCAACTAAATGATTAATTGTTTTACCTTTCACATTTCTAGTCTCTGCCCTAACACCACCCTCTGAATTTGGCTGCTAGAATCCAAGAGTGAAATTTGGGCAGCTGGGGCCCCTAGTGGGAAGACCTTGAGCCAGCAGGACCTTCAGGATGTAAGGCCAGCTCTTTCATTGGCATAGTGCAAAGTACCTACACTGAAGTCAGCAGAGCCAGTGTGATTTACAACAGCTGAGATCCAGTCTGAGCTGCTGGTGGAGTAGTCCAGCCCAGGCCACTAAGGGTGATTCTAGTTGGAATAATTTCTGCACAAACCACCAGATGCCATGTGACTGGTTGTGTGCTGGTTTATAATGTGCATTTATTGCTCTCTGAGGTGCAGGGAAGTGCAGCCTGGCAGGTTAAATTGGGGGATTAAGGAGCTTTGGTAAAAGCTCTTCCCTGCTTACCAGCAGACACCCATAGGGAGGGCAGAGGCAGTAGCTACCTTCTGCCAGGCTCAGAGACATAGCTAGCTATTTTGGTACCCTGGGCAAAGGGGCTGGGGGTAAAGGTGGGGAAAGGGTTGTTCTGAATGCAGAACGGGTGAAGGGCCTGAGGGGAAGTCACCTCATCCCCCCTCACTCTCCTTCCCCCGTGGGAGACGCTGCTGCTGAAACAACTACTGCATTATCCTTCTCACTGCCACCAATTACCTAGTTGTAGCACATGGGTTTAAAGCCTTAGTTTGATAGTGGCTGCGAGGCTAACCCCATAGCTGTGGGCTGCAAGAAAGGGGAAGAGGAGTGAAGCTGTGTGGGGAATCCTGCCTCTTGTGTGCATAGCCCTAACAGCTCCCTGCCGCCATTCTGGTGCCCCTGCTTTCCTTCCCATGCCTCTCTGTAGTCAGTGCGGTCACCAAGCCCTGGTTACTCTACTGCCCAGTCTGAATTCCTCACGGCAGAGGAAGAGTCCTGGCTCTGTATCCTGCAGAAAAAAACCTGCCATTAATGAGGATTTTTACTGGCCTCACTCCACTGCGGCTAGTAAACCTAGGTTGATGTTCATCATCTTTCTGGACAGTGTACCAAGAAAAATTGCCCCGGATCTGAACTTCCCGGAGCCTTTTTAAGATCCAATTAACATTTTAGCACTTTGCTTTCAGTGCTGAGCCCCTGAGCATTTCCCCATTGGACAAGTAGGAAACAAACTTAATTTCTGGCATGGCTGAAACCAGGATGTTTCCAAAATTTCCCCCAAAATAAACGCTCTCTTTAGCATTCCTGTCTTTTTGCCCAGGCCAGACAGGTTCTGGGTCTTTCTTAGGGCTTTTATATGTTGTTGTACACTGAACTTTTTGGGGACTTTATACCAGACTACTCTTAAAAAAGCCTGAACCAGGCACTTTGCCACTTCTCGTCTAGCACTGACTCTGTGGCTCCCTCTGAGGCAACCTAGCAGCTGACTACCCAGAGTGTAGGTCAGGATGCTGAATGCATCCCAGTCTGCCTGATAAATGGTCTTTTATTTGTGCCTGGATGACCACAATGTTTTAATGTTTAGCTGTGTCCAGCCAGTCAAAAATACAATTTGGTTTACCAAAGAGGTGAAGAGGCCTGAGGGGGGTGAGTATTAAATATGGATGAAGCTAGTTAAGGGTCTGGAGGAGGTGAAGATATGAATCCTGGACTGTGTCCCAGACAGTCTGCCCTCAGAGACACCCTCAAAGTGCAAAATTCCTCCCTCTGACCGAGCTCTGGTTACTGCTGCATTTCTCTGCTCTGAAGACGCTGTGGGAATCAGCACAGTAGCTATATGTTGTGCTTCTGGCATTTGAGAGAGGCCTGGTCTCAAGTGACAGACTGAATCTGTTTCACCGGAAGTTCAGAGATGGAAAAACTGCAGCTGGTTCACAACTCCCCCGTTTCCAGCCCTTGCCCCGACTGAGTCCCTGGATCGTTTCTGGCAGCTGCCTCTAGGTTCCTGGCCCAGCAGTGGAGGAAGCTGGCATGCTGGCGCGCTGTGTGATCATTTCACGTACTCAGGTAGGGAAGGCAAATGCCGACGCGCTGCTTTTTGCTTGTTGCTCTGCATTCAAGATGAGGCAATGGTGTCATTTTCACACTAATGCTAATTTTACGCTTTACTGACTTCAGAGACTCCTTCATTTCTATCAGTCATCTCTGCAGTTAAAGAGCCAGTCTCCCATATTAAGGAGTCCACAGGCTAGGGCATGCGGCTGCAACGTGGGTGACTTAGCCACTGAGTGTATACGTGCATGTGAGAGGGAGAAAGAAAAATGGGTGTTTGTTTTGCAGTCTCTGTGGGAGCAGGCGAGCAGATGACAATGGGCCTTTGTGCACGACTGGGTAGAGGAGAACATATTTGATTGCAAGGACAGCACTGGCTTCAGTAGCCCACAGGACCAGGAATCACAGGATCCAACTAGTGGTCTGTCCTCTCAACTCCAACACTGAACTGCTGCGTAAGCAAATCATTTAAATGAACCTCCCTATACCTCATTTCCCAATCAGATTAGTGGCCCTAACACTACTAGCCTTCTTCTATAAAGTGCTCTGAGAATTACAGCTGTCACTGTGTCCTAAGTGCCCCAACTGTTGCTATTGTGCATGTATGGAACCGCGCCTGTGTGATTGCACATATGCATTAATGTGTGTCTAACAGGCTTTAAGGGCCATATTTTTCAGATGAACTCAGATCCTGTTCTCCAAGAGAGGGTTCCCCAAAAGCACTTCGAAGCAGAAATCAGCTTGAGAGTCTGCCTGGGTTTTGTGATCCAGCCTCATTAGGGTGCTTTTGAAAATGTCATCATATGAGGCTGTGTATTGCTTTCAAACAGGCTCAGCAGGCTGGGTGCCCTGTGGATGCTCTGTTTGCTTGAAAATTTGGCCTTGATTGTGCATGCAGAGTCCCTGAGCCTTTGAGATGCCTTGAGAAGCCTGCCCCTGCGTGTCTGAGAGTCTGATAGACAAGTGCAGTTGTGGGCGTAGGTATATGACCCTGTAGCTGCCCACAAACTATGCTTCTTTGGAGAGAGTGCATGTCCCTGAGTAAGTTTGTGTGTGAACAGCTGTGTAGAGTCAGTTAAATTGCCTAAATCTCAATGCTTGATCTGCAGAAGATGATGATCACTGGTCCTCTTTGAGTCTCCAGCAAGTCCCTCCTAATGGGAATAAGAGACCAGTTACTCCAGCCCTTGCCACATTGAGAAACCCCCGTGTGATTTAATGGCCCTATTTGCATGGAAGGGGGACCATTCAGTCTTCCTATCCCAGCAGTGCTGTACTGTAATTCTCTCTGCCTCTCACTTCACTCCCTCAGAAGCATCAGGCTGATAATGCTGCTATGCTGGAGCAAAAGCCAGAGGCACAATCAAAACTGCACTGAAAACAAAGGGCGAGAGTCAGGGAGAGGAGACCAGAGTTCAAAGGAAATAAGCAGTAGTTCCTCTCTCTGCTCTGACACAGTGCAGGGTGGGGGGCATGCCAGAGGCAATGAGTACATTTGCCAGGCGAATGGACAAAGTCAGCACTTTTATCAGCAAAACTTCAGGCGTCAGCAAAAGAACATGAGATGTTGCAGGGACAGGGGCCAGCTGCCTAGCCCATCACTGTAGCTCGCTCTCATATTCATCTTAAGCCACCTTCATGCTCTTCCTACAGGCTCCTCTCTCCTCTTCTCCCCCTCATGGAATCAAATGGCCCTTTCAATCTCATGTATTTTGCTGCAGTTCCCTTACTATCAGGCTTAACTCTGCTGCCAGCACCTTGGGCCTGAAGTGGGCTGTGCTTAAGTTGCCTACTTGACCCTGATTCTTCATGGCAGGACGAGTCTCAAGTGTTTGAAATTCTTGCTAGGGTAAAAATCCCGCCCCACCTAACGCAGAATGCCTGCATTGGGCCTATATATTTTCTGCAATGAGTATGAGCCCCTTTCGATCATCCTTTCCTCAAGTCCCGGATACTTTCCACCTTGCTATTAAGCCTTGCTATTATCCTTTCCAAAGTGGGGATGGGGATCAGCACGCTGATTCTGAGCCAGGGCCTACCTTGTTTGTGCCACCTCAGGTCCCAATATTATCCTCCCATGGGAAAAACCCCAAAGAGGGCCTTCTTGGTTTCTCCTTGCAGCCCTGACATCTGAGTGTGCCAAGGAGCAGGAGGGGAATGTGGGAAAAGCGTTCTGTGTTTCAGCTATTCCGAGTGGTGGGACAGCTCTGCAAGAAGCAGCGTACAGCAACTGTAAGTTCAAGCAGCCACTAAGGACCCCCCAAATGGTCCAGAATTCAGGACTTAGAAAAGGGGGTGTATAGGCATATTTGAGCCTCTCGTGCTTTTCTGGATGCTTCACTCTCAAGATACAGCCCAGCGTCCGGGCCTATATCTCAGATAGACTCCGAAGAATATTACAAGATCTTGTATTGCAAGGCTGTTATCTCCTCCCTGTGGAACAGTTATCAGTAACAGTGTCCCAGAGGGTCAAACAAGAGTCTTTTTTGCAAGAGTATCACTGGGCATATTTCCTTCTAGCAGAATGCTATCAGAGCTGCTTTCTACTTCCCTGCCCCTTGGGGCTGAGGGAAGTTGGGTTCCTCATCCCCCGCAGGGTTTAACTTTCCCTAGGGACTCCATAACATAATTTCTACTGGGAAAGACAACAGTCTTCATACCCAGAAGGTGTCAAATTTTAGCTCCTCTTATTCCTGGCCGGACTCACTCCTGTGAATATTTCTGCAAGACCCTGTTAGGGAGAATGGTATATAGTAAGCCATTGATCTCTTAATGTTCAGATAAAAAGCCAGCAGCCAATTGGCTCTGTTGTTTCATGCAGGCAGAAGAAGGTCCTTCTAGCTTTGCGCTCTTGTATCATGGAGAATGCCAGACAAGCCTCAGCAGCATTAGGGTGAATGGAGCTGCAGAGCTTAATTCGAAGAGCCCTTAAGGGAAGCACTCAAATCCTTTCATGGAAAAAGAAAATATCTATAAGCCCCTGGTTTGACACACAAAAACACGCCACAGCAAAACAGAAATCAGGGGCTTGGTCAGAAGTCAACATGTTTTCCCAGCACCAGAGCTAACGTTTCCGAGTAGCATACTGCCAGAGGTGTAACTGGCCAATTCTGCATCTTGGGCAGAGGCAGTGAACAGGGAAGAAGCCAGAGCCAGAGGTTCGCTGCTACAGGGGGAAGATCATAGAAAATCATAGAAAATGAGGGCTGGAAGGGACCTCAGGAGGTCATGTAGTCCAACCCCTGCTCAAAGCAGGACCATCTCCAACTAGATCATCCCAGCCAAGGCTTTGTCTAGCTGGGTCTTAACAACCTCCAAGAATGTAGATTCCACCACCTATCTGGGTAACCTGTTCCAGTGCTTTACTGCCCTCCTAGTGAGAAAGTTTTTCTTAATAGCTAATCTAAACTTCCCTTGCTGCAACTTGAGACCCTTGCTCCTTGTTCTGTCATCTGCCACCACTGAAAACAGTTTAGCCCCATCCTCTTTGGATCTCCCCTTCCGGTAGTTGCAGACTACTATCAAATCCCCACTCAGTCTTCCCTTCTCCAGACTAAATAAGCTCAGTTCCCTCACCCTCTCCTCATAAGTCATGTGCCCCAGCCCTCTAACCATTTTTGTTTCCCCCCCTGCTCCCCCAGACTCTCTCCAATTTGTCCACATTATTTCTGCAATGGGGGGCCCAGAACTGAGCACAGTACTTCAGATGTGGCCTCACCCATACCAAGTCCAGGATCCTTACTCTGCTGCTGTTTTTTCTTCCTTTCTCCAGGATCCTGAACTCAATCATTACTGCTGCCCAAGTTGCCATCCACTTCTACGTTCCCCACCAATTATTCCCTGTTTGTGAGCAGCAGGTCAAGAAGAGCATGCCCCTGAGTTGGCCTCTCCAACACTTACATCAAAAAGTTGTCCCCAGCATTCTCCAAAAACTACTTGGATTGCCTGTGCGCTGCTGTCTTGCCCTCCCAGAAGATGTCAGCAGATGTTACCTCTTTATTTTTTGCTCACCGATACAAGTTGAGTGGCCATTTAAACACTGATTTTCGGTGGCAAAAAAGAAGGTGATGTCCCCTTCCACAGCAGCAAACCTCTGGCTGCTGCTCCTGCACTGTGCACCTCCACTGCCCGGGGCACCATGTATTGCTGCTGCTGCCCTGCCCTCCCTGATATTAGAGGTAGAGTTGGAGTCACTGCAGGGAAGGTGCAGGATTTGTTGGGGAGGAGAAAATGAAAGGGTAAGGTGCCCCTGCTCACCCAGCCATTGTAACACTACTGCAGGCCACTCAGGGAGAGAGCCTCACCACTGGCCTACCCCTGCCACCGGGGGATTCTTTCAAAAAGGATCTGTATGTCTAGTGCCTTTTTCCTACAGAGGTGTCCTATGTCAGGCCTCCTCAGAAAGCATATTCCTTGGCTTGCTGGACAGGACAGCCTTGCATTGCTCTTTGGCTTTTCACAGGGAGGACTTATGTCCTGTTTTCAAAGGTGCATCTCTAGCAAGGATCAGACATGCCTGTGCAGACAAACACCTGAGCCCAGGACTTTGGCAGGCAACTCAGTGAGGGTCCGCTCCCCCTTGCATCTTTAAAATGGTTCTCAGAGGCTTTCACTGGGCCCAGTAGAGAAAGAATTGAAGGAAACTTTCAATACGGTGTCCTGCCTGCCCTCCTGCTTGGCTACCTCCCCGCAGCTCTGCCTACACCACAGTCAGGTGCCACCAATGTACCTGCTCTAGCTTTAGTCTAGTAGGTTGGGCGCTGATGGCAGTGAAGCTCTGCTAGCTCCAGCTTCAGCCCAGCGGTACAAGCCTAAGACAAAGCATGTTCGTTTGGCAGCTGCCATGACAGTTCCAGTGCCCTCCCTACCCAAGGTCACTGGATTCAAACTCACTCAGGGATGTCTACTTGTTCACGGATCAGATCTCTGACTCTAGTGTAGACATATTTGTCTGCCTTTCTCCCACCCCTCTCTTTCACTCTTCCTCCTTCTGTAGTTCCCCCCAACACGCACACACTTCCCTATTTTCTGGCAGGCACTTGCTCAAAATTATCCATTTGTTGCTGATAACAGAATCAGTGCAGCTATCTCCTTGTGTTTCCCTCACCTATTCAAAGGCTGGGAAGAAAAGAGTTTGAATCTTCCTTCCAACCTGATACCAGAGATGGAGAAGACCCCAGGATGTACACAGGCAACCTCCACTCAGCACTCTTAAGTGGTTCCTGAAAAACCAAGCAATACGCAAAACCGGAAGTTTTTGACAATCGAAGATGGTGACCGCAAGTATTTTTAATGACCCCACATGGCAATCGCGAGCATTATAATGAAACTTGCTGAGCGCTAAGTGGAATCAGGTATCAATTTAAAATGAGTGTTATAGAGAAATACTGCTAAGCGCACCTTGCCTGTATCAATTTGAAATGAGCAATATAGCACTAAGCGAAACAGCGTTAAGCAGGGATTGCCTGTATCATACTCATCTGGCATCAACAGGATAGGAAACCAGATCCTCCTATTTACTATGTAGGTGCATTAGCCAACTAAGCCACAATCCCCCTCAAAGAAATCTTGCTGTGTCAATTCCCCTTCTTGGCCTCGCTGTGTCTGTGTGAGTTTATCCTCCAAAGTTTTGCCTAGCCCAGTTATAAACATGTTAAAAGACAAAGCACTTCCCCCATGTCCCCCATGTGACTGTTCCCCAGTTTGGCAGACTCTTGCTTTGTTCACAAGCTGGCCTTAAAACAGGGATATCTTGCATGTTTACTGAATTGAAGTGGGGTTTTTGTCTGCCTTCCTCCATCTTTCCCTGGTCCCTATTGACAAATTTGGATGAACCTTCCTCAATTTCAGGCATGTCCTTCTACAAACATGGGATCAAGGGTTCATTGGAGGAAGGAGTGAAGGAGGTGGTTTAGGAAGGCAGCGAGCCCTCCTTCCCCTGGGACTCATGTCCATTGAACTCTCAACACCTGCCAGACTGGAAAGAGATGGTCAGAGCACAGCACCTCCTGTCAGGCTGACCTATTCAATAGGAGGATGAATCTCTCCCTCCCTGGCATTTCTCTCTTTCCAGGCCTTCAGTCTCATTGTGGGGAAGGGGAGACCTCCGGCGGGAGGAGGGGCAGAGAGGGAGAAATGCAGGTTCATTATGATAAAAAAGATTCAAATTAGTTTAAAGAATTAATCCAAACAGAATTAAATTAATAGCTTCCCTTTTATTTCCTCGCTGGCACTCTTCCAGAGAGCCTGTCTCCCTCCTCCCATGAGTCCCTTTCCCTTCTCCTGTAGCACACAATCTTCCTTATTGTAACAACCAAGCGCGATGCCTGAGGCTCCTAATCTGGCCTATCATTTATTTTGTCGGCTGCCATTGATCTGGATGACTGATTACATCTGAAAAACTGTTATTAATCCTTTCATCAAAGCAGATGGACCCAGGTGGACTCTCAGAGCTCTTGCCTGCCTGCGGAGGGGCAGGCAGCATTATGCCATTGCAAACTGTGAATCTGTTTGTTTGCGTGCTGTACAAACTGCGCTGAACACAAGCGATTGCAAATCCCAGGTATATGGGATTCAAATCCTTCAGACCTCCCCAGGTGCACTTGCAGGGAAGGGTAATTTCACCTTCCAGCTACAAAGTAAATCGGTCTGATCATAGATGGGAAATCCCTTTTCCCTCTCCACCACAACTCATTCCTGGCTTGGACAGAAGGGAAGGCTGCACTTTAATTGCTGGACTTTTCTCCATGCTGGCTGACAGCTCCACTCATGCTAAACCTCTTCTTCCCTGTCTGCTCAGAGGTAACCTGGCTAATGAAGATGTGAGGAGGAGAGGAGAGGGGAGGAGGAGGAATTCCACACACCACAGGGGACCACAGTTATGGCTTGTTGCAGAAATGCCTTACTGTCTCTTTTTCCCTCTTTCACTTTCTCTTCTTGCCTCTCTCCCTGCCTCTTGCCTTTTTCTGCTCTGTCTGTGGGTCAAACCCAACCCTCAAACACTGTGAGGCACACTCAGGACTAGCTTTCAACCTCTTCCTCGCACACGCACGCACACGTTCTCTGCCTTGTCTCTTTGGCCTAAGACGAATTCAACCTGCTGGAAGAAACTCTTGCTAGTAGTCCCAGACCAAGATTTTCTTCCAGCCAAAGGAGGGACTGCCCCACAGAATCCAGCACTGGTTTTACACGGAGTCGGCTAAGCCAAGACTTTGTGCATTTAGTCAGAACTATATAAACCAGCGCACAAGTCAAATGTCTAGAGCAGCGGTTCTGACCTGGGGGCACACGTGAAGCTTCATCAGGGGGTACATGAGATATATTTCATACATTGTCTAACACAGGTTGAAGGGCCTAAAAAAATGTCTTGACAATTTGAAATTGCCGGGGTTTTACTGCCATAAAACGCGCATGCGTATGGAAACCAAATATCCTACTCCTGCTCCATGCCTCAACCTCTCATGGAAAACATCGCTCCTAGGGCGTACGTGAAGTCTCACTCTGAGACCAAAGGATATGTCGACTGAAAACGGTTCAGAACCGCTGGTCTAGCACTCTCTATGGCATCTCAAGACCTTCCTTTCCAGAGCTGCTCAGTAACTGAAGGCACAGAAGCCCTGACCTCCCACAGAAAAGCCTTAGGCAGAAACATGAAAGCCTGTTGAAGGTGACTGTGGTCCCCTCCAACACAGGAGTTTCCCATTCAGCCAAACGAGACCCGATTAAATGCCAGGTGCCGCAAAGAGTTTAGGCCCTGCTGATTAGGCTACAGACAGAAACGTAGGGTGGAAAGGCAGGGGACTGCATAGAAGGGAAAAGGAATATCGGAGGAGGGTAGCTGGGCACAAAAAGGTAAAGTCTTTCTAGTATTTGTCTGTAACAGGATATTATTTTGTTCTAGAAAGTGTTGTTATCTGAACGCAGCTGCTCTGCTGTTTGGTTACTCTGAGGGCACCCATGGAGAATGAGCGTCCCAATAAAAGTACAGCCCTCAGCTTGTGCTGTGAACGGTTGCTCATAGTCCCACTAGCATGCCAGTTCCTGTGCCTATTAGTTCCCCATAGTAATGTACCCCTTGGGACAATGTTACTCCACTACAAATTCAGAAGGGCAATGTCTTCTTGTGTTTAATTCCAAATACACCCTGACTTCGTGCTGCACTTCCCTTATCCCTCCATCCACTAAAGCTAACGAGGCCAGCCTCATTTTGCCTTTTCCCAAAGTGATTCAGTTTGAGATTTCACTTCATCTCTGCATCCTCAGCTCCACTCTCTTCCCCACTCCTGGTTAATTACAGGATTAGGAAGAAGCTCCACAACTCTGAGCTTTAAAAATATTTTTCCTTAATAAAAGAAAAGAAATAAACCCCCAGCCATCAGCACTTTTTATTTAGAGCTGAATTCATGAATTTTAACCAAACATTGGCATGTTGGGTATTAATATATGTATGATTATGCAAAACCACCATTATGTCTCTAATGAAAATTAGATTCTGCCACTGAGGCTATATTCAGTGATGGCATGTATCTTTACTTTTTTTTTTTTAAGCTGCATGACCTAGGATTATAGTTGCTATGGCAATCAGGCTGTTATATAGGAGGAAGGAGCTAAAGGTAAGTTTGTGCGTGTATGTGTGTTGGGAGGGATTGCCGGCTGCTTGTCGTAATTCCCCAGTGCTGCTTTTTCCTCCTTTCCGCCCATAAATGTGCAACATGAATCTTGGCTAGTAGGTTTGAAATGTGTAGCGCACACTAGCTACTTTATTTTCTAAGTGAATTTAGCACCACTGGAAAGTGTCAGATTGACAGCCAGCCCTGGAGACTGAACTTATTATTCACAGAACAGGTATAGCACAGGGAGTGAGGGCTTCCCTCAGCTCTGCGTGCAGATGTGCTTGTGCCTCAGCCCCGTTCTGAAGGGACTACCTGTCAGGACAGTATGAGAAAGTCAGATCCTGCGACCATTTGATGTTGGAGCTGTCTGTTCAGGTTGCCCACAGGAATCAATAAGTAGCACTGCTTGTTGTAGGATGCCTGTTCCACTGAGAACTGGTGAAAAGAGAGGGCTCTGTCTCCCCAGCGCCCTGAGCTGTGCAGTTCCCTCTCCCGTTTCTTGTTCATTTTGATTTGGGATGCTTGCCTCTGGAGGAGGTAGGTGTCAGTTTTCAAGGAGATGGTGAAAACTCTGGAAACTGTCTCTGAGACAGCAGCCTAGTAGCACTCTGCCAGAGGCCAGCAAGAAGAATAATTCTGTACCCTTCAGAATTTAGCTGTTTCTACTGACAGGTGAATCCATGATGGAGTTGGGCATTTCCCTGATGCACTCTAGTTTGTTGGCAACTAACATATGCAAGGTCCTGTTTCCCTGAACACCGTGGGCATCAAACAGCAGGAGGCAGCATCCTGGCTCTCTATTCTATGCTGCACTGTGCTCCAAAAGCAATTTCTCTTTTTACACCTGTCTCATGAGGTCAGGCTACAAGGACTTTTCTGGTGGTCCTGAGCTTTTGGCTACCTTCTCTAGCTGCATCTGCTCGTGTTGACATGCCCAAAACAATACCACTCAGAGCTTGTGTTGGATCCCCAGGGCACCCCCTCTGCCCACTAACTTGGTTCCAAGCAGGCCTTGCATTTTGCCCATGTGTTGGGTGGTGGCTCCTATCGTTTCAGCTGCCTGCCTCCACTATGAGCTCACCTGCTTCTTAATTTTATCCTGAATGAAGAGGACTGTTTTGCCAACCAGGTTCAAAGAGGTTTCTCTCAAGTCCCAGCGTAACAATACTTTGCCTCTCTGGGGAATCCTGTCACTTTGGGCCAGGCCTTAATCTCTGTTTTTTTTCCAGGAGTAAACGCACCAGGGCATGTGGAAAAACTTCTGATTCTCAGTGGGGTGGCATGGGTCTGAATCTAGCCCTTAAGAAGAGATTAACTTTTTTTGTACCAATTTTTCATGGGAGATCACGTTATTTGTTTGTTTTATAGTCTGCTTTGAGTAAAAATAGCTGGGAGTATTTTGAAAGGGTCCCTCTCTTTCTCTGTCTTTCCTTCCCTGCCACACTTCATGTGATTCCCCAAGCTTATCCTTGCCTGCATGCAGCACATCAAAAGAGAAACAGCTTTAATGTGTGCAGACCTCTCTCTCCCACTCACAAGGAGAGGAGAGTAAAACTAAACTGGGGGGTAGCAGGGAGACTGCTGCCCTTGTTGAGTTGCCTCCCCTCTTCTCTCAAGGAAAGCCTTTCCACTGACCCTTGGAAGGACCCCCCTTCCTTCCTCCAGTCCAGAGAGAATAGATTTATTTGCCAGTGATTTCAGATCCCGGGGTTGCTTGGAGGAGCTGGCAGAGGCTGTGGCAGCGGTGACTGGAGGGCAAGGAGAGTTGCTTGTTAGTTTTAGACTGGGAGGGGGGTGAGTTGCGTGGATGCCTGCATGCTTTCTCAGTGCCTGTCAGGAAGCTGCTGCCACTGTCTAATTGGAGGGAGGAAGTCCCTGGGGATAATGTGCTTTAAGGCTAAAAGCCAAGGAGTGCTGCAGCACCAGAGTGGTCGCATCCCCTGCTCATTCAGTTGCCAGTCTGCCTTCTCCGCTTATATCTCAAGTATCATCAGGACAGCTACAGACCAAATACACCCTTGAGGTCACTTGCCCACCTCATCCAGTGCAGGAGTGCTCCACAAAACTAATTCTTGATAGTCATGTCCAGCCTATAGGGCCCAAACCACACTGGTTTCCTAACTTCCCTTGAAGGCTATCTTCTAGAGTTAGTGTGTCCTCTTTTCCAGTCTAAATTTTTCTTTCCTTAATTTGACTTCACCCCTCCCAATTTCACTACAATCCCTCAGAGCACTCTGAACAAATCCTTCCCATTTTATAGCTTTTTATTCCTCTCTATCTCAGGGTTTGCAAAAATGTTAATTCTTTTTCCTGGGAGGGGAACAGGAAAGCTAGATTGGTCCTTCCTCCTTCTGAAAAGCCCTCCCACTCCTTTCTTGCCTGTAGAGTGGTCCTTAGTCTCTTCCAGGACAGCTTCATCCAGGCCAGGATTTTGGGTGACCCTGTGTTGTGACTTTTAGAAACATAGTTGCTGTGGTGGTTTGTTTGAGAGCAAGAAAATGAGAGGTCCTATCTGTGTGCAGTAGCAGGGCTGGATGGAGAGTTATTGGGGCAAACAGAGAATTGGAGGCCCCCACCAGGCGAGGGTAGGTTCCCTCAGCACCTGCCAGGGGCTGTGGCTGAGCCCACCTGGCTTCCTCTGCACATCTGGGGCAAGCTATGGGGTGTGAGCACCACTGAGGTGAAGGTGGCCCCGGCCCCTCGGCCTGGCAGATGTTGTGCAGCTGGAGTTGTGGTCCCCCAGCAATGTGGGATGGGCCAGGCCTAGGGCAGGCTGGCGGGAGCACGAGCTCTGCCCCTGGCTGTCTGCCCAGAGAGTGGGTAAGAGGCACATGCTGCCCAACCCAGATGCCCACAACCAGGATGCCTGCCTGGACCATGCTGCCCCTGGCGGCACAGGGGCCCCTGGGCCCAGACCCCGAGGGTCCATGCATTAATCCACCCCATTCAACAGCCTCTATTAAGAAGCCCCTTTTATAGTCTCTACAACTACATCATCTCCCCCTCTGGCTCTGTCATAAACAACACAATAAGTCTGAGGCCACCATTGCTCCACCTGAGAGAGGTTCTTTTGGAGGACCCTCAACATTATTCTTGAAGTGGTAGGAGGAGTGGTATGGAGGAAGAACTGCATAGCATTGCAAGAGGAGGGTGGCTAAGTACAATAGCCTCCTTTACAACCACAATTTTAAGAAGGAAGAGGGAGTAAATTCACATGAGCACAGGGGTGGAATAAAAAAGAGTATTGCTTTGGAATGGAGAAAGGGGTGGCTGAGCTTGAAGCCTGGGGGTTGGAGACGGGGTGGCTCATTGGGTTGCTTACACTCTAAATAGGCATTACTTGCTAGGACAGTGGCTCAACTTCAGCCTAGCTCACTAGTGATCAACAGTCACAGCCTTCTGGTTGCTGCAGGGCAGTAGTTTGTGTGAAATACACTTGGGTATCAGTCCAGGTTTTTATTGAGATGGGTCACAGAAGCTGCTGGTAACGTGAGTAGTAGTGCCATCGGAGAAGTCAAGAACTGAAGGAGCTGTGCAGGTGCATTTCTACCTTGTTTACAGGGACTGCCCCTCCAGATCAGGGCTGAAGTACATGGAGAGAAAAGAGAGTATTGCGTGGGTAGAAAACTCACAGCATTTCTGTCTGTGCTGTGAATAAATGCAGGACCAGAGACACCCTGGGCAACTGTCAGTCTGGTCCTTTGGCTGGCTCAAAAATTCATTGCAAAAAAATGTCATCATTTGAAATACAATTTCACCGTCTTCCCTGTGTAAATATTTGTCATGAGTAGCTAAACGGAAGGTCGTGCAGCTCTGGGCTATGAATCCAAGCTTGTCATGGTCTTTCATGGAGGTGAAGGTCCAGTAAGCACTTGCATATCCTTCTCCTCTCCCCCAGCCCCCACACCTTTCGGTACACTGCATCCGCATGCTAACAAAGATTCTTCGAGAGTGTATAGAGATGTTGATGCAGCAAATAGGAGCTGTGACTGTGACCATAATTTCAAATGAGCCAGTCAGGTACTTAAGGACAAAAGATATTACCAAGGGACAAATGGCGAGACAGATGCAGAGCAGACCTAACCATGCTGCACAGAAGGATTGTCACCTAATTTGTAATTGCCCAGGGGGGGCAACATACTCCCATCATTATGGTTATGTCTTCATACCATACTGCTGCAGCAGTGCAGTTCCATTGCAGCCTTGCATCCTGCTGACTGAGCTCAGTGGTATATGGACATGTTGTCACAAGAAGTAAGAGGTACCCATGGCTCTAAAGGAGCCAGGGACTCTGAGGGCACAGGTAGACCCATAAAAAGCCTATCCATTTTGAAAGGGGCAGCAAACTCCCCTTCTTCCAGTAGGACTCTTAACGCACTGAAGGGATATAGTCAGCTGATGAACTATCCACCTGCTGTGGAATCCAATAAAATGTCCCCCAGCCCCTGAAAATTATCAACCACAACATACTACAAATGGGGGGAGCAACATCTAATAAAACGCAGTAGCATATTGACAAGCCCCTTTGCCAGCATTTCTCCAGACTGGTTGAGGTCATTTGGCTTCCACTAGGCTTCCCTCACAATGGTGACTGCTCATTCCTGATTTTTCTAGAGGTCTCCTGCATGCCTGACTCCCAGGACAGCTGGAGTCTTGTGTTTCCTAGGGGTGTTGGGTCTCTGATGCATGGCAATGGCGTGCTTCAGCAAGAAGTGACAGCTGTTGCTGTGTTGCACTGCAGTGTCACGGCTCAGTTATTTCCTCCTGGGGTGTGCTCCTCATTCTGCCTGCCGTGTGGGGAGAAGTGCAGAGGGGGCTTACATGGGCCCAAAGCTGTTGCAGCCCACCTGCTGCTTTCCCAGAGGGGCTGAGGGAGATGCTGATTTCTGTACTGTAGCTGGCAGTCATTGGCACTCGTGCAATTTCTTTTTCTTGGCAGCCAAGACTGATATCATGGGGAGCTGGGTGTTTTCATAACTGGACACTGCCTGCCTGCCTAAGACATTGCCTTTGTCTGCCTGAAAACGCATGCCTTTTCTATCCTCTCTGTGCAGAATGCTTGTTGATTCCTTACCAATCACCACCAGAAAAAATATATATATTTCCCCTAATACTGATGCACTCGCATCACGCTGTCCCTTTGAAGCAGGGCAATAAAAGGACGATGGTGCATTCTCTTTCCCAGCGCATTCTTCTCTCCTTTTAAGATTCTTTTAGCAGATATATAAATGGGGTCAGGGTGACAAACAGCCTCCATTCAGCTTGTTTGTTTGTTTGTTTGTTTGTTTGAGGGAAAGTTTGCTCTGTATAGATTTTGTTCTTAGGATGCTGTCTGCCACAAAAGAGCCCGATGTCCTTATGGCAGCCGCTTGCTTCATGCTCCAATTGGGTTCTAGTGACCTCTAATGGACGACTGTTAAAAGCA
Organism: Alligator sinensis; assembly: GCF_000455745.1. NCBI lineage: Eukaryota > Metazoa > Chordata > Crocodylia > Alligatoridae > Alligator > Alligator sinensis. The sequence goes on along the minus strand of NW_005842400.1, from coordinate 165,956 downwards.
AGCCAAGCCCATAAAATGCCAGCTGCTGATTTTCAGAAGTTCTAGCTGCTTAGTTACAATATACAGGGAATATACAGTTTAAGTTGGTTGTGGTATACAGGTTTAATTGGCATACATATGAGATAGGCAGATTACTTATGATTGGCAAGCGTATGTGTGCTGTGTGCATATCTCCATTCTTTCCTATCCCATGGGAGGGGACTAATTCACTTACCCCTTTGGTCTAAAACAGCCTACATTTACTGGCCTTCACAGCATCTGATTGCACACTTATTTGGGGACAGAGGGGAGCATAACAGGGATGGAGACGGGGCTGAGCCAGAATTGGGGGTTGCAGCTGTTTCAGTTGGATCTCACTTACTTAAGATCTTGTCAAAAGGAAAACTGCTGGGGCTTTACTGTCAGATTCTACCTGGGAGTTTAAGTGAGAGCTGTGTGTTTAGGTCTCTGCAGAGATGCTGTAGTCTTGAAATATATTTAAAACAGATGGGAATTTTTCAGGGCAAAGATTCCTTAAACCATAGAAGGCAATTCATTAGCTCTGTGGCAGCCTACACAGAAGTGCACTTTGGCAGTGGGTACTTGTCTCTGTTTCTTGCCTGTAAGATATTCTCTTTTCCTGTCTTGTGATACTCTTGGGAAGTGAGTAGTCAGCACTTACAAGTTAATGATCAGCAGGGGTGTTTGGTACCGCTGCCTTATTCCTCTTAATTTTTCTCAGGGTTGGAGTCACATTGCTTGTTCTGAGAGAGCATAGCTGGTCTGATGGGCATCTTTGTTATACCCAAGTACAGGGCATTGTTTCCAAGACAGTAAACGCACCTCAGGCACCTCAGACGGCCTCACTCAGACTGACTAACACGTAACAAAGAAAGGGTTTAACTTGGAGACATGCCGTGGAATTAAGAGGTGGGTTCAACTCTAGATCATGAATGAATGTTTAAGAAGGAAATATTTTTCACACAACGTGTGGCTGGATTGTGAAATTCACTGATATAGGATCTCATTGAGGCCAAAATCTTAGCAAGATTCATTTGGGTTGGACAGGACACGTATATCCATACCTAGACTAAAAAATTATAATTTAGCACTATAGGCCCTAGAGGCCCTTGGTTGCCTCCACTATCTGCATCCATTCTTGTCTGTTTTTTTGAGGGGGGTTGACCCTTAAAAAAAAAAAACAACAGGAAAGCGGGTGAGTGTTCCCTCTGTGAGGAACTGGCCCTTGGCCCTGGCCCTAGGGGGTACAGCAATACCAGGCTGGCACTGGGAAGGTCAGAGCCACCCCCCACATCCTCCCCTTGATGCCAAAAATGCTACATTTAATATGCTGAGATAGATATATAAATAATTTTGTGTCTCAGGCCAAATTAGTCAAATCAGTTTTGAATTCTATCAGCTGAGCAGAGCTCAGTTGTTCAAGTCTGTGTGGTGCTACCACTGGTGAGTATCCCACCTCCCAGTCTTCAGCCTGGGGCTTCAGATCCTCCCCAATCCACAGCAAGCATCCTATGCACAAGCCCCAAGCCCTGGGGTCACAAGGCCATGGGGTTCAGATGCCCCCTAGTCTCACTTGCCCCTAGGCAAAAGGTCATAGGAGCAAGCTAGAGAGAGCCTGAGAGCAATCCCCATCACCTTAAATTGTCTAGTTGAGATCCTCCCATTGGGAGGCTACAGCAGACTGTTGCAGGGGTGCCTGCCTGCAGTGCAATAGACAGGTCTTCACCCTTATCTACACCAAGTCATTCAAGGCCAAGAAGAAGGGGATCTCCCCCTCCAGGTCAGTAAAATCACCTGGACCAAAACCATCTGAGTAAAAAAAATCAGGAAGCAGAGAGGCCCATGAAACTGCCCCAGGCAAACCAGCTGGTAGAAGGTAGAAACAATTAGCCACCTCCTCAGGTACCCTGTCTTTGCCAGGAGGTGTGGAGGAGAGCAATCGTACTCTTCCTGATGGTGACAGGGGTCAAGATCCGGACCAGAGAGGTGGTGCTGTTTGCTTACCTGACCAAGCAGTGGGGAACTCTAATAGCCTGCTTCAGCCAGTTCATCTCCTGCTTCAGAAACGCTCTGTGGAAAACCAGGAACCTGCTGATAAACAGACCTATAACCCCTCAGATGAAAACTGCATCAAAATAGGACTGAGATGCAGGGGGCACGGAGGTGGCCCTTTATGTGATTGTGGTGGGTAAAGGTGATGGTGACAGGTGCACAGACATGTAAGAGCACGGGTATACAGTACAGTTATTGTAATGAGAATGATGCAACTGTAAAGGTGTGGTTTGGACTGTCAAGTGAACCATATCGGTCACAAGGCAGATTTGCAGAGGTATAGATGTATGTATATATATTAATTTATTTTTTTTAAGTTTGTACTCAATTAACTAGATACAGGAGTGCTGCTATAAAGCGTTTGTTCACAGAGTACCTGTGCTCAAACTTGAACCAGTTTCAAAAAAGGGACAATGCATCAATTCTGGATGAACTAAGTCTATGGGTACTATATACAAATTGGTACAGCTATGTTTATCTCAAGGTGAGTTTTTTCAATTTTTCTCCTTATTTCCATGTGCTTAGGGAGAGCAGAGGGAAGAAATTGGGGGTGGGGAGCAGAGGGCAAAGGGACTGCCTGACCCCCCAGGCTTATTTCTCCTGCTGTAGCAGTGGGAGATTAACAAATTCAAGACAAACCTCCAATAATTAGTTTCTATACTTGGAAAATTATATCAAATGTTATAAATCTTCTATATATAGAATCTAATTATTGGGGGAGTTATCTTACAATCTGGATGATCTAATACTTGAGTAAATATGATAGTAGCATCTTATTTGTTTCTGAGAGAACCCAGGTTTGACTGCATAGGTTATCCATATCCCAAGTTTGTATGCTTAAGGACAATACATATTTTGGAAAGGATATTGGACCTTGTGCTTCCACAGATCTCTAACTACTGGAGACCAAAATGAAACCTCCCCCTGTGAGGGGTGGACTGTCCCACCTCTGCCTGCTGTAGGGATCTTCCTTCTCCCCCTGAAGCATCTGGTGCTAGCCTGTCTCAGCCATAAAAGACTGGACCAGATGGACTTAACGGCACTGACCTAGTCTGGCAGTTCCTGTGTTCCTCTGATTTCCCAAGGAAACATGCTCCTGTCTTTGCTCCTTTCCTATCTAATGCTGTCAGCCACGTCCAGGGGAAGATTAAGTGAAACGGAAGGTCGATTGATCCATGGCACAACTTAAGACTTCCTGTTCCAGAAGAATAAGCTGCTGACAGGATAAACAGCAGCTGTCATGTTCTAACTAGGAACTTGGTTACCTCGTTTGTACATCCCCCTTCTGTGTGCAGGCAGGGGTGCGAGGTGTAGGAGGGTAGCTTTTCTGAGTTAATATTGTTCACAGCACTGGCTCTCAGATGCTCACTGGGTATCCTGCGCTGTCTGGTTTAATACGCTGGGAGCATTATGTGAAATGGATAGATTCCAGGAACTCGAAGAGCAAGAAAAATGTACTAAGGGTCTGGAAGAACTGATTTATTAGGAAAGATTAAATGAACTAAATAAGGATGGCTCGGCCAAACAGTTCCTAAAGGGCAGATATGATAATCAACTGCAAGTATTTGAATGAAGCGTACAGCAGGGGGGTGGGGGAGAGAGAGAAACAGTTTGGGTGGTATGAGCAGATCTAACTAGGAGTGATGGAATGAGGCTGAACAAAGGGAAATTGAGCCTGTATATCATGAAAGGATTAGTTCTTTATTAGGCTTTGGATTAGCATCCCAAGGCAGAGACTGGAGAGTATACTGTAGAGAACAATTCTGTAGCAGTCAGTGTGGGCAGGAGATGGGGCCAAATGATATAAAGGGTTTTTTCCATGCAGCTCTCTGGTTTGGGAGGCATTCACAATGGTCAGATTAGAACCTCACAGTAAATAGCATGCAAGGAGATGACCTCCCGGCATGTGAAATTACCATGACAGTGAAGAGAGTCAGCAGGATTGTTAGGGATGGAAGGGACACACAGCGGTAGCTTAAAACTATCCTTTTTCCTCCTTTAATTGGAAGGGCTCTATTATCTCCAGACCAGCGCTCTCAAGACATAGCTGGAGATTTCTAGTCTTTGATTCCGATAGCTTTGATTCCAATACCTCTTCACCTTCCTATTTATTCTTCAAAGATGAATTCATACCAGTCAAATCTGCCTGGGCTCAGTGTCTGAAATGTCTGGGGATGTCATTTTAACCATAAAAAAACAATCGCACTATTGACACTCAGGGGTGGCTGGGAGGCTGATTGGATGAGTGAGGACAGAGCTGCCTGCAGCCCAGCTGTGACTGTGTCAGCTAAACAGTGTCAGTCGTGATCAGCACCGTACTTGGATAGGAGCACTCCAGGGGAAACTCAGGTGCTGTAGGAAGTGGATTTGGTTCAGTAGGTGGCACTCTTCATCTGACGCAGTAGCCAATCAGGGCTCTTAAAATGGGTCAGGGGCTGGGGCACATGACTGATGAGGAGAGGCTGAGGGAACTGGGCTTATTTAGTCTGGAGAAGAGAAGACTGGGGAGGATTTAATAGCAGCCTTCAACTGCCTGAAGGGGGGATCCAAAGAGGATGGAGCTGGGCTGTTCTCAGTGGTGGCAGATGACAGAACAAGGAACAATGGGCTCAAGCTGAAGCAAGGGAAGTTGAGGTTAGATATCAGGAAAAATTTTCTCACGAGAAGAGTAGTAAAGCACTGGAACAGGTTACCCAGAGAGGTGGTGAACTCTCCATCCCTGGAGGTTTTTAAGACCCGGCTAGACAAAGCCTTGGCTGGGATGATCTAGTTGGGGCTTGTCCTGCTTTGAGCAGGGGGTTGGATTAGATGACCTCCTGAGGTCCCCTCCAGCCCTCATTTTCTATGATTTTTCTGGCATAGCTCTTGGAGCTACTGTGAACCTGTAGATGTCTGTATTTTGGATGACCTGTGAAACCAGTCCCATTCACTTGTAGCACGGAAGATCTCATATAACTGGCCCTCAGAATAGGTGTACTAGCTTTGTGTGTGTGTGTGTGTGTGTGTGTGTGTGTGTGTGTGTGTGTGTGTGTAAACTTCAGCAGAAGGGTCTCAGTCTCACGATGACAGCAATGTCTCGCCTCCACTTAGCATATGTTGGCTCCAGAAATGGGGCACTGAGAACAGCCTGGGGGTGTCCTGGTACTGGGCCTGGTTTAATGTTGAATGCAAATGGCAGCTTGGAGCACCCAGGACAGCCTCTGTACCAAATGTCTTGGGTTGATGCATGTGAAATAGGAGTGGGTGAGACTTATTGCCTTGGTGGAGAGACTGAACACTTCCCTGCCACAGTGCAGATCTCCCTTAATGTCTTCCCTTATTCCAATTAGGATGATTACATTTTGCATACCCAGAATCCCTTCTGGAGGTGGTAAAGATAAAATGTGCTCCCCCTCTTTCTGTCCTACTGCAGTATAACATTACTGTGCTGTATTAACCACTTTCCAACCCAAAACTAGATGCCCTTTACCAGGGAGAGGCAGGGAGAAGCAGCTCCTGCTTCCATATTATTGTAATGTGTTAGGGTGCCAAGAGATAGAAAATCAATACATGAGATTTATTAGACAGGGCAGGAGATTTTTTTCAACCTTTTCAAAAGATAGCTGTGGCCAAGAAGGCTGATAGACAGCCTGGGCAGCCATGACACTAACATTTTGGGAAGAGGGGGGATTTGCACTTGTAACGTTGATCCCTGTTTCTAGCATCTCCAAACATCCTGTAATGTCAAGGAGCGGCTAAAAGACCTGACAGAGTGGAGCTCTGCAGCAATGGATAGCATGAGGAGGACAGCAGGTTAGCAGCAGATGTACCAAATCAGTGGTACTGGGAGCTCATTGAGTGCCCAGGGCAGGTGGCATGGTTATAAAAGCTACAGTAGACAGGGGAGAGTGGAGGGGAGGTGTAGCAACATGGGTGAGGGAGAGAGAAGTCTTGCCTTCCCAGGCTGCTGCTGCTCAGCATCAGCAGCGTCAGCTCTTCTGTGGCTGGGCATCCTCCAAGTGGACCCTGGTATCCCATTCACTGCCACCCTCTTTCTCCTCTCCTTCCCCCCCCCCTCTTCCCCCCCAATACATACTGGGAGAAGAGCTGCCCCTGCTCTGGAAAAGGCTGTCGAAGAGAAGGGAAGGGAGCACCATTGTGCTTACCCTATCTACCCCCAACATTTGTGGCCTGGCAGTGGCAATGCAAGGCTTTCTCTGTTGCTGCAAAGGTTCCCAGGAAGGAGGGAGGGGAGCATCATTCTGCTTCTCCATTCACACCCTGCTCCTCAGCTCCACTGATTGGTATGGTGGTGCCCTGCTCCATCCAGCTCTTGTGCTGGGCAGGGGCAGTACAGAGCTTCCCCTGCTGTGGCAAAGACTCCCAGAACGGGGATCCCAGCACCCACTCATAGTCAGTGCCCAGGCAGGTGCCTTCCTCCTCCTGCCCTAGTTATGCTACTGTATCAAATATTGGTAACTGCAAGTCCAATAAATAAATGAAAATACTTATAACTGAAAGATCAAAATCTGGCCTATCTGATGCATACAGATGGCTCATATGACAGCTCCAGCCACTGCGGTATCTGAGTTTTTCTTTTTAAATGAAGTTTCCAGAATTTATATTTGTGAGCAAGCCCTTTCAAACCTGAACCAAATGCAGCTGATGAACCCAGATATTTGAGCCTGAAAACCCCACAAAACAAGACTTCTGAGCAGTGTGAATGCCCCAGCTCATCCATTCATTTAACAGAGGGTTGACTCATGATAACACTGTCAACACAGGCTTTTTGCAAGCTTGTCCTGTGGGCATGAGGGATGAAAATGGGTTTCAGTGTGATGGAAACAAGTGAGAACTGGGCAGTGATGTAAGGAGAAGAAATAAGGTCAGAAATAGCAATGATCCTACGTTGTAAGCGCATGTTCCTGCGCGATACTGAACGTAGCAATAAGGCACTAAGAGACTAACTGAAAGGATTGTTAGTCCTGTGCGAAGCGGCTAGTATTTGTTTCAGATTCAGCTGATTCGGGGGACAGTGATTCAATTTGGTGATTCAAATCACTGTCCCAAATCGATTTGGCCAAATCTGATTCAGAGATTCGGCTGCTGCCACTCTCCCCGCCCAGCAATGGCTGCCCGCCCGCGCCAACTCCCGGCAACCCAGCCCAGCAATGGCTGCCTGCCCGCCCCAGCTCCCGGCACTTGGGGGGAAAAAAGCCCTGACTCAGCGGGTGCTGCCAGGTGGAAGGGCGATCCCTGCTGCCCCCCACTGTCCCACGCTGCATGGGGGGCTCTGCATGATCCCTCTGACCCCCCCTTGCTCACCCAGCCCCCCCACACCATTGAAAGAATCTCAAAGCACCTACTTTACATTTAGAGAAACACTACTTTAGAGTAACAAAATGCATTTTCAAACTTTTTTTTAACTTCACTTAGAACATTTTGTGCACTAACCAAAGACTTAAGGTGAGTTTTCTGCATTAGATGAAGATCTTGCCACATCTCAAAGCTGGTCACTGTTGGACTTTGGTGATACTTGGATAAGAGGCTCCTAAGAAAAAGCAGGTGCTACTGAAAATGGCTTTGGTGATTCAGTAGGTGATATTAGACACAGGGTGATATTAGAGGTGCTATATTTTGTCTCGGAAGTTAACCCTAAGGTTTGAGCATTAATGATTCCACGACACTTTTCACACGAGTGTAATCTTCAGCATCTTGCCTAAAGGATATCAGCCTAAGATGACTCATATTGCTGGCTTAAAATTTTTCTCTGTAACTTCATATTGCTTTTTACTTCTCTCCTGTGACCCTGCCCTGTGGTTTTACAGTAAGTTGTTAAATTACTAACAGTGTTCTGATGTGGAGGTAGCTGTGTTTTAGGGGTGGATGAATGATCCCGGTATATGTATATCCTACAAAGTGCTTTGGATGAAAGGTGCTAAAGAAACATAGGGTATTATTATTTTGCTTTCCCCTAGATTTTGAGCTTTGTTGCATGCTATTTAACAACAACTTCCCTGCTGTAGTTATGTTTCAACACCTTGTTGAGTCAGGTGTTGCGAACACAGATTTGGGAGTGTTGGCATATTTCTGTTTATTGCTTTTAATAGTTTCTGCCTCTTTTTGAATTAGGGTACATCACAGCTTTGGGGGGAAAATACACATGTTTTAAGCTACCTGAGGTAGTAGCAAAACTGCAACAAATTCCTGGTCAAATTCCAAGGCACTCTTTGTTGCTGATGTGACCCAAAAGTTTCCTCGGAAGGCTTGTGTCCACACAGTTTTAAGGGAGGACGATTTATTTATAAAAAGAGAGGGGAAGAGCG
>NW_005842400.1:153942-157536 GCF_000455745.1 Alligator sinensis | reverse complement strand
AGAGCGGCTGGTACTCACTTCTCCATAAAAGATCAACAATCCAAAAAATCGGACCCTGGTTTCTGGTGACTTTAGCAGGAAGATTTAGTAATCTGAACTAACGAAAGACAGCACAGTTACTTTGGGATTCTCAGGACTCTTGCCATCTAAATTTTGTTGTCTTTTAGTGTCTGATTACCTTGCGTGTTAGGTCCTTGCCTGCTGTAATGATATATCTTTTTTCATGGTCGTTGGCCTTTTATCAGTTTGGACCTGCAGAGGAGGTGGCCTTGTATCTTCAGACATTATTTAAGGTTGGTTGGGATCCCATCATTAAGGAGTTAAAAACACGGTGGGATAGTGCCAAAAGTAAAATAAATCACTGCAGGAAGTGGTTTGTGTTGGTAAAAGGAATTCTCTTTGACTCTTATACCTTGACATGGTCTTGAATGCAGGAGACACCATCTTTTGTTTTAAAAGTAAAACTGAGGTACTAAGGACTTCTATTTATTAAGGGGTCCATAATAGCCTTTGTAGAAATACGGATTTGATTTTTGATGTGCTGGACAAACCTAGCAAGGGAAATTCTACTGTTTCCCATTAAAATTTCTCCTAACGGTGAGGATCACTGTTCATCTTCATTTCCTGTCCTAAGGATGTTATGTAGCATTCTGTGCTATTGCATTTTATCATAGTACCAGTGTAAATGATTCCTGCATTATGAATAGTTTTGAAGTGTCCTTTGAAATCCATTAGTGTAAAATATGCCATCAAAATGCAAACTGTTATTTCACTGCTTGTCAAGAAGGGCTTGGCCGGAAAAGCATTTTGAAGGGAGGGGAGGTAGAGGCTAGCAGAATAGGGAAAATAACTTTTCGTTTTACTTTTGGAGCTCATTGATGCAGGATATTGTGGAACTAAATCTGAGAGCTTAGCAGTTTTAAAATGCTGCCACTCTGGATGAGAAGACTGAAGTGTCTGTCCAACTTGCTCTTGTTTTACTAGAGAAGAGCACCTCTTTCAATGGCTGCAGTGTCAAAACAAGAGTTTCATGCTGTCCAACATTCGTGGTGCATTCCATCTCCTTTTCTGAATTACTCTTTAATTCCCCCTCCTTTTTAGCTAAGAGTTTTCTGAATGTTATGTAATGTATTAAATAGTACCAGTAGCTTCAATGTACAGGATAATTCATCAATGAAGGGTTATTGGTCCTCATTGAGGCCATAAGCTGATCACCAGTTATGTTTAGGAAGAAGTTTCTATTGTTAGTATATAGCTAGGCAAAATTGACAAGATGCAGTAGGGGGGATTTTCTTTCAAATGTTAAGTATAGTTTAGTGCTACTAGATGGATATCAACTACATGGGAAAGAGATTGATTGTGATGTAGGAGTTGCCCATTCCTATTTGATGGTGGGGTGATTATTCTTTCACAAAAGTTTTTTTGTTTTGTTTTGTGCTTCAACTATCCTTCCATGCACAGTAGGTCACAAAGATAAGACTAAACTGTTCAGCAATCCCTGTCACAGAGTATTCTGAGCCAGGCAAGAGTACCTCTTTCTGGAATGCCTGGGTGAGCGGAAAAAGGAGCTTTTTTCACTAATCCCTGAATCCTAAACCAGGATCTCCCTTGCAGTTGTGGCTGATGGCAAGACATGAGGCTTTAGTACTAAACGGCAAACTTTCTACCTTGCCAGACCTTTTGGTTCACTGCTGATCAAGTTACATCTATGTCCCTGAACCTTTTCTTATTAATGTCCAGCCAGTAGATGAATTGTGTATGGATTCTCCAAAAGTCCCAGTTAGTGTCTCGGTGGGCACATCTACACATGCAAGTAAGGTAACACGATAAACTCTGGAGCAGTTGGAGCTGGAGTAAACTGTTCGGAGGCACTGTGTCTATACATGCACTTGGGACAGCAACAGTTCAAGCTAGGGTGGAACAGAGCTAGGCTAGTATGGAGCACAGAGGGCATCGGCTCCAAGGGGTATCAGGGGGCCATCAGCCCCAGGTGGCGACAACGGGCAACGGAGGGGCTGGCTGGGGCATGAGGGTGATGATTCTGCAGAGCCATGTGGCTAGACAGCAGGCAGGAGTCTGGCCCCCACCCAGTCACCATCTACACGTGTTTCAGCACAGTAAATGACCTTGTTGTAATATAGGACTGTCCCAAACAGTACTATCTTGTATCTTATGGCTGAGTTCATTAGTTTACTGTGCCCTAATACCAGTGCACATGTAGACTGTGATGCTTTATTGCAGAGCTAATTAGTCTACTCCACACTAAAGTGCACATGTAGATGTACCCAGTGGTATTAGCATTCACATTGCAAGCACATAGCAAGACTTGTCATCAGTTGGAAAAGCCTCCGTCAGTTGATTATGTCTGGTTTATTGTCCTACCAAATAAAAGGTTGGGAGGGAGAGTCAATAACCATCTTTTTTCCGAAGTGTACATAGGCTCTGATCTCCCCTGGAAATAAAGAAAAAGGACAGGGACTTGAGCCTTAGTAAGTGAAGCTCTTCCCTGTGGCATCAGGATGAAAGGAAAGAGATTATTATGCATATACTGTGTACATCTTGAACCTACTGAGGCATATATGTCAAACAACTAGCACGTATGTCTCGAGGCAAGCATCTTAACTAATTGAGCTTTGAAAATGACTCCCTAATGGAATTTGGTGGAAGCCATGTGACCCTGCAAGTGGGAAATCCACAGAGAATACTTTGTAATTTCTCACTAAAGGTTAAGCTTGTATAGAAGGGGACAAGTGCAGTTTGCATTATGAATTGGAATTGCTGGCCCTCTTGAAAGCAAAGCAGACTCGCAGTAAAGTGAACTTTTAATCTTAATGAGAGGGTTGTTCACAGAACCCAGTTTGATCCATCTTCTTACAAGGAGGAAACACAAATGCATAAAACAGGTGTGTTTGTCTCTGTGTTTAAATATATCCATGAACATAGAATCATAGAAAATTAGGGTTGGAAGGGATCTCAGGAGGTCATCTGGTCCAACCCCCAAATACGCATATACAAGGGTATGTGGTAAAGAGGTTCTGTTGTCATGATTCTGCAACGCCTGCTCTTCTTACCACCAATAGTCATAAACAGTTATACAGGCTGTGACTTTGTTACAGTCTTGCTCCTTCAAACTGTTTGTAACTTATTTGCCACACATTATTACCTAAAAGATCAAAATTGAGGGTTCTCTTTTAGTAACAAATCTGCCAATACGCTTTTTTCTTCTTTTTGCTGTAACGGAAGGATTTTAAAATCAGGACAGTATATAATAACCTGCTATTAGGCTGGGGAAGGCAAACCATTTTGGGGTTAAGCAGATCTCTATAAAACTGGAACTCATAAAATCAAAATATACTTGTGTGGATTGTCTCTACAGAGTGAATATATATGACTAGCCAATTGCCCATCAAGAACGATGGGGGAGGGGGGTGGGAATGGAGCGATGGACCCACTGCCCTGCACTGCTGCCATTCTGCCTCCGGCTGCAGGCACGCCCCCACCCCCCCTCGTGCCCACCATCACTCCTCTCTGCAGTGCCGCCACTGCCCAGGTGCCTGGGAGGGGGGAAGCTTGCACGTGGCAGGCGGCGGCAAC
>NW_005842400.1:141711-153885 GCF_000455745.1 Alligator sinensis | reverse complement strand
CTCCTCCCAACTGCCTCCCCCTCCCTGCCCCCTTTTGTCAGGGCCCGGCAGAGGTGGCAGCAGCCAGGTCAGAGCAGAGGGGCAAGGCCAGCGCTCTGCTGCCAGCACCCTGTGCTGCCACCTCTAAGGAGCTCCGCTCCGTCCCCTCCATCTCTGCCATCATGGTGGTGCTCCACCATCCCAGTCTGTCCCTGCCGTCCCCCTCTGTCTCCAAGGAGCAGGGCCGGGGGGGAGGCAAGGCTAGCGCCACTGGCCCCCCCCCCGCCTCGGTCCCCACTCTCATGGCAGCACTCTGCCATGTGTGTGTCTGTCTGCGCAGAGCATTCTGATTGGTTGTTTCAGTCAGCATTGTGATAGGCCGCCAAGACAACCAATCAGAGTGCAAATAAAGCATTGCGCCAGCCAGCCAGACTAAGGCTAAACTCCTTCAGTAATAAGACCATTGCTCTTCAGTTTTTGTGATATGTGGCCAGCCAAAAAATATTTCTGGTAACTTTAAGGTAATGAGTTGAACATGCCATCTCTGAGACTTTAAAAAAAATAGTGTTACTTGCTTTGTGCAAAATCTTCTAATGCCTCTTTGTCATGTTGCGTCTCAAAAAGGACTTGGCCTAGAAACTTCAAACCTAGTTTGTTCCCGCGATGTCAATGGGGTTCTAATGAAAAGTGATATTTCAGCCTGAGCCAGGAGCTGATTTTAAACATTTTACCACAGATTTTGGAATGTTTTCCTCACTGGCAGTAGCACATAAGGGTGGAGTTTTATAAGGATTTGGCATTGACCTAACTGCTTCCATTCAAGTCTGATTTTGACTTCAGGGGCAGCACAGTTAAAGCAACACAGAGTGCTCTTTGAGAATCTCAAGCAAAAAGTTTTCCAAAAGCTTGACAGAAAGGGCTTTGCTACTTCACTGATGAGGCTCCATCAACCCAGCCATGCAGGTTAAGTGTTTACAGCTGTTCAGGCTATATTTTCACAGTTAACAGAGCTTTAAACACTGCTGGGTGAACTGCTCCAGTGCGAGTAGGTTATGTGCTAAACTAACGTAGCCTATGGAATTTGTAAATTCTGGCTGAGTCACGTGCACTGGAAATTATAGGCTCTGAAGACACAGCCAGTGGAGTTTGTAAACTCCATTAGCCAAACCACTTGGGTTTAGATTCATGACATAAATAGTCTCCACTGATCCAGCCTGCACTTCTGATGATCTCGGTGCGCGGGAATATTTCTGACAAGGTTAGATGGTTGTTTGCAGAGTAATTTGCGATGGGTTTTGAATTCCCTGTCAGCTCCTAATGAACTTTGCAAGATTCAGCAATAGTCTGGGAGAGATTAGATGCTCTGTTGGGGCATGACTGCTCGCTCAGGCAGAAACGCTACATTCATCAGCCGAATCTTCAAAGCCGAGAAGGTTACACATTTTACGGTTGGAGTATTTGATTTGACTAGTTTGATTGGAAGTCAATTAGAATTTTAAAATGTACTCCATAGTAAAGATGCACAGCGTTATTAGTAACTTGGGTAAAAGCATTAAGCTTGAGTCACCCATGCTGAAGTTTCAAGCTGGATGCAAATTTCAGGTTTGAAGGAAAGAGATCTGAGACTGAGGACATGAGAAGGGAGGTGCATACAAATTGTACTTCTGTTTCTTCTTATGGTTCCATCAGTGGTGGGCAGCTGAAATTTTAACCAGGGCTGCACTGGAGAGAGTGGGACATGCATCATGGGTCTGACCCAACACCCATTGGGAACCCCCCACCCCCACTGACTTCAGTGACAATTGGCTGAAGACCTGGGATAATGAATCCTATAGGATCAGTGGCATAACTAGGGTAGGGTGACCAGGGCAGCATGACTTGGGGTGGGGAGCAGAAAAAAATGGCTGCTGCCCCTGCCACACAGCCATGCCAGCTGTGCAGCAGCAACCAGAAGTCACTATTTGGCAGCTGCCCGAGTGCTCAGCAGCTTCATGCACCTCTACAAAGGCTGTCCAGGCCAAGCCCCATCCTGACCAATTCTGCCTATTTCTGGGGTGGCATTGGCATGTCCTGAAATCCTGATGGAGCAGGGCTTATTGTCACTGTTTGCCTCCTTCTGGACAGATTTTCCTTGGCCAGGACCCTGCATTCCACTGGGGCCCCCCAGGACTGAATAAAGGACTTTGTAGTGTCTACCATACGTATGCGTTTCATAGAATCATAGAGAAGCAAGGCTGGAGTGGACCTCTAGAGATCATCTACTCCAACTCCTTGCCTGAGGCAGGATCATCCCTATCCAAACCATCCCAAGCAAATCCTTGTCTGACCTATTACTAAAACTACACAGGCAATCCCATCACACAACTGCAAAGCATGGCACCCTAACCTGCCACAGGTAAAGCAGGGGAACAATGGTGGCCACTGTCCTGCTGCTGCAAGAATTGAGGGATCCACGGAAGACAACCACACTCCCACTTAAAAAGGAAGGCAAAACCCCCACAGACCATACCAATCTGACCTTGGAGTAAAATTCCTTCCTGAGCCCGAATGTGGCAAGAACCTGCATGTTTCACTGCCAGCAGGAGCACTGACACACCCCAATCAAAATGCCCCGCTTTGGGTGCAAGCAACACCCAATGCTTCTGAGGAAGGCAAAAATAAAATTTAAAAAAACCCAACCACCTTGACTCATGCAGCAACAGGATGGGGGGAACCATTCCTTCCCAGCCCCAGGCAACAAGCAGCAAAGCCCAGAATCATGGGAAATACCTATAGTAGAGCATAGGCATAAGTACTCCTAGGTCATCCTTGACCAATTCTTAACCAACCTTTTCTTAAGCACCTTCAGTGATAGAAATTCCACTATAAAGTCTATTCCGCTGCTTCATTGCTCTAACAGTTTTCCCCCCCTCCTGTTGCTGCATGTGTCCAGGGGTGATTTTTAATTATTATTTTATTTTTGGCTACCTCAGAAGCATTGGGTGTTGCCTGCACCCAAAGCTTGGGGACATGACAGTAGTCTTCAAATATCTGAAGGGCTACTGGATGGGGGAGAATGTCTTTTCTCTCTAGCTATAGAGATTACCAGACCAGTGACTTGACGCTGCAGCAGACCAGGTTCAGACTGGATAGCAGAAAGAACGCCTACTATCATGTCCTTTCTTAAGTGCCTTTTTTTTTTGTAGCTGAACATGCCTATTTTCTTCAAGCTCTCTTTGTATGGCTTGCCTTCCAAGCCCTTTATCATTTTTTGCCTCCCCCTGGATCCTCTCTAACTTTTCCATATCCATTGTAAAATGTGGGGCCCACAATGGTACACAAACCACATTTGCCTCCTATGTGACTGCATCATGCTGCAAATAAGCCTGCGATCCACCAAGACTCCTAGGTTCTTTTCTGTTGTGCCGCCATCCAGCCAATTATCACCCATTTTGCATTTGTGTTGTTGATTATTCTTCCTGAGGTGTAGCACCGTGCATTTGTGAGCACTGAACTTCATGTCAGCTCCAGCCCAGCTTTCCAAGCTGTCAAAATCCTTCTGAATTGTGCTCCTGTCCTCTACTATGTTCACAGTCCTTCCCAATTTTGTGTCATCTGCAAATTGACTCAAGAAACTCTCTGTTCTGACATCCAAATCATTAGTAAACATCCTGGAGTGCCCCTTTAATAGTTTAACTGTCCTGTGAAAATACATGCAGGCAGGCTAATAAGTTGTTTTGCTGAAGTTTTTTTTAATTCCTGAATTTACAACAAGCTAAGGGGAAATGGGAATTGCACCTCCTAGAAAAGAGGGAAATGACTGTCTATGTCCTGGATATTTTGTTGGGTTTTACAGTTTTAGGATTTAATCTGGTCTTCACTGACTTCAGTGGAAGTCTTTGCCATTGGCTCCCATGGGATCAGAATCAGCCCTCTTATAATTACACACTCCCCATCTTCCTCCTAGATCCTGCATTGTTCATTTGAAGCACATCATTTTGAAAAATACAAGTCCAAGCACAATCCTCTTTAAAACCCAGGAGTGCTGTTTCCAATATCGGATAGCAATAATTTAATAAATTAGTTCATTAAAATGTCCCTTGTACACTCGCAATTTCTCTAATGTGCAGTGGAATTCTAGAGACAGCACAAGGAAGATGCACTCTCCCCATGGGATGGAAATATTTAGTTCTTCCTCACATGTTATTGACAGTCCTTATTCATGTCTAGGCATGATGAAGTTTGCCTCTAAACACACTTGAAGAGAAGAACTGGCGCTGGAGCACACACATCCTTCCCCTCTGCTTCCAGGTCACAGATTACTCATGAAAACACCCATTGGCCAAATTGCAGATGGAGTTAAGAACTGGGGGAGGGATATTCCCATGTCCCTGATAACACAAGACTTTCATGTTGTAGCAGTTCATTCTTGAGCTATTTTGCATTACCCTGAATGCTGAACAGAGCAGGATCTGCTAGAAAGCAATGTGGAGCCTTCCTCCCTACATCTTGGGAGGGAGTATTGGAGCATGGCTATTCTGCACTTCTACCCCTATGCCTTCCACTCCAGTAAAAAGGGAAATACGTGGCTGAACTGATATCGATGCTAAGGGCAGACTTGTCAGTTCACAGGACAGTCCTGAAGGCTGGAAGTAGGACAGTTTCTCCTGGGTGCCTCAACACCATGCTGGAGTGCACCAACAACAATTAAAATAGTTTGATTGGAAGTTGGATCGGGTCTATACTAACCATGTATCAGTAACTCCGGTAAAGGCATTAAGCTTGAGTTGACCTGGCTGCAGATTTCAGATTGCAGGTGTGGAAGGAAGAAAGACAGGTGCCATTCCTATTATTATGCATCTAGAAAGTGCTATAGCAAAAATGTTATAGCAACTTACATGGCAATTTCCCCTCCCCTCTCTCCACAAGTTAGGATATTAGAGATATGGGATATTCATAGGGATATTCTAGCAAAAATATTTGTTATAGCATACCAGCCAAGGGAGATGACTGTATACATCCTGAGGTAAAAAAAGTAGCTGAAAAGAACCTATGAGCCATGTATATAGTGAACCTTTTCTTAGACTTTCTTACATATCCATTGTTAGTGTAGCCAAGTTGGCAGTAGCCAAAGGGCAAGGTTCAATAAAACTCATGCGCTTGCAATGTGTCAGCTGCCCCTGCCTGCAGCAGACCCCAGTGAGTAATGCTCTGTCTACACTACAATCGGCAGCTAGGATTGTAGTAGAGAAGACATGGGGCCTAGACTTCAGTGCAGGCTGTACAAGCCTGCTGGAAGCTCTGGATACATATTTGGATGGCCAGCTGGTATCTGTACTTCTTTGTCTTCACTGTGATTGTTGCTAAGCTAGCAAACGTAACTCAGGGCCAACTGTGCCTGCTGTGATCTTACCTCTGACTGTAGCATAGACATGACCATAATAGTAAAAGGGGTGCCAGTTTCTCATTCTTTGTCTGCATTAGAGCTTGCACCTTCTCTGTCATGGTGGAGACACCTTTGTGATAATCCAGTGGTGGGAAATGTTAAATAAACAATGCTGACTATGGTCAACCTGGTTCTGTGGTGCTACTTTGTTCTCCACCACATGCAGCTCTGTCTTTTGTTAAAGGAGGCAGAAACGGAGGGGACTAAAGTCTTTGAAGCACTGTTGTCATACAAGTAAAATTCATACTTTCCTAGGTATCAAAACAGGTTCCCATTAATTGCAGAGGGGGTGGAGATATTGCTGAAATGCCCTGTGGTGTCTCCATCTGTGTAGTTGTGGTGGGCATGCTCTTCCATTGCTGTCACAGTCATTACTGGGAATGGAGTGGTAATCAAAGGCACATTGATCATAGCAGATAAATTGGCAAGTGTAATGAAAGGTTGTAACACTGTCCTCCAAGACCAGGTACCACAAAGCACATCCCTAGGGAGAAGGTTGTCATCACTGGCAGAACTAAGAAAGAATAAAGGAGCTAGTGAGAGCGTAGTGAATGAGGCAAGGGAAAAGGAGAAGCTGCTCTGATGTGCTATATGAGGGTGTGGCCTGGTTGTTCTTTCAAACCCATGGCCCTTTAAAAGGGAAGGATGACCTTGTGGTTAAAGCACTGGACTAGGACACAGGAGATCCGGGTTCAAGTCTTGACATTGTTACGCTCTCTCTGTGATCTTGGCCTAATTTAATAGTTTTGTAGATGTTAGGAACTGGAAGGGACCATTGGTTCACTCCTGCATGCTTCCTGGTCTTCAGACTTAGGACATCACTTCCCTACTGCGACAGGAAGGCATGAGGATAAATTCAGTGATGCCAGCGAGGCATTTGGATGCCACAGGGAGGGAGGGGCTGTAGAATGACTAGGCAACAATGTTTGCTGGGTGGGGCATGCACTAAGCAAACACAGCAAGAAATGTCTCTGTTTCAGTGTGACTGCATGTCAGGTGTAAAGGCTTGTGGTGATGGCAAGTAAATGACATGCATAGAGAGATTAGGGCTGCAAAGGTGTTATGCCAAGATAGAAAAGATTGGCCTTGCCTCCTGCTGTCCCTGCGAAGCCCTTTCCTCAGACTTGCCATTGGGCATCAGTTTGGGGGTAGGATTTTAGGAAGGATGTAACTATTGACAACTAGCCAATTGCCCGTCAAGAATGACAGGGGAGGAGGGGGCTGGGATGGAGTGCCGCCACCTAACGCCCCATTCTGCCGCTGCTCTGCCTCTCGCAGGGAGTGGGGTGGGGGAGCCGAGGCCAGCAGTGCTGGCCAGTCCTCAGCACCCTGGCCCCTGGCCAGTCCTCGGCAGTGCTTGCAGGGAGCGGGGTGGGACTCTGTCCGGTCCTCAGAGCGGCTTTGGAATCAAGGCAGCACTCCCCCATGCTTGGAGCACTCTGATTGGCTGTTTCTGTCAGCCAATCAGAGCACAAATAAAGTGTTACAGACAGACAGACAGACTTAGGCTTTTGTAATACAGGCAGTCCTCAGACTTACGACACAATTGGTTCCTGAAAACCTCATCTTAAGTCGAAACGTTGTAACTCAGAACCAATTTTCGCATAAGAAACAATGTTATAAACGGTTCCTGAACCAAGGCCCGATCCCCTATTTTCAGTAAAAATACCCCAGAATTTTGTACTCGATCAATTATAGATGAGTAATATAGCTACATTAATGTATTTATATTGTAAATAGCAATCATTGATTTGGAAGGACTTCTTTGAGGTGGCTTTGCTGGACGTTTTGAAGGGCTCTTGGTTGGACTTTTTGAAGGGTACTTGGCTGCAGGTTTTTCTGGAGTCTTGTCTGCTTTCTTAAAAAAAGTGTCCAAGGAAGTTTGGAGATGTTCTCCAGGGAGATGAGCGACGCAGCGAACTTGTTTGCTGGCGTGGTGTCGCATTGGATCGTGCATTGTAAAGTCAAACCTGACGTCACAAAGTTGAAACAGGGGGTCAATTTATAAACGTTGTAAGTGCAAAACGTTGTAACTCAAAATATTGTAAGTTGAGGACTGCCTATATTAGAATGATGATGGTAATGCATACAACTGTGTATAACAGTTGCCACAACTCCATAATACTTTACATAGAAAGACAAGGGCTTGAAGTTCAGCTGACTTCAGTGGAGCAATGCCATTTTATGTCAGCCAGAGATATTCAGCCCCATGGTTTCTGTCCCAAGAAGTCATTAAGACAGGGAGGCAGGAAGTTTCTAAAATGAACCTCAACCTCTGGAAATAGAAGTGAAGGCAGGATTTGTTCAAAGGCAGGGAAAAAATATGAATAATTATTTGAACAAGGAGACCTGGGTGAAAAAGGCTTGATGCAGCTGTATCTAGCAGCCTAAAGCATTTCCACATCCTCTGTAAGATGAGAACATTTGATTGTTCTGGGCTGTGATTTGCTGAAATCTTCCTAGATAGATAGATAGATATCTATATCTATATATATCTTTTAAAATTAAAATTGGCATTTCCAAGCCTCCTGCTGCTGGTTGCTGTTTTGCAAGAACCAGATACTACGTGTGACACAAGCAGAGAGTAGGCAGTGTGGCCTGCTCTGGAATGTGCAGGCACTGGTATCCAGCCTCCAAGCGAGGCAAGTTAAAACTATGAGAAACCCATCAGAAAAGAAAGGTGGTTCATAAGTTAGAATGCTAGCCTGGGACTTGGGAGAAATGCATTCAGTTCCCAGGTTTCCTGCATGACTGTGACTAGGTCATTTAAGTATTGGGTGCCTCAAAGCTATCAAATGGGAATAATAGAATTTAGTCTGACAACAGACCTCTCTACAGGGTGAGAATATTTGCATTAAAAGATTGAAAGGACCTCCTATTCTGTGGTAACGGGGTCTATGTAAGTACCTAAAATAGGTAAGTGAGCTGTAGTTTGCATTGTGGTGGTTTACCTGTGATTTAAATTAGGGTGGACTAACCTGTCCCAACCGATGCTTTGCTGATCTACTCAAAACGTGCATTGGTGCCAGAAGGAACTCTGGGGGTTAGTAACTGATGACTATAATTGAAGCATATCCTGAATGTGAACAAGGCTCAAACAACAGAGAAACAAGTGTCACCAGTGGCTGTTTTAAGGTGAACAAATATTCTGCACTGCGCAGCTGCCTTACTAGCCTTGAATATATAGGTGGCCTGGCACGAGCAGCACAGTCCTTCGGAGGACAAACTGAGGGGGAGATTTGAAGGGGGCTGGGAAAAAACCTATTCATTTGTCCCCTTTTTTGAGATTGTCAGAAAGTCTGTGATTTCTTAAGTATCATTAATTAACTAATTACAGTTATTAAGGCACAAGTGCTTTGGTTTGCTTTCTCTCTCTCTTTCTCGCTCTCTCTCAAGATAGCAGCAGCTTTCCTTTGTCAAAGTGACCAATAAATGCCTACTTCTTTATTCCCATATTCCAGTCCAAATGAAATTGCAGCAAATCTCAGAGGGTTTAAAAATCTAAACTGAGCCTCTTTGTCCCTCTCTCTCTCTCTCTGTATATATAGCTATCTATATATAGATAGATATAGATAGATAGATAGATAGATAGATATAATATTATCGATATCAATATCAATATAGATATCGATATATATAGATAGATTTATAGAATAGATATATATATATCGCCACGACCACCACCACTTAAATGTCTAGACAAAATCAGGCAGTGGGCTTTTGCCTTATTCAACCCTTCCACAGTCTTGGAGATATTCCCGGCGTGCTGTTGTTTTACATAATATTGGTGCCATGAAGCATGGCCTCTTTAGGTGAAGAGGCAGAGATTAATGAGCCGCATGGAAACGCTAATTTGTCTGAGTTAGAGAAGATTAATTATGTTAATGGTCTAAGCAAAACTAATCTAGAGGCTAGAAATGTTCATTCAGTGTTACAAGGCCAATGGTTTTATAAGGGTAAAGAATTCTACTTCTATGAAAGGAGAATCTGAAAATAAATTATGTGTTTTATTTAGAAATTGTGAGCTCCATTCATTTCTCTCTGTGCATGTGTATATATGGGAGTTATATATGTGTATGAGGAAGATAATAGTGTTCCTCAATGATTGATTTAATATTTTACATCTCTCTACCTCCTCTCATTGAGGATCCCAAAGTACTTAAGAAACTGCATTTCAGACATCACTGAAGCTGAGACGTTTCCAGGATAGAACACAGCTGCTGTTTAACTTTTGAAGCACTGGCTGGTCCCCTTGATTTTTTTGTACACCATGATGAACATGATCAGAAGTGGGCCCTGATTTTGCATGTCTCAATTCTTTAGTTGTGTACTTGAGATATCTAGGTCCTGGCATTCAGAAAAGTTGAATACAAGCAACTAAAGTCAACGGGAGCTGCCAGGAAGTTGTGCCAGTCACACAAAATCTGGACTTCCAAAACTAGCTACTTTTGAAAATGCTAGACTCCTGTGGGACTGGAGAAGGCAGTAAGGGGCTAGTCTTGGAAGAAAAAAGGATCTTTCAGAAGGGAGAAGCTGTGGCGTTAGGATTCTGGGTGGGTGCTATGCCCTTCTATGTTCCATCGCAACTTGATTTTGAAAATTTCCTCTGCTAGCCTGTTCTACTTCTGTTCTTGGCAAGTCTCATCTGCTCCCTCATACCTAAAGAGTGGGATGACCATCTGAGCAGAGCATCAACTGCCAGGAAAAGAACAGAGCTCATGGAAAACACAGGGTGATTCACAAACATTTAGGGCTGGAAGGGGCCTCCATGAGATCATTGGGTCCAGTCCCCTGCTCTGGGCAGGAAAGACTGCTGGGGTCAAATATCCCAGCAAGGTGTGCATCCAGTCTCCTTTTGAAGATCTCCAGGGCAGGTGCCTGCACCACCCCTGCTGGGAGTCTACTCCAGAGTCTGGTCACACGAACTGTGAAGAAGTTTTTCCTTATACCAGTCTGAAACCTTCTTCTAGGAGTTTATGACCATTGCTTCTGGTTTTCCCCTGGGGTGCTTTGGTGAATAGTTGTTCACCTAGCCCCTGATGCTCATCCCTGATATATTTGTAAGCTGCCACCAAATCCCCCCCCAGTTTTCTCTTTTCTAGGCTGAACAGTCCCATATGATCCATGATGGAGATGTTGCTGCCTTATCAGATCAGATGGACAAAGAGTGTAAGGCTTCTCCTCATTTGGGAGAAGTCATTTCCTTTTCTGTGGGGGAGCTATGGGTGATTTAGAGGTACAAGAAGGTTAATTTTGCCATTAGGAAGAGAAAATGGGCAGAGCGCTAAGTGTGAGGTTGAGGAGAGAACTCCTGTCCATCTCTTTCAGATGAAAGGATGACTAGAAGGATGAGTACAAAGGTGTTAATTACTGTGAATGCCCTTGAAGTTTGGATACAATGTGCACTAGGCTTGTGCGAAGAGGCTAGTATTCACTTTGGATTCAGATTCAGACAATTCGGGGGACAGTGATTCGATTCAGTGATTTGAATCGCTGTCCTGATTTGATTTGGCTGAATCTACGAATCAGCCAAGCCAGGCCTATCCCCTGCCCTTTCTCCCAGCCTGGCAATGGCTGCCCCAGCTCCCAGCACTTGGAAAAAAAAAAGCCCTGGCTCAGCAGCTGCTGCCAGGCAGGGGAGCAATCCCTGCTACCCCCCACTGCCCCACGCTGTGTAGGGGGGGGCTCTACATAAGCCCTGGGATCCCCCCTCCACCTCGCTCTGCCAGCCCCCGCACGGATACCCAGCCTGGGCCAGCTCCAACCCTTTAAGTAAAAAAAAAATGAAAAAAACCCCGGACTCGCCGCTCCTGCTGGCAGGGGGTGATTCCCGCTGGCTCACATTGCCCTGCACCACATGGGGGGCTCTGCATAAGTCCTCCGAAGCCCCGAGGCCACTGCAGGAGCAGAGAGTCCTGGGGCTTTTCTCAGCTTTTTTTTTTTTCTTAAAGGGCCGGAGCTGGCCTGGGCGGGGCACCCATGTGTGGGGCTGGCGGGTGAGGGAGGTGGGGCCGGGGACTCATGGCAGAGCCCCCCCATGCAGTGTGGGGCAGCGGGGATCACCCCTCTGCCCAGACCATGGTCCCCTCCCCCAGCCTCCCCTCCTCCGCCCCTAGTACTTACCAGCTTGGAGTTGGGGGCTGCAGCCACCAGGGAATGCCTGAATCATCAAAGCTCTCCAAATCTTTTCAGAAGATTCAACAAGCTTTGAATCAATTCAGACCTTTAGATTGGTCCCCTGATTCCATTCAGATTCAGAGATTCGGCCACCAAATTGGGCCAAATCTCCTCTGAATCGAATCACCACCCGAAGCTTCGCACAGCTCTAATGTACACCTCCCACCACTAGACAGCATTGAAGAATAGCTCCTTATGTTTCTGAAGACTGAAATATGGAGGTTTAAGATTATTCCATCACTAAATAAGGTTGCACAGCTTGTATTTTAAAACTTGAGTTGATCATATCTGTTTTTACCACTTCTGTAATGAGAAATCTGTCCCAGAGAGTATGAAACATGAGCGTTGAGAGCTAAGAGGAGCTGCACACTAAAGCTGTAAAGATAAAGCAGGGAACTCATACATGGTCTGTGTTGTGTATCCTATTTTGGCTGGCAAGGAATTGAGGCCTTCCAGAGACCTGTAAGGAAATGCTTGGAATGTCACCCGTGAAAGGAACTTGCCATATCAACATACCAAGGTCAAATATTTTGGTATTTATTACTTTGAATGCCTGGTTTTATTTTCAGCCCTTTAATGTTACGAAAGGTCAG
>NW_005842400.1:98724-141701 GCF_000455745.1 Alligator sinensis | reverse complement strand
TGTGATGGATTTGCTTTTGTCCATGAAAGGTACAGGCTGCTGCTAAAAAAAAAAATCTAAGTTAAAATGAAATTGTCTCACCCAGTTAAAGTTTCACACTGAACAGATGCACTAGCAAGATGCATAGGACAAGAAGTAGATAATCGCACATGCAGTTAAAAAGCAGGGTACGCCATTGCCCAAACTGAATTTGACCAGGGTACATGGCCCAACATCAGTTGTTCCATGCCCCATCTGGAGGTGGAGGGTTTGCATTGCAATTTCTGTCAGCGTCTGCTTGTTATTCAGCTTATGCAGATCATCAAATCCTCATCTCCTCTGTGCTTTGGTGCTGTTGGTCCTCTGCGCCTGGATTTATTAGACACATTTATGGGTTTGGGAGGAAGGGAGGATTTAATTCCCAAACAGGAACCTCCCATTAGGGGTCTTTCCCCTAAATGTAAAAGAGAATCAAACAGTTCAATTTAGCAGCAGCTACAGCAGAGCTATGTCACTGTCTTCTCTGGAAAGGGGAGGGTGGTGTGCCCACAGTGGATTTTAATATATTTGTCATTGCCAGACAGGTTTTGATTAACCACAGTTGTGTCTTCCACTGAAGCATGACAAACAGGGCCATCCATCCTTTCTACCACCGCATGCTCCCTTCCAAACAAAGCTCACTAGTCACTTATTCTCCTGTTAGTCCTTTATCAGATGGTGTTTAAACCGCCACTTGAAATCAGCCACACTGAGTCTATTATTGGCATTTCCACTTCTATTTCCAGTTCTTAGTTTCTCAAATCGATGAACCTCTGTTATCATTATATTTATTTTCCGTCTGTGCCCTCGGAGCCATCAGCCAGTTCTTTTGTATTGGTGCACAAATCTCATTAACTTCTTGTTGTTTTCGCTTGTCTCCTAGTTTAAGAGTATATATCCTGGCTTTCAAGGGAGCTTCAGGGCTGTGGGGGCAAAGAGGCTATTCTGTTCAGGCAAGTCCCTGTTCAAGTCCCTAGAGGCATGACTCAGACAGAATACATCAGGGAGAAAATTTCTACAGCCTCTGCCAGAAAGTCACAAGGAGCAAGTGTCTATGGGTGCTGCAATATCTTTTTTAAACAGTGAAGTATAATAGCCATTTTGGAAGGGGCTGAAGCAGCAGCAGTGGCCACCAAGCACCACTCCCTGAGGAAGGTGACCCACTTAATGGAAAATATTGGATAATTGTGGCAATTTATATTAGAGTTTAAGCAGCATTTGCACCTTTACATAATGAGAAGTGTATCTGAGGGATCAACTTCTGTCCTGTTGTCTGACTCTGTTAAGACTGGAATCGCTGATCATCTGCTATAACATTTCAAGAGCATAGGAAGTGGGGTCTTTTCTGCCAGGTCTTGTTTCTCTGGAAAGTTCTCCTCCTCAATTTACATCTATGCGTTTATATAGCATCCTGCATCCTAAAAGATCCCCAAATGCTAAAACCAATATGCAAACTAATCGCAGGGAGTAGTGTACTCATTGCTAAAATGTAGTTATCCCTAGGATGAGAAGAATGAATTTCAATTGATCAAAGCAACATTATGCAGCAGTTCAGGACATGAAGTAAAGTATATCTGTTTTAAGGTAAAATTGCAGGAAAGAATTTTAAGGTAACCAAAATCTCTTTATATTTTGCCTAGGAAACTGAATGACCCTTACTTGTATGAAGAGGCCAGGAAGAGAGTTCATGTGATGCATATCAGATATGCAGGACTTCTGTTTTATATTTCATCTGAAAGATAGATAGGACCAGAGGCAGATCCAGGGGTGGGTGGCAGTGTAGTTGGACCCCCTTCAACTGTGTGGCACATGCACTGTGAGCTCTCTAATCTCACTAGCATGTCAGCTTAGTGCCTGCAGGGCTTTGCATGTGTCCTGAGGTCACCACACAAGCTCTGGCCACAGTCTCTGTTTTCAAGCGGCTTTGAAATCCAGGGAGTGAATGCTGTCACTGCCCATCCCCTCTTTCCCCCTGTTGCTGAGTTCAGGGCAGAGTGGGAGGAAGGGAAGATGAATGCTGGTGGTGCCCATTTCCTGGGCTCAGGAGCTATATGAAAGCAGTTCTTGCCAGACCCTGCACTGACAATCTGGTGAACTCAGAGGCCATGTGGAGCTCCAGCAGGTGTTTCGCTGACATGCCATGGAGCTCGAAGAACTCACTGGGCATGCACCACACAGCTGAAGTGGGAGTAGCTGCACCCCTTTCACCACAATCCTGGATCTGCCAGTGGATAGGCCCTAGAGCAGCATATGACTCCTATTCACTTTACTGAGCAACCGGTTAAATATTTGCTTTAAGGAGAAAATGCCACATCCAAATTGCAACCACTACTTACTGCAGTACATAGGTATTCTTTAGAGGTCTCTGATCCAACCAGGTATGTGGTTTGAGCCTATTTAGCTTATCTAATTGAATCATATCTGTATCTTCCTTCCAGTGAAGACCTTGATTCTTTCTCTGCTATCCCCAAGGGCACAAGATTTGTAAAATGTACTTCCCTGTGCCTTTGGGGGCCATTGCACTGTTGGATGCATTCAATTCCAGTGAAAGTAAGGTGGTTAATATTTTCTTGTCTAGCAACCCTGCTGAAAGTAAAAAAAAAAAATCAGATTCTAGTTAGAGTGCTAAAGAAAGTACATTGTAAGTGGCTATCTAAGAGATGTGCAGAATCAACATATCTGGCTCCATGCCGCACAGCCTGCGTGGTGCTGGTGGGAATAAATTGGGCTTGAAGACTTTTTTTGACTAGTGGTGGCTGATGTAGTCTCTGTAGGTGGGCTAGTGGCATTTATTTTAGCTAGGTGTAGAATTTAGTGGGTGCTACTTCATCCTCAGAAACTCCCGGTCTCCAGTCTTAAAATGGACCTATTACATTGGGCAGAGGTTGGCTGCTTAGGGACAACCAGCAGGTTCACCTACTTTTTCTTGTGGCAGGCAAGGCCAAAGTTGCCAGGCATTTTAGAGGAGCAAGATTTGTGAGGTTGCATAGTACCTTTTTATTGGCCCAACTTCAACAGGTGGAAGAGTTGACCTGATAAAGAGTTATCAGTGCCCAAAAGGTTATCTGATGTTCCTCCCAACTATACAAGATGGTCCAATAAAAATATTACCTCATCTCAGAAATCGTGCTTCTCTCCCATTTGTGGAACATCATGGTGATGTCACTATGACCATTTTCGAGGCATATGGAAATAGTTCTTACCCCATAGAAAAGATTCAGCTTGGGAAGGGTGCCAAGGGCTAATTCTTTGCTTTGGAAAGAAAAAGAGTATGTGGCTTTTAATATATAGGGCTGCAGTCCTTAGCTAATCCATGACGAGAGAAACAAATAGTAGAAAAGTGCAGTAAGGTAGGCTGCCAGCCTGGAAAAGTAATGATTCATGTAGTTGTTATAAGTCAAGTTTTGTGTTATATGAGATGCCTTTTAGGTTCTCTGCCGGTTTCTCTTCCCCAGTGCACCTCCTGCTGTCTTCTTGTCATTTTCAGTTTTTTGTTCTTATAACTAACCTGCAACATTTTGGTCATTAAATCTTTCACCCTCTGGCTCCTACTTCTTGTGAGTACTCATGGTTTGCCTTAATATGACACCTGTAATACTTCAAAGGGGGTGCAGACTTCCATTTTTCTCCTCAAAAATGTTTTTATTTACAGTTTGACACAGGCCCGGAAGTATAAGGACACCCAGCAAATAATAGGTTTATTGCTGATTACCAAGTAACTGCCTAGGCAGAACTGCTTACGCAAAAGCTTTGTCCTGTGTGTTGTGAGAATGCCTAAGGCTGAAACTCCTGGGAAATAGATGGCAAGAGTAGCTCAAATGTTAACAAAACTCAAAGAATAAGATGTGAATAATTTATTTCCATGAAAAGAACAGAACAGCCACGTGCCTTTCTGGCTGTAAATTTTCAATGCTATGAAAAAGGTCTGATGACCAATGTGAAATATTGTTAAGGAAAGGAAATACAGAAAATTCCAGTAAAGCTGAAGTAGCCATTGTGAAAATTACAGCTGACTAAAGGATTCCTTAGCATTTTGGGGAGCTGTCAAAAATTGGCTCATATGCTGAAGATCACTGACCACACTTGCCAACTGACTACCAATGGCTTGCAGCTCCTTGGCCATGTTACCTATATCTCCTTGCAGTCCAAAAACTGTATGTTTTATCTCTTCCAGAGTGACCATGACTTTCTGCGTAGTGTCCACATCAGAAGAGCCTTTAGCAGAAGGCATAAAATGGTCAGACATGGCTGCTTTGTTCTGCGTGGGAAATATCCCCCAACTCCCACCAGATATGCGGAGAGTTCTGCTCTCAAAACTGTTCACTTTTCCAGCAGAATCCCTTGAATTATCTGGTAACAGATTCAGGATGCTAGTATTCTCGCTCTCTTCATCAGATATCAGGCAAGGAGGAAAAGGATGTGTAACCCTGTCTTTGTGATCCTTGAGGAAAACTGATGAGGAGGGCTGCTGGGGTGAAGACAAGTATGAAGGTCCACAGGAAGGCATAAGATAAGGATGAACTGTGTTCTCTGGAATGACCGCCTTAGGGGATGAGACGGAGACGGTGGAAAAATAAGTTGTTGTTGCAGTAGAGCTGGTTAAATCTAAAACATACACATAAAAGAGAGAAAAATAAATATTTTGTACAAGATTTGCCTAAAAATAACTTCTAATTTGTGGACTTTGAACTATTGCAGTCATGGCAAATTATTTATTAAAAAAATGTCTGAAGGTCCAAACTAGGATTTGTACCTCATTGTGCACAGACCACCACAAACAGAGCAAAGTGGCATTTTTTTCCCCTAATAGAATTACAGCTGAAAAATACAAACTGTAGAATTGGTAGGAAAATGGAATTTTATGCACCCCTCCCCACAATAGAAAATATGTTTTTTCATTTAAGAATAATTTCCCCCATTTTAGCAAAGACAAAGCAAAACTCTTCTGCCAAAAAGCAAACATTTTTTTAGGAAAGCAGACGTGTCTTCTTTAGTTGAAAATCTAGTTTACTATTTGACATAGTTACTATGGAGATGCGCTTAACTAGCCCTACCAAACAGAGAGAGGGCAGTAGAGTGGTTATCACTTATAAGCAAATATATATGATGATGAATTGGCCCAGTTTTGGGCCTCTGCTTGTCTTGTCTAGCTACATCCCTGGCCCACTCACAGGACAATATTCTCCAGCATTTGCCAAGCCTGAAATTGCAGTGGTGATGGTACTTGAGGGCACTCCCAGTGACTGTTCTCAAGTTCTCTGTCTTTGTGGCTGCTCTCAAGCATGCCAGGCTCCTAAAATGCCTTCACTACTGCATTTATGGATTTGGCACATATAAGTGAGAACGGGGCATGCTGAATAGCGTCGCTCTCAGAGGGTCTTAGGGGCACAATATGGATGTGCCCTGAGTAACTTAACAACAACAAAGAGTTATAAAAGCTGAATTTTAATGAACACTACAGTGGTGTACGAATTTTCATACACCACTAAATTCTAGGGTGGGAGCAAAAACAAAAATGAACCCTCCCCCTTACAGTATATTTTGGACTAAGATGATCACATTAAAAAGTCACACATCTTGTCTTATCAATGCTATTGAATTACCTGGGTATAGTATTGTATGGAGTAGATCATTTCAGAGCTACAAGCCAAAATGGAGAATACTCTCTCTAACTGATGGATGTTTGGAAAGGTACAATTACATTGGGGGGGGAAGTTTCTTGTTAGGCACTTTCCGTCAATTGAAAAGAAACCAGAGGAGGAAGAGAGAGGTTTTTTTTTCCCCCCTGAGTTCCCATTGATAAATAATCAGTTCCAGTTTGGTCTCAGCAGTGACTAAAAGGGACTTAAATAAAATGTGGCCATCTAAGGGTGAAGTGACACCTTAAACTTAGACCATACTAAATCTGTGAAATGTAAAGTGATGTTAAAGTTAAAACGTGCTGTGAGTGGTCCCGTGGTACACGTTAATAACATTTCCTGCCTGCACAGCTCTGACTTGTCACTGGGCAGGGGGTGGAGCAGGGTGACGGGGATGGTGAGCCAAGGGCATGGCTAGGAACCAGGACACCTGGGTTGTATCCCTGTTGGGGTAGAGGGTGTGGGTGGTGCATCCTGGGATGCTGGAGGACTGCAAATTGCTCATTTTATGTCTGTGTCATAGACTGAAGTTACCTTACCACAAGGTAGGTCTCACAGCCCAAGTTAACCCTCAACTGAAGTGGCATAAATTTGAGAAACTTGGAAGGCATTTAGCATGAGTTAATGAGCTGACTCATGCAATGTAGATGCTCACATTTTAAGCAATGTGTAGCAATGTAGATGCTCACATTTTAAGTGTCCTACGTATGATCCAAGGGTAACAGGTAATGTCACCCTAAGTGTGAAAAAGAGATTCAGTTTGGCTGTACTTCACCAGCCACAGAACTCAGTGGACACATAATTTCAGGTAGTATCTCCATTTTGGACTGCAAGTTTCCTCTGGTGTCTACAACTAGGCTTCTGTGCATGTCTGGAAGTGATCAAGTTTGATCAGTGAGGCACCTAACTCACTTAAGTTTCTTTGTGATCCACTTTGGTGCTGGCGATTTGCCTAAGCCCATTGAGTGGCATATCTAACTCATATTGGCAGGATAGAATTCAACTAAGAAACCACAATGGGGATACAACTCTACTTTTTGCCCAATATCCTTATAGTTAAAGCACTCGGGAAGTGGAAGATATAGGTTTTAGGTCCTCGTTACCCTGAGGGAATTCAAACCTTGGTCAAATCAGATTGCTCCCCTGGGAACTGGGATGTCTAAGTAAAAACGTCTGAGACCAAACAAGCTTGGAGGCATGTGGCAGAGGTGTGGCTGTAGCTGGACCTAGGTTTTTAAAAAGGGGATGCAGATGGTGTGATACATCATTACATATAACAATGTGTAGTTTTATCAAGTTAAAAAGAAACTAGGAACTTTACTAATAAGTTGGGAACCTAGGGCTATATTATTCAGTTTAAGATTGGAGTAAAAGCAAATATAAATTTATTGGAATGTCCATTAATTTGCTATATAATATAGTACATATGAAAAAACTCCCATAACAACAAAGCAAAAAGTAATCAGAATACATTGTTTCAGTAGTCTTGCAGTCATTGTAATTGAATGGACAATTTTTCAGATCCATAATACAAAATCTAGCCTTCTTGAACATCTTGACAGTGCATCCAATGCTTCACTAAAAGTTATTTCCACACCCGAGTTAATGTTTTTGGCTAGAGTTAAAAACAATCTGCAGGGCTGTGAAATAAGAGCTACATTACCAGGAGCAGCTTAGAGACAGCAGAATTGCAGAAGAAAGGATAGCTTGATGAGCTGAACACCAAGGCCATTAAAAAGAAGAGTGGGTTGCTAACCCCTATGGAATGAAGAGTTTAGAAGGAAACAGGTAGAATATAATGAGCCATCGAGTCAGGTGACTCCATCACTGCTGCCTAAATAGAAATGTTGCTGCCACTGACAAGCAATTGCTTTTAAACTTTGGGTGGGCCAGGAATCAAAGGGGATATTCCTGTATCCCCTGGCTCCACTCTTGGTTGTGGTGTTGCCAACTATAGAGCTTAGCTGTTTGACTCATTTTCTTTTTTCTAGTTTTGAACATTAGAGTTAATACTTTTTAAGCTATTTTTTCTCCCTGTGAACCTGAGGACTAACTAGAAGGGCTGTTTTTAACCTCCAAATTTGTCAAGAATCAAAAGCATTGAAGTTTGTATATACCAGCATGTAAATTTCAACTACTGTATCTCTAAGGACACTGTCACAATAAGGGAAATAATTTATTATTTTGATTTGCTTGGAAATTAACTATGGTATATCTTTTGAAGAGATGAGATCTGAGCTGGCCCTATATTTTGCAGTATTCTGTGTAAAGAAAGTCATATGGGGATCCAAGTTGACTTCAATAACTCTTGTAACACATTTATAAGATTGAGTTTATCAACTTGTTAGGAGACTGTGGTGGCTAGAACTAGAGGAAATAGAGATGGAATTGCTTCAGCAAATGACAGGGGTTGTGTGATAGTGATTTTTCCTGGAGAGCCATGAAGAGCTTATTGTTTAAGGTGGGTTGGTGGGGAGCAGGGTCATGACAGGGAAAAGAGTTCACTTGAGGACTGTAGAGCTCCCAAAAACAAGGGGTCCTAAATGGCTGCCTACACAGTTAGCAAGTGTTTGAGAGCAGCTGTGTGGGTGAACCATTTCCCAGAATAAGCATTCAGTTATAGTGAAATTGATACTTAGTAAGTATAAGTACAATGTAAAGTTTTATGTGAACACTGCTGAGCTCAATGTGTGGTCTCACAAGACCCAAAGGGTTTGATGCTGGCCTGATCTACATACCAGAAAGCACCTACTAAGGCATGTGACATGGTGCTAAATTGTAACAGGTGAAAAGTCACATTTACCAGCAGCGCAGCTACCCATTTAAAAATTCATGGGACTGTCCCTGGTTTTCACACATTAGTCCTGAGAGCATGGAGCTCGCGGGACAGTCAGACAGTACAGAACATCTATTTCTGGGCCTCACTGGCATACAGTGATATTGCAGTGACAGCTAAATATTTGAGTTCATTTGCAATCCTCTTCCCCCTACTTTTTAGGACAAACTGGTGACCTATTCCACCTCAGAACTGCTCTAAGTGATACTGGGTTGTAATGGGAATGGCAGGCTATTAACCAGAGTGGTTCATCCTTCCCTCCTTTAAGGAACAAATTGGTATTGAGCTAACCTTGGTATCAAGTTTTCCTGGGGAAATCCTCAGGTTTTTCTGAGGAAAATCTATTGGCTTGTTTCAGTTGTTAGAGTGACAAAGGGGACTTATCATGGGCCATGATCTTGAACCTTGGGAATGCCTACAGTGCAGTGGCAGAAAGCTCATGGCTGATGCAACAAATCCCACCCAGTGCTCACACTCTATGCAAGTCAGATCTGGAAATGGGGCCGTAAGGGTGCCCTGAGGCCCCCCAGTGTTATACTCAAGACCTGGGTTTCCAGCACAATCAAAAGCAGCAGCCTGAGGCTCTTCCA
Source organism: Alligator sinensis (assembly GCF_000455745.1). Classification (NCBI taxonomy): domain Eukaryota; kingdom Metazoa; phylum Chordata; order Crocodylia; family Alligatoridae; genus Alligator; species Alligator sinensis. The sequence goes on along the minus strand of NW_005842400.1, from coordinate 132,618 downwards.
GAGCATTGTCAGCTCTCTGCTGCTTCAGCATACGCTTATCCTTAGTCTTCACACACTAACTTTATGCTGATGCCAGATCTCATTGCTTCCTTATACACTGATTCCATCTAATATGTGAAAATGCAAAAACAATTCAAATATTTTTTTCCTGAAGGATAAAGAAAAAAAGATGGTGTTTATACTTGCTCTAATAACAATAAGCTCAGAGAAGAGGTTTCTTTTTTTCCTTCCCCCTGCCTCAGGCCACTAATAATATGCTTCTCCTTACCAGTATCTAAAAAGTAAATGCATGTATAATTCTTAGTGACAGATATTCAGGAAATACCTTAGTTATGTTACAAATTCTATGTACAACTAATAGAAGTCTTTACAGCCTGTCTCTGTTTTCAGATGTCTGCCACCAAGTGAAACAAACTTTTAAAAATATTTTTCCCTTAGAGTAGAAAATCCACTTGATGACATGTCCATGGGTAAATGGCCTCCTCTTCTATTCTGAAAATACCTGGCATCTGCTCAAGTTATGACAATTTAGTTTCATTTGGCAGTAGTGATGCCTTATTGAAATACAGCTTGTTTCCTGTAGAGGTTCCAGCCTCTTCAAGGCAGTTACTTTAACTTTAGGCTACTGTTCAATTTGTTTTCCACACATTTCAAAATAGTTATGCCCCAAATTATAAAATCAATCTTGTTCAGTGATCTACTGAGAGTCTGATATGTTGCCAGGCAGAGAATGGATTCCCGCAAGCCATCCTGCACTTTCCAGGGATGGAAACACTATGCATGCAGCCCAATACTTATGGTGCTGCGGGAATAAATAACATCATGCTGGAATGGCATGGGTAGAAGCCAGAAGGGGAAGCCTCCTTATCCAGAACACCAGGCAGGCTCAACACAGGAACAGTAAGTGGGGAGGGGAATAATGCTAGTACAAGTCTTTAAAAATGGTTACCAAAAGACTGTTGTTGGTTTTTTGTTTTTTGTTGTTTTTTTTTTGGGGGGGGGGTGTTAATTTTTGAGAACATTTCTTGGAGTACAACATTTTTCTAGAAACCAAAATGGGAAAGTGTCAAAAATGCCAATTTTAAACTTTAAAAAGCTACTTTCAAAAGTAATTCACTGTTTCTCAATACACAAGAAGTGTTTTTTGACAAGTGAGCCTTCAGAACACTGCACTGACTAAAATGAAGGTATTCCCTAGTCCCATCTCATCATTCAGAAGCTTTTTTTCTGACAATCAATAACTCTTAAAGGTGTGAGCACAAGATTACTAACTCCTGACATTTTTCTGTTTATAGAAAACTTCTCATGTGAGAAGAAAACAAATGGGTTTCATTTGTTCACCTGTCAAACTTATCAAGCTGCATAGTATCAAATATGAGGTGGGTCAGAGGACTGGGGGATATGGAAACTTTTAGTTCTGTTTCAAATTAATCTCATGTTGGCAGAGACCAAAAAGTCATTTATTATTATTGATAGTTTGTTAGTGGCTTAGGTGAAATGAGTTTGTGGTCCCTGTTCAATTAATAGTGAAGTGGTTGGTACTATTTAGTCCTCCTTGTTAGCAGTCTCAACAGAGCCAAGTCTTGAATGGGCTATGGAAACTGAATTCCTGTCAAAGTCTGGGAGTTGAAGAAGAGTAGAGGATGGGAGTAAGGAAATCTTTGCTGTGTCCCTAACCATGTGCTATCTATTCTGTAACTGCAAAATTTCAATTTTGGGGGTTCATAATCTTAGCACTTTTCCCCAGCACTAAACTCACCTAAAGTAAATTTCAAGTGCTCTGGTAAACAGAGAAACTGGTTACTAGATGTATTCTATAAACGTTTGCACTGACTAGTGATGTTTAATGTTGCATATAATGACTGAAAGGAAAGCTGTTACTTAGCTGTTGGATAACTGATTGCCAGTTAAGCAGCTTAGAACAATTAGATTGTACACCTCACAAGAAACGGCAGACTGTCTGTATTAGCGGGAGATAGTACTAGTATCTTTTTTTAAAGTATAAAATGTGTTAGGGTTGACTTGAGTTGAGTACTGTCACCTAATTGACATTCTTCAAGAACTAGAAAGAGGATCTAGCCTGGAAGGGGAGCTAATAAAGGAATTTAAATGCAAATGATGGGAAATGCACAAACTCACCCAGCTTTAGAGATGGATGAAGAGTCATGCTAGCTGTCTGCATGTTTCCAGATATGGAGGCGTTGAAATTATTGAAAGTGGATGTAACAGGCCCAGGGAATTGTTTAGAGGAAGCTGGAGTAGATTTCAGACTGTCAATGTTGGTTCCGCTGTCCTCCACAGGATCCGTGGTGTTGAATGTAGGAGAGAGGTAAATGGTTTCCACAGAGTCCTCACTACTAGAAGAAAGAAAGTCCAGTTTTGAGGTATTTTGGATGGGTTTTGCTTGCACTTCTGGGATTGATGACCAAGGATCAAACAAGTGTTTTGCAGTTTGGGGATTATTTGAATCTGACTGCTTCCTTGAGGGAGGCTTCAGAGTGATTGTAGAAACAGGATCTGTGGCAGTGTTGTCACCTCTCCTGCTCCTGCTCCTGTTCCTGCTCCATTTTTGTGAAGATGGTAGACTTATCTCTGAGGAATAGGAAGCAACACCTGTAAAGCAACAAATGAGAATGATTCTACCAAAAACGACTCATGTCTTAAGGTGCCTTTCCCAACTTTTCTCAAGTTAGGCAGAATTGCTCAGTGTTACTATACTGCACTGAATAACCATAATTTCAAAGCATTTTACAATATATTAAGCACTACAACTTCATTTTTTTTATAGAGAGCATTCATTGCAGGGAGGTAAATTGACTCTCCTGAAGTTATTGAATGAGTTAGTGTCCTGTCTGGAGGTCTCCACTGCCAATAGTGCAGTTGTTTGTAATGATATCAGAAAAAATGTGCTAATATAACATTCTAATCACTACATCTAATTACAACTAAGCATAAGTTACTAACGCTAAGCGTCTTGTGTGTAATTAAAAATTTAACAATCAAACAAGAAGATGCAATCTTGATTGTCATCTTAAACTACATCAGACTATGTGATTCAACAGTGGAATGTATGAGATAGGCAGTGACTCTTGAAATCCTTAAAAGTAAGGGTTTTTTAAGTGAGCTAAAATGAAAATTAAATTAGCCAAAATATTACTTAGCAGCAATTTCTAAAAGCCCCTGTTTTTCTATGCATTCAAAAGGGGATCTAGTTCCAGTTTCTTAAGCCAAAATTCAGGGTGCCTTGCTCCCCTAATCATGGAATTAGTATGTGACCAAAATGGTTGAATTGTGGGTTTGATGTTAAAAGTATGAAAACTGGCATAAATGTCTTGATTAATCTAAGATTTGGAGACTTGACTTCAGTTTATAATATCAAAGATCCTTGTATATTTGTAATAGATATAATTTATTTTATCAGAATAATGTCATCTGTGAAGGAAGTTTTGGTTTTTTGCTGAAACCGAATTTCTAGACCAAATCTATCATTTAAAATAATTTTATTTAAATAGATGTCATACTAATGGAATTAGCAAGGAATCAAATCAGTAAATACTACAGGTTATTACAGCCATTGTAATCCTCAAATACTAGTTTCCAAAACTGCTTTTTTATACCAGGCTTGTTGCAAACTGTGTGTATCAGTATTCTCCCCGAGATCCCATTATAGGCAAGGTGCTCAGATTGCTTTGTAGACATATATATATCTGTGGAATGAATGACCCAAATACAGCTGCAAGCAGTGTAGCTTGTTTTTAGCAACACATACTATGCAACAACAATAGTCCACATGTGGAAAACTAGCGCACTTCCTACATGTGGCAAATAACTGACATGAGAAAATGACTTTATGTTGGGAGTTTTAAAATGCTTTAAAAAAGGTGAAAGTAAATTAGTCCAGAGAATTGCAATTGTTTATTTCAAAGATCATGGATAATTCTAGTACTGATGTTTTTGTCAACTTGAATGCTGTGTGACTTGTCAAAAATCAAAAAGTGCAGGGTTATAATAGTGTCTAGCAGATGAGATGCATCAAGCCAGTGTTCAAACAAGGTCATAGGACTTCAGCTCTTGCAAGAGGCTTCCACATATTTAGTGTATACTGACTCTTCTAACCTGCTTAAACAATGCAAATGAAATTAAAACTATCTTTTAATGAACAAAGAAAGTGGTGTAAGTCTTGCTAGTTAAAGTACAATTTAACTTAAGCTTCAAATGAATTCACATATCACTGAATCATCTGAGGATGGCCCACCTCAGCCCTCCCATTTCCAGAAGAAAGTCATCTAAAATAATTAATGTAGATACAAAAGAAAGTACCAGTGCAGTTTCTTTAGTGATAATGATTTGTTGGATCTGTCTTGGCATTTAGTAACAATTTTGAAGTTATGTGTTCTGTTAAGATAATTGTGGCATATTCAAGGGAAAGCAAATCTGGCAAAATTAAGTGCTGGTGACATGCTAGCAATAGAAGCAGTTTATCAGGCCAGCTGTCTTAGTTAATTCTATAAGGCACAACTGTGAAAAAGAGATTATTCAGTGAATTCTGCTGGAATCCTTCATGACCTCGTGTTCGCTGAAATTGTCTCATTAATGAACAGAAGACATAAGGCAAAACATCCATATCAAGGTTAGCCGAATTGACTAATGCACTTTTTTAGAATAATTTGGTGAGCATGTAGAGGATGTATTCATAGTACTGATTTCAAGAATAGACTTGTATCATTTTGTCCAAATTTATTTGCAAACAAGAAAAGCCAAGATGTTTTCACAGCATTTGATGATAATGTTGGGACAATGCTGCATGATGATTGTGTTGATAGCAGTGATGATGAGGGTGCTTATCTTGATAAAGCTGTAAATATGGAAAAGCAGATATGGCTTGAATTCAACACGCTTTGACAGTACTTTCAATTAAAATTAGCAATAGGGTTCCTTATCGAGAACTCCTTTTAGCTTATAATGATAAATGTAAATTGACTGAACATGTCTAAAACTGATCGTGGAAAGATTTTTAAGCTGCAGGTTTGCAATAGTATTATGTAGTTTTTGGCTTTTAACTTGTAAATGTTGAAGATAATTATGCAATACAGTATCCAAATGACCCAACAACATCAGGAAGCTCCTATTTACCATATATGTTAGTTAGCTTAATGTTATTGTCAAATGTATCTATTCAATCTTGTTAACAGAGTGTTTGATCTCAGCTTTTGTGTTGTATGACAGAGTTCTGTAAGTAGCAGATGACATGGCTCATGCTATTAGTGAATAATTTATAATGCCTTTATAACCCATATCTACAAAAATCCATAGCAGCCTGTGACAGCTAATATCATAACACAAATTCAGCAGTGATGGATAGTACTTTTCATGGGACTGGTATTTCACTGCTCCAGTATCCACATGCCTACAACTCTGGTCAAATTCTGAATAGATTTGCATTGCCTTGCACATAGTCAAAACTAAAAACATAATTACAATATTGCTGCCAGCTATACTGAAGAACAAAGACACTTCCATACTTGCACTAGACATGAGTAACTGGAAATAGCAACTCTATCAATGAAAATAGTAGAGCCACTTCTTATTTATGTATGTTGTGGCTGACACAACACTAACCCTTGGTTAGCATGCCATGCAGAAAGTTCATGATCTGGCTATTTGAAGTTCAATCCATTCTATGTAGCTCCTATTCAAAAATCAAGCTTTGTAATGGTATGAATCTTGTGAAACAAGCATCAGATTTCCTCAATTCTGATCAGGCACCACTGTTGACATCTGATCAACTGCTATAAATGATTGTGAAAAAAGTGTAAGGGACCTGGTCAGAAACTTTAGGAGAACATTGCTTCATTGTAACATTAGAAGACCACATTGCATTAGGAACTATGTCATTCTTCTGCAACTGGTTTTAAGACAGTGGAGAAGATGGAAGCACAAGAAGAATCCAACACTGTAATATCCAAGGGGGCGTACACGCGTACTAACTTTCTGACAGTTAAATTGATTTAACCTTTTTAAGTTGACTTAACTGTCAAAGCATATGCATGTATGTGGAGCAGAGTCAACTTAAATGCAGCACAAGATAATACACCTCTGATGTGTATTATCTTGAGTCACAATAGTTGATATTGCTATGTATCACAAGATGGTTGCCACCATGTCACGGAGTTGTACTTGTGTATGCTCTGAAATGGCTTAACTTAAGTCAGCTTAGTTTAGTTGCCTTCTTTCAAGTCGACCTAAATGTGTGTATGCACCCCAAGGAAGCATCCACATGAGCTTGCACATGTCTGTTGTGGTGTCTCAAAGCAGCTTGAGATGCTGCAGAAGGCACCCCATAAACTAGAAAATGTTCCCTGTGCTGCATATTTGCAGTGTGGACTCTAAATTTGGTCCAGGGAATCCCAGTATCAAAAAAAAAAAAAAAAGCGCCAGAAAAAAGCAGTGTGAGGCGTGTGCTCGGAGTTTGCCTGGAAGCAACTGGAGGCCAGGTCCTCCAAGGAGATGCTTTAGCACCCGGCCAGAGGATCTCCATAGCTACAGCATGCCCCTGCTGCTCCAGCATGCTGGATAAAATAAAAGCAGGGCAGGGCTGTTGGCAGTGTCTCCAGAGCTGGCTGGGACCCAGCATCTGTCCTGGGTTGCTCCAGAGCCTGCCAAGCACCTAGGGTCTGTCCTGGGCTGAGGCACAGGAGCAGGACCAGGACCAGGCAGGCTGCCTTGCAGCCATGCACAGGGGTCAGCTGTGCCTGTGTCCCAGAGGCTGAGGTACCCAGATTCCAGCTTCAGGCCAGCAGCAGAGTCAGGAGGACCCAGAGACTGTGGCAGGGACTATGGGAAATCCTGGTAAGCAGGGATCTGAGTTTTCTGTTTTCCATGGAAAAATGCAGGTTCCCATTTTAAAGGGGAAACTCTGGGTTTCCCCATTTGCAAACAGCTCTCTGCAGGCTGGCAGAGTTCCAGCCTGCAAGAGCTACTTGCAAATGGGCAGTAAACCATAAGCCAGGGGCAGCCACAAAGCCTACCCAGCCCAATAGGTGTGCACGTCGGGGTGAGTGTGTTGAGGGGGGGGAACTGTGTGGAGAAGTGGGCTCCCTGAACCCAAAGTGGGAACCTGAGGGGACTCCTGGTCCCAGAAATGACTTGGGGGATATGATGGGCTGGGGGGAGGGGTGGAGGTGGCAGCAGGGTTGGGTAATGGGCAGGGTAGGGATTGAGGTAGCAGCAGGCTCTACTCTATATGTGTGTGTGATGGGCCAGGGGTGGCAGCAGGAGTGAAAGAGACATGTGGGGGAGGAGGGGAGCACTTCTGGTATGAGCGGCTGCCAGAGCTGGGCTTGGAGCCCCCATAGAGCAGACTGTGCAGGCAGATGCCAGCCTGAAAAAAAAGGGGTTTTCCCAGCCCAATCCCTGAGCCCCAGTCAAGGGCTTTGCAGGAACTAGAAGGGAGGAATAGGCTGCAATCGGACCTGGACAGGCTACAGGGGTGGGCAGATGAGAACAGGATGGGTTTCAATATTGACAAGTGCAAGGTGCTGCACCTGGGGAGGAAGAACCAGCAGCATACTTACAGGCTGGGGAACTCCCTTCTCGTCAGTGCAGAGGCAGAAAAGGATCTTGGAGTCATTATTGATGCCAAAATGAACTTGGGCCGACAATGTGGAGACACAGTCAGGAAGGCTAACAGCACCTTGTCATGCATCCACAGATGCATTTCAAGCAGGTCCAAGGAGGTGATCCTCCCCCTCTATGTGACACTGGTCAGGCCGCAGCTGGAGTACTGCGTTCAGTTCTGGGTGCCGCACTTCAGGATGGATGTGGACAACATGGAGAGGGTCCAGAGGAGGGCCACTCGCATGATCAGGGGTCAGCAGGGCAGGCCCTATGAGGAGAGGCTAAGGGACCTGAATCTGTTCAGGTCCACAAGAAGAGAAGGCTGAGGGGGGATCTAGTGGCTGTTTACAAACTAGTTAGGAGGGACAAGCAGGCATTGGGAGAGTCCCTGTTCCCCCGAGCACTACCAGGAGTGACAAGAAATAACGGTCACAAGCTGGCAGAGGGTAGAATTATGCTAGATATCAGGAGGCGCTACTTCACTATCAGGGTGGCTAGGATCTGGAACCAACTTCCAAGAGAAGTGGTGCTGGCTCCTACCCTGGGGGTCTTTAAAAGGAGGCTGGATGAACACCTTGCCGGGGTCGTTTGACCCCAGTACTCTTTCCTGCCATGGCAGGGGGGCAGACTTGATGATCTGCTCAGGGCCCTTCTGACCCTACCCACTATGAAACTGCAAGGGGATCACTGAGGCCTGGGCACAGGCACAAGGAGCAGAACAGCAGAGGCTGGCACTGCTCAGAGTCACAAAGCAACAGATGGGACAGCTACAGCTGGACCCATGTCCTTATGCAGGGAGGGAGCTGCTGCCGGGAGGGTGCAAGTGGAGGGCAGGCAGGGACTGTGTGTCGGTAGTGAGGGGCATTGGAAGGGCTGTGGATTGGGAATGAGGGGCAAGGGCATGGGCAGGGGCAGGGTACTGGCATACCAGTGCTGCTCAGCACCATGAAGCAGCTGTACGGACAGCTGCAGCTGGATTCACATCCTCGTGAGCAAAGGGGGAGCTCTGATTTCCTATGATAAAAAAAAACAGAAGCAAATGCCGAAGTATGTTTGGATGCATCCCAAGAGAGCTGATTCTTTCCCAGAGTGCACTTTTAAAAGAACCAGACATATTCACAGGGTCACAGCATGTGTAGTGGTGGTTACTGAAGAAAGTCCATTCTTCTGCTCATTCATACATTAACTTTGAAAATTTTTCTAATGAAAGAATATTCATAGTTTTAACTTTGGTTTGTGCTGTTAGAGAAAGATACTCTTAATCTTAATGTTTGTTCAGGTACCTTGGGAAGATACGGGCCAGAAGTAATACAATGATTTTTGTGACCAAAGGACTTGTGAACTAAAATAAACAGTTTATGGAAATTCCTTCCAGCAATAATCTGGTTGTGTTTGCATTTGATTTCCTAAAAAGCCATTCAGAAAGACCCAGCAAGTACCCATTTTTCAGAGTCTTGCTATTACACTTGTTCTCTGTACTAATAGGTCTGACATTATTTTGTTCTTCACAAAAATGGCATGAAAAGCACACATGGAATATATTTGATGTTACTGTCACATTACTATCTAATGAAAAATACATCTGTTATAACTGATGATCTCATGAAGACTGAACAAGTTATTGTTTAACTCTGTGATTGCACCAATGATGCCATAGCTATAACTGTTAAAGCAGACATATTAATACTATTTTCCAATAAAAGCAAAATGCGTGCCACTTGCTCAGACTTGAGTGTTATAAAATATTCATGGAACAGCCCTGTGGGTTTAATTGCTGGCACCAAACATTCTCAAGTAGGTAGAGTTGTTGATACAGGTTGCCCAAGTAGCTGACGCTGTTTGAATGCTTGTCAAATGTGGTTGCAAGAAAAAGCTGTAAATGTCACAAGTCTAGTCTACAGAGTAATGTTCTGTGCTATTGTGGTAGTAAATACAATTAGGTGTGAAGCTGACAGGTATATAAAATACCATCTGCAAAAATCCAAAAGCCATATGTATGATACATCGTGATGTCATAATGGAGACACAAACTTCATTTTTTATGTTGTTCCTGCTCTGATGGATGGACAGCTAGATGTAACATGAGATGATGTTTCATTCAAAGCTAGCTCTGAAAATTCAGTCAAAATGCCACATTGTTACAGCTTAGTCTCCACAAAGGCTGGCTATTGACTGGCTGAAATATGAACAGGTTCATGAAGAGTTACGTAAAAACCTGACTTTTGCTTTGTTTGATAATGGTGGTCTTTAAGGACATGCCTTCAATACAATGTAGACTAATATCAGTATACTATGTATTATGTTGCTGAGAAAATGATCAATTTTGCAACCTTGTGCCACCAGGATCAGTCCAATATGAGCTCATCCAAAACCTGTTAGATAAGATGGCTATCTGTCAAAAACCTTTTGACAGTCCAGATTCTCTTGTGTCAGTGCCAGGACATGGACAGCCAGCGATGGGGCCAAATGGGGAGCAGGGTTATTGGATAAGACTACAAACCAGAGTTGAAGTGGGCAAGCAGAGCCCAGGAACAAGCCAGATCAGGAAACGGGGAGATTGTGAGATGAGCAAAGTCTATGAGCAAGCCAACTTAAAAAAACAGAAAAGCGGAGTCTACAAGCAAGTACAGTCAGAAAACCAGGAGGTCAGGAAGCAGGAAGAGTTACTAGCGACACAGTCTGAGATTAAGAAAAGCCCCGTGGCCCAGGCATTTCCTGCTCCTCTCCATAGGCTTATGTAGGCGAAGTCAGATGATAAGAGCTACCCACTTATGTGTTAAGGGGTGGGAAGAATCAGATACTGAGGAAGGCTTTAGGCAGGCCTCATCCAAGCCTTTTGGGATAGCAGCTGTGCTGGTTAGGCCAAGGAAGTGAGTTCAAAGCTAGAAGCCTGACACCCTGTCTTATCAGCACATTCACAGAGAGCACATCTACGCTTTCATTAATGTGCTGTTGCTACTGTGCATTAAGTTTAATACCACTAATATGAGGTATTAGATAAAGGTGTGGTAGCTGCACTAATGCACAGTAGCAGAGGCAAACTTTTTTGTGTGATGCTTAATGCACAGTAAACTAATTCGACTGCACATTAGTGCATTAGCACGGTTTTTGCCATGACATGCTACTGCACAGTAGAACAGTCCCCTGCGCATGAAGGCGTCTTGTATAGATGCACCCAGAAAGATTGGTCCTAAAGTTCATTTCTGACTCCATCAAATATAGGAAGGTTGGTAGTATGCCAAAACAGAAGAACTGCATCGGCATCTGATGTGCATGACATGCATCAGTTTTGCCTTGGGTTTAATGCTGTATGTGGCCCTGCTAAGGACACAGTGATGCTGGTAAGGGGCAATAATGGTCAGATGCCACTTACTAACTTGGTTAACATCCAACTGCAATGGCAGCAGCATTTTGGGTGTCATTGAATACTTATTCTAATATAGTTGATGAGCTGCTTAGGCCAGATGTATTAATGTTTTAGAGCAGGGGTGTCAAACATCTGGTTAGTCCATAATGCTGCTCCATCTGGCCCACTGGGGTACCAGTAGGCCATGGAGTTTGAAGGCATGACCAACCACAGAATCTGGATCTCTAAGGCCCCAGTGAACATGGCCTCAATAGCAGGAGGTTGAGCAAGGACTGCAAAATACAGCCTTTTGTCACCCTACAGCCTGGCCCACCACTGAGCTTGGCCCATCATTGCTTGCCCCACTGCCACTATGGTGGCCCCCACCATTCTGGTGGTTGCTGCCACTCCGTGTCCTGGGCCAGATGCAACCTGAAAGAACCCCCCCAGTCTGGAACTGGCCTGGGGCCCAAGCTGAATTCTTTCATGCTCTCTTGGATCATGAAACAATTCTGGAAGAAGTCCTTAATGCTGTGTATATGTTGAATAGCAAAGCTCAAGGTTTTGATGGTATTCTAGTAACAGTCTATAAACTAGGATTTATAGCTCTGAGTGAGAGTCTAAGCAAGCTCCTCTGCTGAATCTGTGGGGAGGGTGTTATCCCTTAAGACCTAAAGCTGAAACCATCATTAAGATCTATAAGGGAAAAAGGAGAACGTATAGAGTGCTATAACTATCAGAGGATCTCATTCTTAACAACTTCAGGTAAAAATATTGGCTTTGGTACTCCTTTAACTGACTGCTTTTTACTCCCTGATAATAAGTTCCTAGAGTCTCATTGCAGCTTTATAGTGGAAATGGTTGTTTTGTTTAATTTTTGTGATAGATCCAAGAGAGATGCTGTGATCAAAACTGCCACCTGTATATGGCTTTTATTAATATCAAGAAAACCTTTGATGCAGTCATGCAGTCTAGCCTCTAGAACCTGCTGAGTAGGCTTGGGCACCCTGAAAAGTTTCCCATGTTCCTGACTGAGCTCAACAAAGGAATGAACAGAAAAGCAAACACTAGCACTGGCCTGTGTTTGCATTTTTTCTCCCTCTAGTGGAGTGAAGCAAACTTATATTCTTGGATCAATTTTATTTATGTGGTTCTATGCAACATTTGTGAAAAAAGGAGTTGGTGATATTCCAGTAGGTGTGATTGAATCATTAGTTGTGGGATGTTCCAAGCAAGATCAAGAGTCACTATGCAACTGCTTTGAAAGTCGTTCTACACAGATGACTGCTTTAGTGGTCCATTCCAAATAAAACTCACAAATGATTGGCTGTTTTACAGCAACAAAAGACAGATTCTGGCTTAGTTCTACTGAAGGCCAGCATCATGCTTAAGCTGTCAAGCAGCAAGAGTTGTGCCACCCATATGGTACATTGGTGTAGAACACGAGTTAGCAACGTTTTTGGGCAAAGTGCCAAAAACACCTGCAACCTCAACTGTGATATGACAACTACTGGTACAAAACTAGTTTAAAACGATAGTCCTTGATCTAGAAGCTGAATTTCTAAGGGGGGTGAGGAGGTGGGGAATTGTTCACCATTTTGAAGTGGCTCCAAATTTTAAATCTATCAGAAGAATCACCATGTTGAGTTTTTTGCTTTAACATGTAATCACAATTCTTTTACATATCAGTTTCACTACAAGACCTCCCCCAGGCAACTGCAGAGGGGCAGCTTATGAGCAACTTTACTCCTGAGAGAGAAAGAGAACCAAGGAAAATATAGCAGCCACTCCAGAGCAGCTGTCACAAATACAGTAGACTTAAGAAAACATTCATTTGGGCTCTTCTTTTCTTCAGGGTGCTGATCTATAAAAGGAAGAAAAGTAGGCAGGTATGGGGAAGAGAGAGAGAAATTAGTTACATGCATTGGGTCATCTTTCTGGTGAAGGGGAGTGGGTGATATTTTGTTAAATTTGTAAAGAAAAATGGTTGGTTATGTAGGCAGAGACTAAAATAGAATAGAATACAGTTAGGACAATTATATATCATTCATTCAAGAACAAAAAAGAAAAACAAATGCTTTCAACAAATTGAAAGTTTCCCTTCCTTTCCCATGATAGTCCATGCACTGCTAGCCTTTTCTTACTTCTTTTCTCTCCTCACCGTGGTTCCTTTATCCTCTTCAATGTAATTTCTCTTCCTTACTTTCCTACCCCCTAGTTTCTTTTTTTTTTTTTCAAGAAACTCAGAAAGGCCACAATAGGCAAGAATGAATTCCTATTTGAAATCTTTGGGTTTATCTAGTAAATCATGCTTGCACGTGTAACAGTGCTAATGTTGTATAGTATCCTTCAGTACCCGTAAAAGGATCTCAAGGCATCCCAGAGTGCTGCAGCACCCTGGTAATCACAGGTTTTGGTTTTTGTGATTTCTAGGATCTGATCATGAGAATGACAAAAATCACATTAGTAGGGTCATGACCAGCCATGATGGTCCAAGGAATATGCAAGAAGCACGTTTTGTTCAGTAACATATTTTATAGTACTAAATTTACAGTTGGGAGAAAGAGGACTTTATGCAGACCAGATTTTCAGTCTCACCCCTGAACATCGGGGATCCTGGTTTCCTTTGTTCAAAAATCCCAAATTCTCTTATTTAAAATCCTCTAAATTCTCCAATTTGAAAACCCCAAATCCATGTTTTTCCACAATTAAAATTAAACAGACATATATGTGTACGTGTGTGTGTGTATCAAATCAACACAATGTTTTATTGATATATTTACAATCTTAAAGCAATTTGGAAGCCTATCAGTGCCTCAATCGTTGTAATAAAATACATTCTAAATACCTATATATTTTGGCATTCAATTTTGGCTTTTTTATCATAGAAAATCAGAGCTTCCCCTGCCTGCTTCGCTCACAAGGACGCAAGTCCAGCTGTGGCTATCCCTCCTGCTGCTTTGTGGTGTTGAGCAGCCATGATATGCTGGTACCCTAACCCTGCCCATGCATTGCCCCTCATTCCTAAGCCACAGCCCCCCACCCACACCCAGCTCTATTGGTGCCCATCACTCCCAATCTGTTGCCCCATACCCCCAGGCCCCAGGCCCACAGGATGTGAGGAAGGGGGTGGGTGTGTGGGGAAGGGGGGATGTGGGCATAAGTGATACATCAGGGGGTGGGGGGGACCCCCCCGCCTCAATTTATATGCCCACAGCAGGGCATGGGGCTGCAACCTAGCTAGACCAGCTCTGGGCAGAAGCCATCTCCACAGCCCAGTGGGCAGGACCCAGCACAGGAAGGAGTGCCACACTGCCATGACTGCCAAGATGAGGTGCAGCAGCAGCACAGAATTGTGCCCCCCGCTGCTGCTGGGTGGGCAGGGGACACCTTAGTAGCCCAGAACCATAGTTCAACTACTGAGAAGAAGCAGCATCTCTAGATCCTTCAGAGAAATCTTTCATAAGCTCCTTTTAGCGAAGGCTCAGATGAGCACTTTAAATGACTTTGGATGTAGAGGAAGAGTAGGGCTTATAGCCAAATTAAGAATATTCCTGAGTTCCTGTATTTGAACCTATGAGACACAAAGGTCTGTCCTGCTGGTGCCTTGTTGATTTATCAACTTCCTTGTTACAGTTGCACATTGCACTGTCCTTCATATATCATCATTCCATGGTTCTCTTGGTGTGAGCTGGATTCTCAGACTGTCGCTATAAGCAATTTCCATGTTAGCCCGATATGCCATATCCCATTACAGATTACAAAGTAGAAAGTCAGCAGGCATGACAAGAGATTAAAAAAAAGTTGAAATGTATCTCTTGGTTTAAGAATGCGTGAAAAAGAGTAATTACACTGCCGAAGGGAAATAAAGCTCAGAAATGGTACAAAGGCCAGTGGAGTAATTGCCCACAGTACTAACCAGTTGATACCCTTCTAAGATTTGAATCTCTCAGTGAACTGATTTAAATGTAGATACATTGTATCTTTTGACAAAGACATTGCATGTCAGCCCTGAATATTCCATTTGAGAGAGAGAGAAGTCTTGAATTCCTCTCTGTGTGTGCGCGCCTGAATAATGGGTGAAGAGATAATGTATATTCTAGGCATGGAGAGATATAATATCTTTATACAAACACATATATATTTTTGAGGCAGCTTGAACTGTTTAAATTAGAAGGTTATAGTATTGCAGCCACAAAAAAATGCATTTACAAGTCATTTGGTTATGTAAACCATGTACTCTGAGTAATATCTTCTAGCTTTCTTACAGTGAAACTTGACGTAAAACTGATGAGAGAGTATTTTGCTTTTCAAAAACCAACCTGAGAAGTCTGTCATAGGTGTGCTTCCTCTTCCTTTATCATCTGAGTAGCTTTAGTTCTTGGTCGGACTCCCAGCTATCTTGTGTTCGGTTTTTCATCATTTATCCTACCTTTACTGAACAAGAATTCTTCCACAGATGATATGAGATCCCCCAAAATGTTGTATTTATCATTTATTTCTGCTTAGCAGTTATGTCTTCCACCCCTATACCAAATGTCTCACAGTATATATGCTGTTGGCCATGTTCTGCCATGCCAGAGAGCTCTGTGCATCTCTGGAGCAGGTTATATCTGAAGGACTGGCTGCAGCCTCTGAGCAACAACTTCACTGTCTTCCAACAGTTTACCCCCAAAAGGAGGCATGGGTTTAATAAATGTAAGTATCCCTTCTATGTACATAATCAGTAAAAGATTCTTGCTGTGGAAACACTCTGGCCAAGATTACTGAAAACAAATCTTGAAAAGTTAGGCTCCTAAAATATTAAATGGTACCTGAATAAATGCTCTGGTTTTCAAGAGAGCTGGTATCCACTGATGTTAATGTAAGCTTCTACATAATATCTACTCCACTTACATATACATTTGTTTAATCATTTAGGAAGCTAACTTTATGCAGCCAGTTATAATATAATATAATATAATATAATATAATAGTGCATGTGTGTATGTAATGTGTGTGTATGTATATGTATACATTTGCTTCTTTTCATTTTGCAAATGTTTTTTAAAAGAACAACAAAAAAGAAAGATTTGAATTAGAATGCACAAAATAGAAATATCTGGAGGTTTTTATACTGTTGCTCAATACTCTTATCTCTTAGTCTAAATATCTAGTTTTTATAGATAAGGCTGGGGAACCAACCATACTGTGACAATGCAATATACTCTACTGATCTTTCCTAATCTGCCTTGACCCTGACCTGTAGAGCAGAGAACTTTATATTTAAGAGTTTCTCTTGCATGCGCCAGTTGGAACTGATTCTTATCTTGTGCTGTGGATTATGTTAAGCATTGCTCATTCAGAGAACAAATAGAGCCAAACTCTATCACACCCCTTAGCTCTGTGTGATTTCTGAACAACACATGGTACCAGGAATAGGACAAACTACAAAAATAGGCTGAATGGTGAGTAGAGCAGTTGAAAGCCCCACCAAAATCACAAATCTTCACAGGTATAAAGAACTGAAGAAGGTTTAAACAAAGATTCACTCTGCCCCTGTAAGCAGTGGGTGCCAGCAAAAATGAAAGCAGTTAGAAGATAGCTTTGGTTTTGGCAATAGATGGTTCTGCAGCACTTGATGTTTCAGTAGTTTTCAGTTCACACAGACACAGGAGGTTAACTATGAAACTGTATTACATGAATTTGAAGGTACTGCACTCCACATGGAAATGAAACATTCATAAGATGTATTTTTAAACCGAACGCATAAAGGAGATGAAAACAGCCTGAATAGTTCATCAGCCCTAGATCAGTCTTGCAATATTGGAGAGCTAACTGACTCCCTGATAAGAGACTAAGTTGTGACTGGGGTCTAGGAGGAGAAATTTAAAGAGTCTACTGGAAGACTCAGAATCCTTGGCAAAGTTATTAAAATTTACAAAGCATGGTCATCCATTTTAGACAGACACTTATGGAAAATGGACAGTGGTCTGGTACTGTGGATATTAGAGAGAATTGAAAATACTAGAACAATATAACAAAAAGACCTGAGAAGGAAAGGTATATAGAGTTCAGAAACAAAGTCCACAAAAAATAACACTTGGTGCTGTACATGCAGTAGCAAACAATACTTGGCATTCATTAAAAGATTCATGAGCTACAGTGAGTTACATCACTTGGCAAAATTTGCCAGTACCAGCAGTAGTGTGCACAGCATGGACAAAGAAAATGGCAAACAGCCCCATTAGCTCATATGGATTTTGTTCAAGAGCAATGGACAATGCTACAACAGAAGATGAATTGACTGTCAATCTGAAAGCAAATGGAACGTTTATTAATTTTAAGTTGGACACAGTTTCCCATGCCAGCATGGTGCCAAAAACTGATATTAACATTGGAAGAAAAGCTACAGGCAGTAGAAGATAAAACTCAGGACTTGCAGAGGTGAACTTATTCCCATTAAAGTGAAAATAAATGTAAAGGCAAATAATGCATTGGACTAGATAGAATTTAGAATAGTACTAGGAGACAACAATATCTATTACTGAGTTAAACACATACCAAACAACTGGTCTCATCAAGAATCAGTGTTCAGAGCAGGCACAGGGGACAAACAACAAAGAAACGGTATGAGATCATCTTTAAGGAGATAGAGAAGTTCTTGCCTGAGTATACTACGGAGCCAAAAGAGCCCAAACATTCCATGATACGTGTCCTTAGAAAACTTCTTCTCATCTGAAGGTGAAGACTGAAGGGGGATATGGATGGGCTTACTGTTCTAGGAATCAAAGAACCAATGGAAAAATTAGCAGAGTGAGTACATTTGCTAGTCATTGTTGAGGAAAGTGTGGAACCAGACCCCTTCACATGTATACTAGTTCAAAAGAATTAAATATGAAAAAAGAGAGCAATATTCATGATCTGAAGGGAACGACTTTTGAGAGATGGCTGATTCCATATTATTGTCATCCCTAATGCATCAGCAGGGACCATTGTGAAAAACCTTCACACGTTTATTTATAAGTGGTTAGTGTTAGCTAAAACTGACTGTAAACTGCTTATAATTGCTGAAAAGAGCTTACTAACTTCTTCTGCCCCTAAGAAATGAGATTCTTTATACAATTAAACATTTATGATTTCCCGTTTGCAAGTAGAATACAAATGTAGAAGAGATTTGGTGGTCACAGATGTATACTGAATAGAGCAGGGATCAGCAACCTTTTAGCAATGGCAGACTAGACTAGTGAAGGCATGCTACCACTTGCAACCCAGTCAATGCCATCATATCTCTTGCCACTGAATTTCTTCCAATGTCCTAGCTTTGCAGGCTGGTTAAACTTGCTTGCCAGGCTGCATCTGGTCTGCAGGCCATAGCTTGCCAGTCCTTACTCTAGAGCATTTGAGAAAAGTACAACGAGTAGCATCTAAACCTAGATTATGTATATATCAGTTTGACTAAAAAAGCTTGTTCAGTCCCAGATGAAATGCAGAATGTGACCACTACAGCCAATGTTGAGAATACTGTGCAGTAAGTAAACAAGCCTATTAATACAAGATAACTAGGACTATGTATTCTCAGCCCATAATGGAGAAAACTCTGAATGCTCTGTGGGCTTTTCTTCAAAGGCAACAGAATGGCTTTCCTAAGGTGTTACAGAAAACATGTTAAAAGACTACATGAAGCTTGCCTATGGATTGAAGAACTGAAGAGAGGCCAGAGATGTTTTATACTGACTTCAAATGAATAGCAACATTGAGAAACCTGTTAAAGCTTGTCACATATGTTTAAAATACAGGCCCAGTTAAACACAACACCATGTTTGATGGCATGGGAGAAAATGGCCCCTGAAGCAAGGTTGACATATACTTACTCTTATCAGGAATGGTATACATGATATAATAATTAGGGCTCTGCAAAATTTTGCCACCAGTTTTGTTTCGACACTGTTTCGACCTGTTCTGAGGTTGAAACAGCAAAATCAAAACAAAGCAGATATGGTTGAAACAGCCTCAAAACAAAACAAGGCAAGTTGAAATGTTTTGCCATTTCGACGCTGTTTCAATGTTTCACCCATAGGCTATAATGGGGAAGGCTGAAACAACCTATAACTTCAACATTTCTGGCCAGATTTGGATAAAACTTGCAGAAATGATAGCCCCCTTCTGAGGGCATAAAGCATACCAAGATTCAAGAAGATAGGTGCTGGGGATTCAGAGAAACCACACCCCAAAGTCTTGAGAGCCAAACTTGTGTCATGTGTATGCGTTAAGCCACAGCAGGGTCAAAACTGCAGGCATGCTAGCCCCTGCTGAGGCCACAAAGCCTGTTAAGTTTCAAGGAGATAGGTGCAGGGGTTTGGGAGGAACTGCATCTCAAACTGCGGACAAGCAAAACTTGTGACATGGGTGACAATGGGTCACAATTTAAGTAGTTTGTAGTGAAGTAGAGGTTTAGCTGTACCACTCCCAATCCACAATGAATTAGTGTAAAAAAAAAAGGTAAAAAATAACAGAGTGCTTACAAAAAAAGAAGAGTCCAATTCTGATCTGTACTTAGCACTGCTAATTTACACAATGGCACCATTGAAATCTCGGTTATCATTCCTGAATGTTTTGTTCAACAGAAAACTGAAAACAAGAATGCCTGCACGGCTAGACACTGACATCAGAGTCCCAGGGGACTTGCGTGTGTGAAGAGAGGAACAAGAAAAACAAAACTTGATGGGCGTAGCTACATGCGTGCCACACTGCGCCAAAGCAAGTACTAAAGACTGCACAGTACCACAGCACATGAGTCGTTTCCAACCCTACTGCGCAGTAGTGGTGGCATCACAGTTAGTGCCCATTGACATTACATTGCCATAGCTCATTGCTATGGAGACATAGCATCTCATATAGACATGCCCAATATGATTTAGTTGTCCTTGGAACTTTCACGTTTTATGAAAATGAAGCATGGAAAAACATTGGATGGAAAAACAATGATCACAAATAGTAGTGATGTGACCAGGGGTGATTATGGTTAAGACAGCCTGCTGGTTAGGGCATTTTCCTGAAACGTGAAAGGGCTTAGTTCAAATCCCTGCTCTGAATCAGGCAAAGACTGGATTTGCACTTTTTGTCCTGTATGTCCTGAATGAATGGCTTAAACACTGGGCAATTAAGGAAGTAGAATAAACTAGTCCTTTCTGGTTTTGCAAATGGTACCTAACTCTAGCTTTCTACTTGCCTTGCTTTGCTTTTGCTAAAATATCTGGGAGAGAGACAAATTCTCTGTTTCAGGTTGAATGAATTGAAAATGCTTTGGTTTCTTGTTGCAGCAAGAAAAAAAAAAAGACTTTCATTTCAGTTCAATCCAAACTGAAATTTTTTTTTCCATTTTTCAAAAACAATTTTCAAAGTTATCTACTCACGCAGCCTTAGTAAGAACTCAGCAAAGAAAGAGAGAGACTAGGACTAGCAACATATGGTAATGACTTTGTTTGAATTGATTTTATATTAACAAACAATGGGCCAGATCCTCCACCACTGTCAACATTGGTATTACCTTGCTGAACTTGATGCAGCTATAATAATTTGTACTGAATGGCTATTTGATCCAATATTTGTTTTTCTATGTGAATTCTGACTATCAGTTTGTTGACATGTATTAGCTACATTTGTTAAAATCAATCTGGTTAGGTTACCAAGTGGGTCTCTGAAAAGCAAACCTTACTCTCAGAGCTGGGATATCGTGTGTGTGTGTGTGTGTGTGTGTGTGTGTGTGTGAGAGAGAGAGAGAGATGCATTTTGCAAACACTGATAGGACAGGGGGAAGCTCATGACTGTTTAGATAACAACTGTCTCTGTCCTGGTTTTAAATGGGTAGCCTGACAATTATTCTGTAAAATTTATAGCCCACTTTCAGTGTCTCACTATAGTTATCTTGTCAGCCAGTTAATGCTTAAAATCACTTATTTTCTGTTTTCTCTGCTGTAGTTCAGAAAACAAATACATTCTGTTTTATCTAAACTGGAATGGATCTGATTGTTCTATTTGGGAAAATATTGACTGTAATTTACTAATGCGGTCTGTTACTACTTGCCTGTACTTCAGATTCAAAGGGAAGAAAGGAAATAATTGCCTGTCTGACTTAGAGAAAACCAGTCTGGTACTGCATAGGAGTTGGCTAGGCACCACGAAGGGTAAAAGCAATTTAATCCTGCAGTCCAATTTTGCCAATTCAACCTGCCATTTTCCCCCAGTCCAATTTTGCCAATGTACATTTATCCAGATCTGCAACATCATGTATCATTCACATGTTCAGCCTCTAAACAAAACAATATTAAAGCAACTACGTGAAAGGACAGGGGAATAACTTACCATATCACTTTTTGCAGAAATACATGGGGACACCTATGCAAGCAACATGTCTAAATGTTTTAGGGAACTGATCACACCATGTTGCTTCCAAGCAATTTGCTTCTGCTAAAACTCAAGACCACGCTGACGGACTTTAGACTATGACCTAAGTAAAGGGAGCACTAGGACACAGGACTTTTCCTGAGCTAGGAGAGTAAATTAAGGAATAATTGTAGGGAGGTATGCTGGGAGCTGTATAAAACCTACCCAGTTCCTAGTGGTCTCCAATACTGGTGGCCCAGGTAGGGTTAAAATTTACAACTCAGTTTTTTTTACTGCTGTAAAAGATAGGTAACCCAAGTGACAGGAGAGGAGATTAGGGATGAGATACTCTTACCATTTATTTCTCCTGTAATTCTCTGCTATCAATAGAAAATTTTAAAATGGAAAGGTAGTGGGGAAATGTTCTTCTTAACCTGAGAGGAGTCTGGCTGCTACAGCATGCAAATGGAAGAATTTTGTCATTACAGGTTTTTTCTGATTATGTTCAGAAAAGAGGGGATTTTTTTTAACAAGATTAAATCCTGGAAAATAACTATGTTCACCCCTTGATGAACTTCTAAGGAGGTTAGGTCCAGCCTGTGATAATCCTAGGGGCTCTGATGAAGCAAAATAATAATGAATACTGAAGCTATGTAAACTGATATTAGTGCTCCTTATATTTGGTCTGACGTGTCAAGAAACAGTTCCAACCATCCACACATCCTTACATAACTGTCTAGGAATGTTAGCCATATTCTGAGGCACCCAGTTTGACCACTGCAGGAGAGAGGCATACTGGACTGAGGGACCAGTGGTCTGCTTAAGTGCAGCAACTCGTGTTCTAGTTGAAACAAAATGCAATAATAAAGGATTATGGGCTTGATCTATTCTTGCTTGCCTTGGTGTAATTAAAGTCAATCCTTCTGGTCAGTGGTCGTCATCAGCATCAAGATGCCTGCATCGAAGAAGTCAACCTGTGGCTCCAGAGTTGGTGCCATCATGTGGGTTTTGGCTTCTTCAACCACAATCTGTACTTCCATGAAAGGAGCATCCTGGGATGTGGTGGTCTTCATCCCTCTTTGAAAGTTAAGAGTCTGTTCTCTTACAGGTTGGCTGATCTCCTACATAGGGCTTTAAACTAGGTTCAGTGGGGGAAGGGGATGCAGAGGACAAAGAGAACCCAGGATCAGCGAGCCACAAGCCATGCACTGGATCAGCCCAGAAAAGTACTAAGGGGCCTGAATGGCATCAGGACAGGGGGGTACCAAGGGCACCCATTGTGGGCCTTAAATGTCTCTACACTAATGCTAGGAGCATGGGGAACAAGCAGGAGGAACTCACACTCCTGCTTGCAAGCAATAACTTCAACTTGGTTAGGCTAACTGAAACCTGGTGGGACCCTACTCATAATTGGGCAGTGAGCATTGAGGGCTATAGGTTGTACAGACATGATAGAGTTGGGGAAGAGGTGGGGGTGTTGCTCTCTATGTTAAGGAGCAATACACATCTTCTATAATCAAGATGGGATCACAGGAGGGGCAAATTGAGGTACTGTGGGTTAGAATACAAGAGGGATGGGGGTAAAGGGACTTGGTGGTGGGGGCTCTACTACAGAACACAACACCAGGAGGATGAGCTAGACCTGGAATTCTCAAGGCAGCTCTCAGGGGCCGTACAGTCAAGGGACATGGTTGCCATGACCTAAACTACCCTGATATCTGCTGGGAGGAGCAGTCAGCCAGATCCAACTGCTCACATAGGTTCTTAACCTGCATATAGAACCTCCACCTAATGCAGGAGGTATACAGTCCCACTAGGGGAAACACCTTCCTGGACTTGGTGCTAGCTACAGGGGATGACCTGGTGGGGGATCTGCAGGTACAAGGTAACCTAGGGGATAGTGACCATCAATTGATTTAATTCAAAATCCAGTGTAGAGTGGGAAAAGTAACCAGCAGGGTGGAAGTGCTAGACTTCAGAAAGGCTAACTTCAATGTGCTCAGGAGATTAGTTAGTGAGGCATTGAAGATCAAGAGCATTGGCAACATGGGAGTCCAGGAAGGGCTGTCGTTCCTCAAGGGAGCAATCCTTCAGGTGCAGAAGGAGACAATCCCATATTGCACAAAAGGGGTCAAAGGGGCCAAGAAACCCTCTTGGCTGAACAGGGAAATCCAGTAAAGCCTAGGAGCAACGAAAGAGGCATACAGGCTGTGGAAGCAGGGGGTAGCTACCAAGGAAGAGTATACCTCCCTGGCTCGCACTTGCAGGGAGTCAGTTAGGAAAGCCAAAGCATCAAAAATTAAAGACAACAAAAATTCATTCTTCAGGTATACAGGGAGCAAAAAGAAGGTGCAGGGTAACACAGGACCCCTACAGGACAGGCTAGGGCAATTGATGACAGAAAGGAGGGACAAGGCTGAACTCTTCAATGAGTTATTTGCCTCTGTACTCTTGCACATGGATCAAGATAAATCTCCCAATTGCATTACAGATAGGCACAGGAGGAACACCAGCCCACCAATGGTCAGCACTGACCTAGTCAAGGGACACTTGGAGGGGCTGAATGTGTTTAAGTTAGCAGGCCTGGATGATTTCATCCAAGGGCGCTGAAGGAATTGGCCAGTGTCATAGCAGAGCCACTGGCACGGCTGTTTGAACACTCTTGGTGCTCAGGTCAGGTCCCAGAGGACTGGAAAAGGGTCAATGTGGTCCCTATTTTCAAGAAGGAGAGGAAGGAGGATCTGGGTAATTACAGGCTGGTTAGTCTCACATCTATCCTTGGGAAAAACCTTTGAAAAAATTATCAAGGATCACATTTTTGGGAGCCCAGCAGGAAAAATAATGCTGAAAAGCAACCAGCACAGGTTCATAGCAGGTAGATCCTGCCTGACTAACCTTGTTCCTTTTTATGACCAGATCACAAAATGCTTAGATACAGGAGTCAAGGTAGATGTCATCTACTTGGATTTTAAGAAGGTCTTTATGGTATCTCTTCCTATTCTCATAAACAAACTGAGTGGCTGTAACATAGAGGATTACACAGGCAGGTGGGGGGCAAATTGGCTTAAGGGCCGCACCCAGAGAGTGGTGGTGGACGGGTCAGTATTGACCTAGAAAGATGTGGGTAGTGGGGTCCCCCAAGGCTCAGTCCTTGGACCTGTGCTATTCAATGTCTTCATCAGCAACTTGGATGAGGGCATGGAGAGCCCTCTGTCTAAATTTGCGGATGACATGAAATTATGGGTACAGTAAACACACTAGTGGGAAGGGTTTGAATCCAGGTGGACCTGGACAGCTTGGAAAAGTGGGCAGAAAAGAATAGGATGCAGTTCAACAAAGACAAATGCAAAGTGCTGCACCTAGGGAGAAGGAATCACCAACAGACCTATAAGCTAGGGGATGACCTTCTCAGCAGCACAGCAGCAGAAAGGGATCTCAGAGGATAGTTGACTCCAAGATGAATATGAGCTGCCAATGCGATGAAGTAATCAGTAAAGCTAACCACACACTATCATGCATTAGCAGGTACATCACAGGTCCAGGGAGGTGATATTTCCCCTCTATGCGGCATTGGTCAGGCTGCAGTTGGAGTATCTTGAGAGGGTCCAGAGGAGGGCCACTCATATGGTTAGGGGCCTGCCGATAAGGCCCTACAAGGAGAGACTGAGGGACCTGGATCTCTTTAGCCTCCACAACAGAAGGCTGAGAGGGGATCATGTGGCTGTTTACAAATTCATCGGGGGGGCGGGACAGCAGGAAATAGGAGATGCTATGTTTACCAGGGCACCCCTTGGAATAACCAGGAACAATGGCCACAACCTGACAGAGAGCAGATTGGACATCAGGAAGAGCTTCTTTACAGTAAGGGTTCCCAGAATCTGGAATGGGCTTCCAAGGGAAGTGGTGACCTCCCCTACCTTGGGGGTCTTTAAGAGGAGACTAGACAAGCACCTGGCTGGGGTCATATGAACCCAGCGCTCTTTCCCACCCAGGGCAGGGGGTCGGACTCAATGATCTACTGAGGTCCCTTCCGACCCAAACTATGAAATGTTGAAAGTATAACTCAGCTGAAGTCAGTAGTTCCACTAGTATAAGACTGATGGGAGAACAGAAAGAGATCTCAATTTATGTCAAAATGGAATTTAGTGCAGAGGTTCCCAAACTTTTTCTTATTGCATACCCCCTTCCAGATTTACCAGCTGCCTGCATATCCCTAGCAACATGTTTTATATTTTAACCCTTTAAATGCTAAGTATTATTATAATGAAAATTAAATTCACCATTACACAATTTCTCCTGTGTACCCCACAAAGATGTCTTGCATACCCCCAGGGGTACACATACCACAGTTTGGAAACCCTTGGTTTAGAGAATGATTTGGGACTTTAAAGCTTAACACTTCTCTTGCCTAAGACCATGCTTTAGATCTACTCAGCCTTTCAGAGATATGCCTGCTGGCACACTCAAGGGTATTTGTATAATGCAATCACATAAGACATTGAAAAAATCTTTAGAGACAGAAAAGGCTTCTCTTTGGACATATCTGATCAAAAAAATCTAATTCATGCTGCATGTCTGCTGGATGACTTGTGCGCCCACAGACTACTTTGTGGAACAAGGCAATTTAAAAGGAAATAAAATGCAAGTGCAGTATTTGGAAGAAATCCTTCTGGCTGCATGGAAGTAAAAGCTGCATTCTGGAGAACTTTTGGCTATAGTTGCTGCTAGAGGAAAGAGAGAGTAAGATCCTGGACCTCACCCCAAAATTACTGCAGGGGGATTTGACAGCTTTGGACATAATCCATGTTCAGTTTTTTGTTGTTTGGTGTAATAAGAGTCTGCCCTGAAATTTCACTGCAACGCACAGCAGAGAAGAGCAGATGCCAGAATAAGAAATTAGAAAAAGGGTAGGGGGGAAGGAGAATCACTTAAGTTTCTTGTTTTTAGTGACAATTACTATAGTCATACCTTGTTCACATTATTTGACAACAGTGAATTACATGTTTCAGGTTTTTGGATGTGCTCCTCTCTCAGACATCCTCTCTGGGTTTCAACTGTGGTTTAACTGTCATTGCTTTATCTAGAGCTAAGCAGCTTGCACCAATTTCAGGTCACTGCTGCTTATTAAAATTTGAACTATAACTTTTTGCTTATTCTTAGTGGGATTTAAGGCTGAGGTCTGAGCAATGCTGGAAATTGAATTTGTAGGTGGAAAGCGTACATGGTAGTTACTAGAAGAGACTAATAAGACTAATTGTATTGGATCTTGCTTATACAGTTAGAATAAGTTTAACTCTAAATACTAACTTTCCATGTTTGCTACCAAGGAAAATTGGACTGAAAAAGAAATGTGTTTGTAGCTTTTACATTTTTACAACTTAGACGGAAAAGTATTTGATAGCCAGGGACAGAGGAGGCAAGTGACGTGCTTTTGCAAGCTTCCAAGCAGTTCTGTTTATTTATACTATCATATTGTTTTATTTGTTCTTCTCCCTATTTATTATCTACAGGTTGAGTTTCCTCATAGGCTAAAAATAAGTTATTTGGATTGTTAGTGTGGTACTCCATTTCAGCTAAAATATCTTGCTTCTCAGCAAGGCTAACTAACCCCATGGGCAGGTCCAGGATTTTGTAAATGGAGGTGTGGGAGCAGCAACTAGAGTTGCAGGTGTGGCGGCACCCCTGCTTCAAGTTCCCCATCACCTGGAGCTGCAGACCATGCCACAAGAGCAGCAGCTGGGGACTTTTTTTTTAGCCCTCAAATCAGATGAGAACCCTTCCTCCACTCCTCATGCTCTCAGCACCCTCTCCCTTCTCATCTGTATTCAGCAGCAAGTCCCCTCCACTCCTATTCACTTCCTCCCCTGCCTCACCCAAGGGCAGGGGAAGCTCCACTACTACTCCTGCCTGCTCCACCCAGGCTTAGCCAGGGACAACTACAACAGCAGCAGTGGTGGGCAGGTTCCCCCATCTCTGAGCATATTCCCTGGCTGGCAGGAAACACCTGGCAGGAGGACCCACCACCTGCTGCCACCACTGCCATGGTGTCCAGCTGAACCTAGTTCCCTGTGCAGCCTGCCTACAGTGTGGCAGAAGCAGCTCTGGAAGCAGCAGCAACTGGGAGAGGGGGATTAGGAGGGGAAGGGAGATGGTCCTGAGCATAGAGGGGAATCCCATCCCAGTAACGTTGGGGGGCAGGAGGCGGGAACTCTTACTTGCTTTAGGGTCTTGAACAAATGCCCTGGATGCCGCTTCTCTCATGTGATCTTAAAGGGGAGTGATACCATGCCACTGCACACCTGGATCTGGCCCTGATTAACTCAGGAGTGCTACAGTACCACAGCTATAGTGCTTCTAGTACCCAAGCTAGCTCAGGTACCTCTTCCAGTTACACATACTCTAGGCCCCCTCAATTCATACATACCTCAAACACTGCCTTCTAATGCTAAGTCTGCACCCAAAATGGAAACAATGTTCACTGAGAAATCAAACATAAACGTAACTGCAATAGCCAGCCACACAACTTGCACCAGACCTGTCATATACAAGTTTCACTATGTTAACTCAATCCCTGCTCCCAGGAAACTCAAAACAATAGGACAGTCTGGCACAGTTGGATTCAAAGCAGTACATTTTCTTAAATATACTGGTTGTTAGTATGCTCCTCAGCAAAAAACTTGAACTTAGAATAGCATACACTGAGAGGTGTGGGAGGGAGCTAGAAGAGGAACTGTAATTAATGTAGATTTTTTCTCTTTCAGCTGAGCTGTTTTCTTTAAAAAAACCCAACTATCTTAAATCCCTTCCTGTGATTGGGTTCCATTTTGAGCTCAGTCACACATGATATCTGTGAAATCAAGTATCATGTACACGTGATGCAGCCAGTGTGACAAGGCCGGTGCTGATCAGGTATGATAAGAACCAATCTAGAAACCAGAGTGGGATTTTTATGTTTGTCTTCTGGCAGAAATTTGTTAAAGGCATGTTAAAAATTGCTTCTCCCAGAACTCATAATGCAGCCCCCAATGCTGAGGAATTTACAGTCTCTCAAATTTATTTTAGACTTTCTAACATGACATGGTGATTATTTTTCCCCTGAAGGATAAATACAGGGAGACTGCAGTCCTATATGTAGTTAAGTCCCTCCAATCTTTCAATTCTCTAATTGACTTTTACTGCAAGCAGCTTTGGCTTTGACCTATTGCATTCACTGGGATGAAAAATGAACCCTTTCGTTTCCCACCACTCCATTTTATGACAGGCTTTTTAGAAAGACACATTTATGGCCTGCTTCACATACACAAATAATGAGGTGACACATTCTCCCATAGTTTTAAAGGTAGGGAAGACTAGGGAATAAAAGTTAACAGGATTTTTCTTCTTCCAAATAGGCATCTTATGCACATACCTAAATATAATTTTACAGCAGTGCTAAGTCTTCTGTTTCACATCTTCATTGAGAATGTGAAGAGTTGCTGAAGTCTCATAGAAGACTTAAAAACGTAAAACCAATTCAGCTACTAATCTCTGAGATTTCCTGTTTGACTTGTGTGTTCCTGTTTGACTTGACTCTGCCCCCCCCGCCTTCCCCCTCCATTGCTAAGGAGACAAGCATTGGCATGCAAACCTTTTCTAGAATTCACCTGTTCCACCTGCTTATTCCTCTCACACCCCCCACCCCAATGTCTTCTTGCATTTAAGGTCCTAATCCTCTGCTTATGCTTAGTTGCAACCTCATAGAGGAGAACAGGCACAAGCAGGAACAATGAGCTTCTAAAGGAAATTGATTCTAATTCTTTATCCACTGAAGTCAGGGCCTAAAGTCTGCCTAAACCTAGTAGCCCACTAGGCTAGCCTGATTAAGGCACTGAATCTTATCTTGCCAAATGGCACAAAAAGAAAGATGTGCCTAGCATCACATGCGTGCGTCTGCTCCCCATTCCAAATAACTCCAAACTCATTTACATTTGGGTTGATTGACATTAACCTTGGGTGCAAGTCTGAGGGAAGACTCAAACTCTGACTTCAGACACTTCGGCATCTCTGCCACCAGACCCTAAAACCCAATGAAGTGGAAGGGAGAAAGTGCATAGCATATTTGGGAGAAGTAGAATTGCTCCTACCTACAGAGAGATATTTTAAGCTGGTATCAGTCGTTGGAAATCAATATAGAAAGAACTCAATTTCAGAGACTCTCTCTCAAGGTAGACTGTGCAAGCTGGGTCAGAAAAAATATTAACTGAACTGCAATGATTTCTCTGACATGATTTTGAAATGTAAGGCCCCTGGCAGACATGCAGTTAAAGGCACTATGGGATCTGATGTGCAATCCCCATAATCACGCTTCCTACCACACCACACGTGCATTGTGGGATCGAGCATCAGCTCCCATCAGGCCATACTGCTAGTGCAGGGCATCAGGATTCTTATTTCAGGCTCCCCCTACACTGACAGTAACACACTCCTTCACCTGGGAGCCTGGATTAGCTGATGGGGCTCCCAGTCACAAGGTTATACCATCCATCCCCAGGACTGGAAGCCTGGATTAGCTGAGCACAGCTCCCAGCTGCAGTGGTGCAGTAAGGCCCTTGACTTCAGCTGTGCCCAGAAGGCTGGGAGCCCCAATCTGTCACTGCTCCCAGTTGAAGGGTGTATCAGAGTCAAGGGCTCCAGTACGCCCCTGTGGCTGAGACCAGCAGCTGATCACAGTTCTCAGCCTTGGGGGCTTATCAAAGCCCTTGACTTCAATGGGGCACTGGAGCTGGGAGTGGCAATCAGCTGATCCACAATCACAGCCGCAAGAGCACATGGGGGTCAAGGGCTCCCACGCACTCTGGAGTAGGGATGTAAATATCATTTAAAAATAAAATTTCTTTAACTTCCTCTAATTATATCAGTTAAACAATTAATCATTAATACAGCAGCTCTGGCAGAACTGCTGCCGGGAGCCCTTTGACTGGGCGGGGGGGAGGGGAGGAAGGAGGCAAGCCTAGCCGGACAACACAGCCCATCTGAAGCCCTTGCTGGGAGGGAGGGAGCACCTGTGAAGCAGGAGCAAATAATTGCTTAACTGATGAGTTATTAGGCTGTTGGCTGTTTTCTATTTAGGCTATGGGTACTAGTTCTCTCACCCTTCCCTCTCCTGTCTTCCTTGCTCCTCCCCCTCCCTGCAGTGGCACCACTCACAGCTTCCCTTCCCCATTTCTGTGCCAGACTGTGACTGCCCAGAGCTAAGTTAACCAGTAGGCCTGTGCGAAGTGGCTAGTATTCGCTTTGGATTCAGATTCTGCCAATTCAGAGGACAGTGATTCATTTCAGTGATTCAAATCACGGTCCCGAATCAATTCATCTGAATCTCCGAATCAAACAGGCCCCGTCTCCCACCTGCTCTCCCAGCCCTGTCAATGGCTACCCCACCAGGCTCCAGCATCCTGGCTCTTAAAAAATTTTTTAAAAAGCCCCACACTCACTGGCTCCTGCCAGGTGTGGAGGGGCGGGGATCCCCGCTGCCTGGTGCTGCATGGGGGACTCTGCCACAAGCCCCCAGAAGCCCCAACAGCCACTGCAGCAGCTGGTGAGTGCAGGGTTTTAAAAAACAAACAAACAAAAAGAGCTGGGAGCTGGATGAGGCAGGGCAGCCATTGACAGGACTGGGAGAATGGGCAGGGGTTGCAGGGTGCTCAGGAGGGCTGAGGAAACAAGCAAGGGATGGGGCCTGCTGGGGGTCCCACCATGGTCCCCTTCCCCCTCCTCTACTTACCGACATGGAGTCCAGGTCCAGCTCCCTGCGGCGGCAAGCAGGGACTGCCTGAATTCTTTTCTGAATAGATTCAGAGAGCTTCAGATCGATTTGGACCTTTTTATTGATCTCCCAATTCAGTTTGGATTCAGAGATTCAGCTGCCGAATCAGGCCAAATCTCCTCCAAATCAAATCAGCACCCAAAGCTTCACACAGCCCTACTAACCAGTTATCACTGAATTTATCGGTTAAACAATTAATCATTTAACTTTTCACATCCTTACTCTGGAGGCTGGAAGCCCCAATCAGCCTGGCCCCACATTCAATTAATGGCATGACAGGAACCAGCCACAAAGTTATTACACATATTTTATATAATAACTTTGTGGCTTATTCCTTGTTATGCCATTAATCGCATAAGTGTTGTAGCAACAAAATTTGGCATCTGGGGGCAAAGCCTGCAGCAGCAGCCCACCCTCACCCGGTGCACAAATCCATGGGGCACATGCCCCTCCATGCTTGCCTGGGAATGTGTGCAGCAGCAGGAACCACCCTTGCCCCATCCCCATGCCTTCCCAAATGAGCTGCTTGCAGCTCTATCCCGTGCTCCATCCCAGCTTTGCTACGGCACTGAATTGCATTGACATGTGGCTGGGTAACTACTTAAGATGTGATTAAGTGGTGTACCAAGGCCTAAGGTTCATATTTCTCCCTCTCCCCACAATACTGAAACAACCTCTTCCTCAGCACCAGTACCCTGCCCTAGATTCTTCCTTCTCTCCCTTTTACCTCTTGCCCCACTCATGGTGATTCTTTTCCCCTGACATCTCTCTATCCTTCTCCACTCCTGGCTGCCTTCTTATATCTACTCTCCCTCACATAGTGTCCCTTATTCCATTCCTAGAGCCCTTCCTCTCTACCTTTGAACAGACTGATATCCAGCTATACTGCTAGCCTTTTCGGTTGGATCTCATGCTCTGTTGTATTACACTCATGTAAACAATGTGCTTGCAATGCATGGAAAAATAAAGCATAGAACAAAAAGTAAATCTTGATAGTGCTCAAGGGACAAGCAAAGAGGCTGACATCCTGCATTTAAAGGAGTACTAGGGAAGATCTGAGTAATATAAAAGTGTGGAACATAAAGAGACAAAAAAAAATCCAGAATGAGCATTCAAATCCATGGGTAGTTATCTATATCAGAATGATTTTTCTTCAGATCTTCCCATTTCAACTGTTTCCTTCCTGGTATCCACAGGAGTGAACCATTCTTTGAAAGCACTTCAAAATGCTGTTCATGATAAGTGGGGCAGAAACACAACCTGCTTTATCTACAAGTTACTTTATTCAGCAATCAAGTGGTTAAATAAAGTACTTCCAAAACTGTCTTATTTGGATAAAATTCAGTTAGTTAAAGATCCTGTATTCATGTCAAACTTCTGCCCCTATTCAGCTTTTGAACTGTTTAACCTTACTTTGCTTCCAGGAATCGCTGACAGCAGACTTAGCCACTGGTGATCGTTCATCAGAAGAGTTCAATGCAGGAAATGGTGGTAGCAAAGTGGAGGTAGGTGTCTTTTCATCTTCGCTAAACACTATCAAGTCCTGATAGAGAAAACATACAGAAATAACTTGAACAGTGAGCATTCAGATGCAAGCTACACTGATTGCAGTGGTGAAAATGAGCACTTCAGAGTTTATTTATAAAACCAAAATGTGCAGGGTGTTAAACGCTGCAACCTAGTTTAATTGGATTTATTTTAGTGAAACCACTGACTATCAAAGATAAACTAGGTATTTTAAAAATGTGTAAGACACATATGCAATTACCTACTATAGGAGACTCAGACTATTACAAATAGATATATAAAAGCAAATATTATCAAAGGTCAATGTTCTCCCCACTTACCTGCCTGTTGAGACCTGAGTTCAGGGTTCTACATTTTCTTACTGCAATTGTTTAAATCACTAGTTCCTAAACCACCATAAATAATGCAGCATGTTGTTTTGCTTTGCAGGTGTTAGTGATATTATCATTTATTATCACAGAAAAACAGAACCCTCTAATAATGTCTTGTAAGCTTTTCTGATCACCTTTTAAAATATTAAGAGATTTATTTTGATCTGTTCTCTATTAAAGGGTGACTTTCATGGTAAAGCACATTTTAGTAGAAAAAAATGGATTTAAAAAAATGTCCTTGCCCTATGTTTTGTTTGCTATTATTGAAAAGTCTAGTTTTGGAATAAGGAATTTCTTATACCAGTCCCAGCTGAATTTCCTGCTTAATATTACTACTAATACTTAGCAGTTTCATAGCACCTTTCATATAGGTATGCAAAAGCACTTAATAAACATTAAATTTAAAGGATTAAACTTTGCAGCATGACTGTGAGGTACAGCATTAGTGTTCTAATTTTCCAGGTAGGGTGGAAAAGGGATTTAAAAAAAAAAAAGTGAAATAATTTTCCACGGTTATGCAGGGAATGAGTCCAGATGCAGGTATGTTGGAACAAAGTCCTCAGCTGAAGTTATTTTGCGTAACTTTGCTGACGGCAATGAAGATGGCCAGATCTTCAGCTGATGAAAATCAGCATATCTACTTAGGTTAAATATTTTTTTGATGGAAGGCCAAAATTGGAGATTTTGGGTGCATACTGACATTTAAGCAGCCTGTTTTGGGAGGCTTTCTAATTATGGCACTTTACAGAAAAGCTCCATAGTTAGAGCACCATTGAACCTGTTTGCCTGGGGCGGGGCTCAGAGCCTGCCTGCACCAGCACTGGCCAGATGTGCAGACACTCCAGCAGCCTCCCAAGAGGCTGCCA
>NW_005842400.1:94873-98693 GCF_000455745.1 Alligator sinensis | reverse complement strand
TCCCTACCCCTTCCCCCCTTGCCTTCCACATGGCTGCGCAGGGAGAAGACAGAGGTGTTTTCCTCTTCTCTGTGACTGCCCTGGGGCAGGGCTAGGCCAATGCTTGCCTACAAGCACCAGCCCTGCCTCACAAAGGCCCTTGGGATGAAGGTGTAATCACCCAAAACTAACCTACAATGTGAAACTGTACAAGGGTTCACTAAGGTGCTCTGCCCTAAAGTACCTTCTTCTGATACTATGTAGCTTGGGTGTACTCAGATAAGTACTCCCTTCTCTGACCGAAGGGGAATAGTTAGCTGGCAGGTGTGCTGTAGGCAAAACTGCAGACCATTTACAGTTCCCTTCTGTCTCTATAGAACCAGGCCAGGTCAGTTATAAAATTTAACTATGTACAAATTTATACTGACTTCTGGGGGATTGCTCTGAAGGGCCTTGAACCCACACAGGTAAATAAGAAATCTGAAACAGGTAAATACAGGTGAGTTCAGGTAATCAGCAAACACACTTAGGCACACCCAAATAAACACTGGCAATCAGAGGGAGGTGTCAATGGCGGGGCAGGGTTTCAACAAGATATATACATATACACATCCAGATAAAGAACAAATAAACAACAAATGGTTATTAATGACAAAATATGAGGCACTGGATACAAAATATAAAGCGCATACCCTCCTTCATGGTATCAATATCACTGTGATTACTAGAATCTCCTCTAGGCGAAAAGAACTCAGGATCAGCTCCCGAAAAAGGGGAAAAGGGCTGGCTCCCAATATCTCCTCACCCTCTGGGGCGTGGCCAGGACCCTTATCCTTCAGGGCCCTTTCACAGTTCCCCACCCCCTCTTCCAAGGGGTCTCCTCCCCTGTGGGAAACCCTTGCCCGATAACTCATGATTCCGGGGCCACAAAGGGGGATCAGCGCTCTTCCACCCAAACTGCTCCTTGCTGCCAAGCCTCTCAGGCTCCGGCTCCATCCCAGCCGCCTGCCTGCTAGTGGCCCCGAGCAGTCACGTACTCCTGGAGGCTACTGCCTTCTCACTGTTGTTGGAGGCCTGGGCCACCTCGTGCGATGCTGGGGCTCAATTCACTCTGGGAGCGAGATCAGTCCTGACCCCTGGCCCCATGCCAGGGGTTAGAGACCCAAACTGCTGCTATTGGCACCCAGGGTCTAGGTTCCACCATACACCGTCCCTGTGCACAGAGGCCCTGGCCACTTGCCAGGGGTGGCAAACCCTTGCTGCCTTTCATGGCTCCCAGGATCCAGCTCTGTGCAGCAGTGCCTGCACCGCACCCTAGCCACACACCAGGGGTTACAGACCCAAGCCCCTTGAAAAAGTAGCTTGAAAAAGTGCTAGACCACTGCCTGTCTCTGACTACACTTGCTGCTGAACTAGGTCAGCACTAGTTTAACAGTATCTATTGCTAATGTCTGCTATTATCAATGATAACTTTTTATGCCACAGATAAGATTAAAAGCATAAATTCCTAGAACACATTAAAATGTTTTTTCTCTCATAACCCCAGAGAGATTGGCACGAACCTTGGAGGTATGAGTAATTGTGAGTGACACAAGGCTGGTGGCAGTGGCTGTGAAGGACAGAAATGTATATTATTTTATGGGGTTTTAATGGTTTTGGGATGGGTTAATACAGAGATGCACAGAAGTTGGAAGCAGTGTCTGATGATGCATAGGATGAACATTTGAACACAAAGCTCTTCTTCCCAACCCTGAGAGTGGTGCTGTGTTATGTGTGAGCTTGTTTCTGATTTTGTTGCTTTGTTCAAGGCAATTAGGAGAACAATAAGAAAACCAGACAAAGAATGTCCTGAGTCACTGTCTGCTCATTTTTCTCCCAACAAAGAAATATGAAATTTCAAAAGTCCAAATTCTTCTAGACTGCTTAGAAACTGGCACAGCTCTGAAATCTTTTTCAAGTCAGATGAATATCCAAAAGTTTGGATGGTGATTCAAGTTTCTTAAATTAGCAAAAATGGGCTGGAATTACTATGAGACATCTTTCACACAATATTTCTGCACTTTTGTTTGGTACCTTAAATAGGAAATGCAAAGATTACCTTGGAATGAAAAATAATTGTAAAAATATTAACTGATAATTCTGGAGTTTCTGTTCTGTTCAAATTTGGCAAAGATTTATATTACAATTTATTTTGTAAACATGAGTTGCATTTGACTTGAAAATTATTCTAATACCTGAAACTGACAAGTTTTGAGCTTGTAAGAAATTCAGCCTAAAATAGAAAAGTGAACAGGGGATACAGTTCCTCTAAAAGTCTAAAGAAGTTAAATTAACATATATAGTAAAGTAAATGTGCAGGTTAATGGCATTGTGCTTAATCGAACTGGTAGCACTACTGAAGTACCAGTAGAGCATTGCAGCCATGCTAACTATGGTATTTTTTAATGTAATTTTGCTTTGTGTCTATGCTTGCCCCCTTCTAGATCCTCGCATTTTTGCTGCCCTCTGTGTTTTTATCCCCACTGCCAAACACTGCCAAAGCTCCCCAGCTCTGCAAGCAAGGTCCAAGGGCTCTGTGGGCCACAGGTTACTGACCCCTGCTTAGAGAACCAGCTCTGGGAATGCAGAACTCTTCTGAGTTGCTGTACAGAGAGAATCTAATATTCATTGCTCCAAAAACAGATAGCAAGGCTGAAAGGCTTGTTTTGTGTGGGTAGTTTTCTTTTCAACATAACTTTTGAGACTTGGAGAGGGGATAAAGAGGAGAACTAAGGGCTAAGATAAATCAGTATCTGAAATGTATCTGATGTTTTAGAATTGGTGCGAGAGCCTGTGTAATGTGTACATTTGCCTACATAATACACCTTGGACTAACATTTATGCATTGACGAGTGCCCAGTGAGTAGCCACCAATGGCTCAAAACCTAGTTGACAGGAGGTATCAAGTGAGATTTCCTAGGAGTTTCTGCTAGGTGCAGTATTATTCAGTATCTTCATTAATGTTTGGGATGATGGGATTGAGTGCACTCTTAGCAAATTTGTGGATGACACCAAATTGGGTGAAGTTGCAGACCTCCAGAGGTCAGGGCTAGTATCCAAAATGACCTAGAGAGACTGGAAAAATGGTATGCAATCAATCAGATGAGATACAACAAGGGCAAGTGCAAAATCCTGAACTTGGGATGCAAATTGCATGCACAAATACAGGCTGGTGAGTGGCTGGATAGGCTGCAGCACTGCAGAGAAGGACCCGGGGGTTCTGAATATGAGCCAATGGTGTGCTTTTGTTGTGCAAAAAAAAAGTCAACAGCATACTTAAGTTGTATGAATAGGAGTGTCACTAGCAAATCAAGGGAAGTCATTCTTCTAGTCTATTCAACACTGGTGATGCCTCAGCTGGACCACTAATTCCAGGTTCGGGGCCCACACTTCGAGAAGGATGTGCACAGATTGGAAAGCGTCCAGTAGAGAGCAACAAAAATGATTACGACTCTGTAAAGGCTGAAAAAACTGGAGAAGAGAAGATTTGATAACAGTCTTCAACTATCTGAAGAGTGATTAGAAAGAGGATGGAGATAGGCTTTTTTTCCATGACTAGGACAGGAGCACTGACCTCAAGCTGCAGCAGGGGAAATTTAGATTGGAAATTAGAAAGAATTTTCTGACTTTGAGGGTGGTCAGGCATTGGAATAGGTTCAAGAAAAACTGGGGAATCTCCATCCTTGGAAATTTTGAACAGTGGGATAGACAAACACTTGGATTCATAGTTTCATAGATTCATAGATGTTAGGGTCGGAAGGGACCTCAATAGATCATCGAGTCCAACCCCCTGCATAGGCAG
>NW_005842400.1:88783-93536 GCF_000455745.1 Alligator sinensis | reverse complement strand
GCATCCAGTTCCTCCAAGTGACTCTGCACCATCTCAGGGTCTATGCTTGGTAGTCTGGCACCTTGCTGCTGCCTCTCTACAATCCCAGTGAAAGATTTGTCTTGCCCCTCGCTTAGGAACACTGAGGCAAAGAACTCATTGAGAAGTTAAGCCTTGTCCCCCCTGTCCGTCACCAATTGGTTATGCCCATTTAGTAGAGACCCTATTCCACCCTGGCCTTCCTTTTACTCCCTATATATCTAAAAACCAATTTTTTTATTATCCTTAACTTGGGATGCCATCCTCAGCTCCATGGTAGCTTTGGCCTGTCTAACTGCCTCCCTACAAGCATGAGCAGAGGAGGTATACTCCTCTTTAGTAATCTCTCCCCGTTTCCACTTTTTATATGCCCCCCTTTTAACCCGTAGACTGCTCTGGATTTCTCTGGTCAGCCAAGGAAGCCGCTTGGCCCCTTTCCCCCTTTTTCCCCGCATCGGGATTGTCTCCCTTTGTGCCCGAAGGATCATTTCCTTAAGGCACAGCCATCCTTCCTGGGCTCCCATCTCTTTAAAACTCTTACTCTGCAGTGCATCCTTGACTAAATGCCTGAGTTCATTGAAATCAGCTTTCCTAAAGTCTAGCACTTTCACCCTACTAGTTACCCTACCCACTTGACGTCTTATGGTGAATTCTATTATTTGGTGATCACTGTCCCCCAGGTGACCACCAATCTGTAGGTCTCCTACCATGTCATCCCCCGTTGCCAATACCAGGTCCAGTAATTCCTACTCTGCATCCTTCAGACTTGGCATAGGCATAATCTCCACCTCCATCTCTGAACCCTGATATAACAGAGGTGGGTCTAGCTCCTTGAGCCCCCAGTCCACTTAGTTCACAGAGCCAGTGATGCGCCTTTGTCCATCACTACCACATTGCAGGAAATCTCCAAGTGATTAAGTAACACTTCAGATTTTGCAGAAGTGTGAATTCTGAGAAATCTGCCTGGCTCATCATAAATGGGCCACATTTTCCACATGAGACATACAATAATTGGCCCAAGCCTCCTTCCCTTGGACCTTCATTATTTTGATCTTTTCTTAGTCCTCTTTCCACTGCAAATGATGCATATCTTGGCCACTAGCTCTGATACACACCAGAGACATTTCTGGAGAAATTCAACTGCTGCATTATACAATGACACAACCCATTTACATGGCATTCTTGGTTTAGACTGCAGAAGAAGAAATGTGATGAAATATTGGTGTTATTGGATAAATTAGAGGAGGCACTCTACCCAACTACCAGTTTATGAAGTGTGGCTTCTAAATTAGGTTTGGCTGGTAGAAACCTCCAAACCAAAGATCTACTCCCACAAATTAGGAAGCTTCATTGATCACAATGAAAGCGTTGCTAGTGTCAGTTAGCTAAATTTTGAGATTTAAATGGTGCAGTCTTTTTTTCATTCTCAACAGAAATAAACATGATTTATACTGTCAGGTACAATTTGCTTATGCTTTTTTCTTCCTTCATAAGACTTTACTTTTATTTTAGGACTGCCTAAGAGTTCCTTACTTATATAATTAACTATTGTAAAAGACAAATTTCAGATGGTCCTGGATTTCTTCTCCCAGATGGCCAGTAATACAGACACCTTGGCTCAAACTAGCTGGCAGCATGCTTATACAAAGGCCTCCTCTAATAAAGGCCAAGGAAAAAAAACCTGAAGAAACCAATCATTGTGTAAATCCATGTAACAGGCTCCATGCTGTGCATTGTGCTGTGTGTGCATGTGGATATTTTCCAGCACACACAAACCCTTTGTGACAGTTTAGAAAGTAGGACACCCAAGATGCATAGAGTGACTAGTAGGGCTGTGCAAAACTTCAGATCATGATTCGGATT
This sequence comes from Alligator sinensis, assembly GCF_000455745.1. Taxonomy (NCBI): domain Eukaryota; kingdom Metazoa; phylum Chordata; order Crocodylia; family Alligatoridae; genus Alligator; species Alligator sinensis. Next base: position 91,655 of record NW_005842400.1, on the reverse strand, counting down.
CAGAGATGATTCAGAGACCAAATCTATTAATCCAAATCGAATCGCTGGAAGCTTTAGGCTTTCCGAATCGATTCAGAGCTTCCAAATCGAAAAGATTCGTAGCTGATTCGGCCATACAGTATAATGGGCAATCAATGAAATATCCATAACTTTTGTTGTTTTGCCTGTCAGCAGGTAGACGTGCAGGGCCCCAGAATGCCCCTACACCTATCTCCTTGACAGCTGGCAGGTTTTATGGCTGCAGCAGGGGCTACCATCTCTACAGTTTTCAGCCCATTGCACCTTAACACACACAGGGTCATCTATGTCACGAGGTTTGCCTGTCAGCAGCTTGAGGTGCAGTTTCCCCTAAGCCCCTGCAGGCTTTGTGGCCTGAGCAGGGGCTACCATCTCTACAGTTTTCAGCCCATTGCACCTTAACACACACAGGGTCATCTATGTCACGAGTTTTGCCTGTCAGCAGCTTGAGGTGCAGTTCCCCCCAAACCCCTGCACCGATCTTCTTGAAACTTGGAAAGCTTTGCAGACTCAGCAGGGGCCACCTCCCCTGCAGTTTTCACCCCCCTGTGGTGTAACACATACACATGACATGAGTTTTGCTTTCAAGAATTTGGGGTGCAGTTCCCCTGAACCCCTGCACCAATCTTCTTAAATCTTGGTAGGCTTCATTCTCTCAGCAGATGCTACCACCCATGCAAATTTCATCAAAATCAGACAAAAAACAACAAAGTTATAGATATTTCATTGATTCCCCATTATACCCTATGGCCGGATCTCTGAGGTGGCTCCGAAGCTTCGGAGCCTCTTCAGCCGGATCAAAGCGGAAACCCAGTCTGGAGCTCTGGATCGGATCACTGGCATCCAAAGCAGACGGATCTGAAGCTGGATCGAATAGCTGCTTATTCACACATGCCTAGTGACCAGCGTACTATGAAATGGTCATGGAAGACCTATTTGCACTACCAGGTTATTGTGTCAGTGATCTTCACCTTTGATCGTTAGCATCTCTGATTTCCACAGTGTAGATGAGACCTCTGTTCAGTAAATTTGAAAGCTACCTCTAATGAAAATAGTACTGGGGAGACAAGTATAATATAGAAGCCAGGAAGTCTGAGTTCTGATCTTGGTTCTGCTAATGGCAACGTGCAAGGCAGCTAGGGCCTGATCCTCATTCATGGTAAAACTGCTTTACAGTGTTCTGACAGCGTGAAGGTGCTTTCAAATGAGAATGCATTACATTTAGAGTCCCTTTTAATGCCTGTTTACATTGCCATAATTGTATAAAGCAGAACTATTACAAATGAGAATCAGGACCCTTACCTGTCAGATTCCTCATCTGTAATATAAGGAATATTGCTACCTATAATTTTTACTATTAAAAATTCACCATTTACCTACAGTTACCACATTTTAAGAAATCACAGCTGTTTACTATTCTTAGAACAGGAAATAAGGCAGTGTCTTACACATTGTTATTGAGTATAGTATCTGAATAGATGTTGACTTTTTTAATGGCAGTCACTGTGCCTCACAGCGAGGCTTAATTAGCCAATAAGAGTGACTTGAAACTGTAAAGTGCTATATAAATGCAAAGTAGTGGTAGTAGTAATAGTAGCGATGAAAGTGCAGTATAAGGAAAGGGAAAACATTGCTTTGACTTCAAAAGCTCTTCTAGATTCCTAGATTTCTGTGCGTTAAGCATGAAAAACAGAGTGGGCTGAGACAGATTTTATCTCAAATCATTTTTTAAAATATGTGGAAGCTTTACCATTGCTGACTTAGCAACCATAGAGGTGAACCCTTTTCAAATCCCTGCTTGTAATCAAAGTGTATATTTTCCTTTAGTGCTGTAGATTACATACAACCCCTTACACAGCACTTGTGGGCATCACTAATAAGATTTACTGTTTATCTGTGCCAAGTTTCATCTACTGTGAAAGCAGCTTGCTGAACAGAGGGAGAGTTGGATTGTGGCAAGTGCTGCTGACATTAATATGAAGAGAAGCTTGGCAGCAAAATGGTGGAATATTGCTATTATATAAATAATGCTTTTAAAACAAAAAAGCTCATTTACAAATCTCTTCACAAGGTAGGGGGCACCATTTGTAGGAAAGCATTTGGGATAAGGAAGGAAGCAAATTAGTTATAGCATCCTTACTAGAACCACAGAAATAACAACCAGTGGGGGGAACAGACAGAGGTTAGGCTACATTCCATTTCATCACAAGATGCCATAAAACCTTTGGGACACATTCCCCTTAGAGTGCATAGGGAATCAAATGCCTTGGGAGGAGACTATGCCTGTCAGAATCACAGGGTATGGAAAGAAATATGATCAATAAATATCTATATGAAAATTGTTTCTTTGAAAGCAGAAATGATCACTTGGGATGGATTTTATCTTCCTAGACTTCTTTTTTTTTTTTTTTTTACCTCCCCCTGTCATTACCTTCCAGTTTAGAGTTGTAGCAGGTCAGAGTCAGAGTCTAAATACCCTCTTCAGAGGCAACAATCATTCTAATATTATAAAAGCCTAAGTCTGTCTGTCCGCAACGCTTTAGTCACACTCTGACAAACAGCCAATCAGAGCACGAAAAGCATTCTGACAGAACGCAGCCTGCTGCCATGATGGTGGGGACACGGGACAGAGCAGGGGGAGGGAGGGGTCAGGACTCACGCCCTCCCCCTGCTCCCTGGAAGCAGCAGCAACAGAGTGGATGGAAGTGAGGGGCCAGGCCAGCAGGGCTGGCCTCCCCCACCCTTCCCCAGCCCTGCTCCCTGCAGGTAATGCAGGTGCGGGGAGAGTGAGCCCAGGCCCAACACTAGGGGGGAGTGGGCCTGAGCAGGGGAAAAGTTGGCCCACCACAGTGTT
>NW_005842400.1:88474-88752 GCF_000455745.1 Alligator sinensis | reverse complement strand
GCTGGGGGAGGGAAGGAGCGGGCCTCCTCCCCACTTCGGGTCCAGGTCCACTCCTCCCCCACCCCCCTCCCCTGGGTTGGCCGGCCCCAAGCGTGCTCCTCCCATCCCTGAGCGGGCCCAACGTGGGGGGCTGGGGAGGAGCAGGCATGCCCTGGTGTCAGCGGTGACGGTGCGGCCAGGGGGGAAGTGAGCCCGGGCCTGACTTGGGGGCAGTGGGGGGAACGAGCCTGAGCCAAGGGAAAAGCCGGCCCGCCACAGCAGTAGGACAGGGACAGTGG
>NW_005842400.1:87914-88336 GCF_000455745.1 Alligator sinensis | reverse complement strand
GGCCTTGGCCTGCTTCTCCCTTCCCCCCTCCCTTCCCCCCTGTCCACACGCGTCCCCTTCCCCCCTCATTCTTGACAGGCAATTGGTTAGTTACTACTATAAACCTGTTGAAAGAGGCCCTTGCTACTTGCCCTCAAGTAATGGATTATGGAAAACAGAATGAACTAAAATATTATAGGAGACTCCAAGGTCCATCAGTACCCTTTTCTACTTCGTGCCATTGAAGGGATGAGGTAGGGTGCTTCCATGTGATCCTTAAGGAAACTTTTTTTTATGTAGGTCAGGCCTGTCTAACTGGCAGCCCAGTAGCAGCATGCTGCCCCCAAGGGGTTAATTTGTGGCCCCTGGGCTCCCACCCAGCTGCTGATGTCCAACATTCCAGCTTCAGCAGCAGAGCAGCAGTCAGGGTATCCCAGCTCCCT
>NW_005842400.1:54843-87883 GCF_000455745.1 Alligator sinensis | reverse complement strand
ACTCTGGAGTCCAGTTCCTGCCCCCACCCCAGGGAGCAGATCAGTGTGGCATGGAGACCTTGTGCAGTGTGGTGCAGCAAGGGAGCTGAGGGTGAGGCCAGGGCTTCCATGTGGCATGCAGACTAGAAGCCTGTGGCTTATACTAGTGCAGCCCATCCAGCATGCAGCCTCTAGTAGTGCAGCCCAAGGGAGAAGCAAAGGGGCACATATGGCCCCCAACCACTTAGAAGCTGGACTGTCCTGATGTAAGATCACTGTGAATACGCCATGAGTAGGGACCTACTGAATTCATGGCAGAAATGGGGTGTGTTGAGGCTCCTTTAATCTTGCAGTCTCCCCCACACCCTCCACCCCCCACCGGTGATTGGTGGAGGGACCCCACTTGCGGCTCACTCCTGATTAGCAGGGAGGTGAAAACTGTGGTTTTAAATATGGCACCATCTTTACCTCCTTCCACTGATTTGCTGAGGGCACCTGGTGGCCCTGCTGCTTGCTGCTGACAGGTGGGAAGGCAAAAACCATGACATGTTTAAAACCGTGGATTTTGCTTCCCTGACAATCAGAAAGGAGTAGTGGGGGAGGGGTGCATGGGGGAATATGAAAAATTAAAGGAGCTGCCATGTACCCGACTTCTGCCATGAATTTGGTAGGTCCCTAGCCATGAGGCAGGAGGAGGATATAGAAAACCTTCAAGACTAAGCAATGTAACTAGCCACGTGATGTGATTCACAGAGCTACCAAATATGTATTTGTCCACATAGTAACTTAAGACTGGTTTTAAAATAACTTCTTTGTGAAGAAACTAGCAAACATAAAATGTTACTAAGGCTAGGGACAGAAGTTGCACATAAACTGATTTAAGTGATCAGAAGTTAGTTTAAACCTGTAACAGAACAGAAGCTCTGTTCACATAAACCAGTTTCAAAATGGCCAAAACTGGTTTAAGATAAACCTGGTTGAATGTAGTATCAGACTTAACTGATTGAGATCAAACCAGTTTATGGAACTTCTGTCCCAGACCCCTTCCTTGTTTAAGTTCAGTCAGAGTCCCACACCATCCCAGCATGCTTTTCAGCCCTGGGATGGGCTCTGCTATCTGCTCCAGTGGAGCAGGGCTGGCCCCACCACTCTGCTCTAGCCAGAGTAGGGGTGGGAGCATGGCAAGATGCCGCCCCCCCTGCCCCCAAGGCAGACGGGGCAGGGAAAAGGTTTATCCCCCCACTTTCCCACCAGCACGGACCCCAAACAGGGGTCTGCCAGGCCGGGGCACAGCAGCCTCTGTTAGGCATTTTGACCCACTCGCCAGCAGCAGCCTGAAGTGAGTGAAGACTGGTGGGGGGATTTAATTCCCTTCTCTGTCCCCTGTCCCACCAACACGGACTCAAGCCAGGATCTGTCTGCCTGGGGTGGAGCAGTCCATGTCAGGACCCCTCCTTCCCCTTCACTGCTGCAGTGGCAGGGGCAGGGAAATGGCCAGACGCCAGCCCAGCATGGCCCCCTGAGGCAAAGGGGACAGGAAGGGCGTTTATTCTTCCCTCTTTCCCCTGAGACCCCAGTCAGGGTCTGCCCGGCCAGGGCAGAGCAGCCCCTGTCAGGAATTGTCCCCTCCCCCCACCCATTGGAGCAGCAGAGGGCATGGCCAACCCTGGCAGTAGCCTCAAATTAATGGGGGAGGAAGGGGGTTTAATTCCCCCCTCTGTCTCCTGTCCCACCGGCATGGACTTGAGGCAGGGTCTGCCAGGCCAGGGCACAGCAACCCATGTCAGAACTACTCCCCCTTCCATGCTGCAGGAGGGGGGGGGGGGGGGGGGGGGTGGCCAGAGGCTGGCTGGCATGAGCCCCTGAGGTGAAGGGGACAGGGAGTGGATTTATTCTCCACTCCATGCCCTCTCCTCCAGGAGGACCACAGCTGGGGTCTGCCAGCCCCAGCCACCACTGCCATCACCTCTGCCACTCGCACCTGGCCAGGCAGACCCTGGCTGGGACTCCCAAGGGGGAGAGGGGGCAAAAGAAGGAATAAACCCCCTTTCTGCCTCTTTCACCTTGGGGGGCCATGCCAGCCAGCGTCTGGCCATGCCCCCACCCCTGCCACTGCAGCAGTGAGGGGGGAGCGACCCTGACACCAGCTGCTCCACCCCAGTGAGGCAGACCCTGACTCGGTGGGACAGGGGACAGAGGGGGGAATTAAACCCTCCTCAGTTTCCATTCACTTCATGCTGCTGCCAGGGCTAGCCACACCCACCACCACTTGAGTGGTGAGGGCAGGGGTGTGAAATGCCTGGCGGGGGCTGCTTCCCCCTTCCCCATCCAGGCACACCCCAGCTGGGGTCCCTTCAGGTTGGGAGTGGAGGTTTAAACCCTTCCCCAATCATACTCCGTCTGGCTGGGGCCTGGCCACACCCCACCACAGCACAGCTTCCCTGCAGCTGACGGCTTGCTCTAGTGCCCCCAGGCTTCTAGGCTGAGCCACTGCAGGCATGTGCCTGCATTTCTGGAATCAAAAGTGAATGTCTATTCACTTGCAAATCAGTTCAATCTATGCAGGTGAGACTAACCTGCAAAACTGAATCAACTCATGCTCAGGCCTTTTGAATGTCTGTACTTAGCCAAAGAAGGAAAAGGATGCTTATGCTACAATACACAGGCATTTTTATAGGGATGTATTGTTAGGTATTTATTGTGATTTACATAGCTTTATACATAGCCACAGATATTTACTTTGGTGTATGACCACTGGGCAGCAGAAATGATATCTCCCCTTAAATATGTTTGGAAAGATAATATAAGGCTATGTAAATCAGAGTGAACTTCATCAACTTGCATAATCCAAACTCCAGTGGCTGGGTAAGATTGTGACATGTTTATTTGCATTGATCAGTTCCTGGTTAATTTAAATGGGACTGCTCGTAGTGTAAGATACTACTATATGTGAGTAAGATATGACATTTGGGCACTCTATGTGCACCCCCTTCATATTACTATGATTTCAAAACTGGTGTTCTAACTGGGTTCAACCAGCAGCAGTTTTACCAACTGAAAAGAAAAGGACTCTTTTTCAAGCTGTTAAGAGAGTCCTATAGCGGCTGTCCTGAAGTGGTCTCAGCTGAAGGTCACCATTTGGAGACCCTGAAGGTCCTAGGGAAAGCCTTGAAGATAAAACTCCAAAGTTTCCCATTTAAAAATATTCTATCTCAATTTTAAAAGATAATGGGCAAGGACATATCTACATGTGCATTAATGCGCCATAATTACGGTGCATTAAATGTAGTCCCTGTAATAACAGGTACTAACTTAATGTGTGGTAATTGGCACTGCTGTGCAGTAGTGCCAGCACACAATTTCTAAGTGACACTAGTGTGCAGTAGATTAATTCTACTGCACATTAGCCTGGGTTTCACCATGATATACTAATGCGCAATAGAATTAATCTACTGCACTTTTAGCACCTCATGTAAACACATCCACTTTATATTTCATCAGTCTAATTAATTTTAAAATAAATAAAAACACTGGAGGTTCGTGTAAGTCAAAACAATGGAAAAGATGGGCCTTCAACTACCTGAATTGTGCTTACAAAGAGGATGGAGCTAGACTGTTCTTGGTGACGGCAGATAACAGAAAAAGGATCAATGGTCTCAAGTTGCAGCAAGGGAAGTTTAGGTTAGATATTAGAAAAAACTCTCACTAGGAGGGTAGTAAAGCACTGAAACAGGTTACCCACAGGTTACCCAGGAAGGTTGTGGAATCTCCATCCTTAGAGGTTTTTAAGACCTGGATAGACAAAGCTCTGGCTGGGATCATATAATTGAGGATGGTCCTGCTTTGAGCAGAGGGTTGGACTAGATGACTTCCTAAGGTCCATTCCCACCCTAATTTTCTATGAGTCTATAATTCTATAAGAGACTACTTTGGACCTATTACTTTTTGGATCTTGCTACAGAATTAACAAGCCATGGCCTGATCAGAGAGAAAAATATAGTTACCAGTATGATTCCCTTCAGTTATGCAGGCTAGGCCCCTCAATCTTAAAACCGTCTTTGAGGAGACTGCATTCTCACTTATAATCTTTGGCTGCAAACAACATTTGATTTGTCCCTGGCCAAGTTGTGCCTGTGTTTGTCCCAAAACAGAAATATCTTGGGATTGGTGTGTACATACATCACCCTTCTAATCAGGGTTTAGTGAGCAGCTGAACGCACTGCTGCTTTTCTGCCATTGATTCAGTGATACAATTCTGGGATAACTCTTCAGGTGCACTTTGTGTTGTACTGAGAATACACTGTTGGTACTACTTATCCTGTGAACCTTTTGGGGATTTATCCTGGGTCAACAGACACAGATGTCTGAATGACTCCACTTTGTCCTAGAATTAAATGGTTTATCATGGGACAAATGCAAAGTCTGTTCATAGCCTTTGACTCTTAAAGGGCACATCTACATGTTATGCTATGTCACTGTAGCAACCCACTATGGCGACATAGCATCCCTGGGGGTCTACATGTGACTAGCTGCTACTTTAGCGTAGCAACATGCTCCCCTGTTATAGCATGCCACTATGGTGAAGTAGCTACTAAAAATAACCTGCATAGGGCACATGGTGCAGTATGGGCTGTAGCTGAGCCATGATTTAGTACTTCCAAAAGGAAGTACTAAATCACAGTGCAGTAACAATGTTGCCATTGCAACACATGTAGACATGCCCAAATATCAACTAGTTGGAAATTATTCACTGCAATGGTGACAGAATAACATAATAATCAAAATAGACCTATATAAGTATCCATTAATCCCTCTCCTCAATTGCTCCATTGTCCCCTGTAGATTTTACCTCTGAAGACTTCTTAGCAATGATTTTGAGTGTCTTTGTTCGTTGGGCCTCTATTGCTTTCCCTGGTGTCGGCAAAAGCTGGTTTTGCTGTGGCACAGATGTTGTCTTAGAAAAACATTCTGTCAACAAAAGATATATTTAAAAAAATTATTTTGGCAAAAGACAAAAAAATGAGTTTTACACAGGTGTTAAATTTCCTGAAGTTAATCGGGTAGAAAAATGTCTCTGAAGCCTCGTTCGGTCCATTAACTGCAGTGCCACCTGCCAATGACTGGTCTGAATGCAAACAGCTTTTATAAGTCTTTAGGATAATTGACAAACCCAAACAGAATCAAAATTCAGCATGGCCCTTCTGTTCTTACCTGCTACCTTCTGTGTTTATATCCCCAGTGTGTGAAACATACCTTCTTTTATAAACGGGAGAATTGAATATAAGAAGCAGGGTTGTTCTGCTCACTTATGTGAAAATTCTACAGATGAGTGAATGCCCAGCAAACCAGGACCAGCATCATCCCTTCCCTAGCCACCAAACCTTCTAATTATTGCTTAAAAGGAACATTATTCCTGCAGCATGGTAGATGTGTGTGCTGTATTGCAAGTAGCTAGAAAAGCACTTAGGAGCCATTTGAAAAAGATAATGACATTTTTTAAAGACCACAATCTTCCAAAAGAGAATTTTATTCAGAGACAAATGTGGAAAAATATGAAAAGAAAAGAAAAAAAGATGACATTAATTCCTCCTCTTCTTCTTCTTTATTATTATTATTTTGTTAGCTACTATTTCAGACTATTCAAAAGAACTTTCCCCATATACAACCTCTTGCAGTCTGGCTTTTACATGACAATCTCCTACCCCCATGGCCCTGGCACGAATGTAACCTTTCTAAAACTGAAAAGTGCTCCTTGTTGGAGCTCACCAGTGCAGTCCCTAGGTTAACTAATTGGGCTTTTGCCTAACAGTTCAATGTAGTCCCAGCTTCTGCAATGCTTTGGAAAGTAAAAGAAAGGCTAGATCCTAGGTATTGAAACAAAGTCTCTTGCTTGTTAACCAGTGACAAAGGACACAACTTTCGTGAATTTCTGTTTTAAACCTGATGCTCAAAGGTCTTATAGGAAAGTTATAACTCAAACATCCACGTGTTTTTTAAATAAATCCAGGTTTGTGTTACAAACTATATTCCATAGTAATTGCAGGTTAGTTGTGTGTATAATGCAACTGAACATTAAAGATATAGGCCACCTAGTTGTGTTTGTCCTGATGATTTAGACAGCTCTCAGCAACAGCTTCACTATTAGTACAGTTGTCCAGCAGCTGTATTGTTGCTACTTTTGCTTATTATCCAGCATTACACTGAAATTGCAAAAAGATGTTGCAAGGTATCAGGTAGATGCAGTAACTCTTGAAGGTGCATGTTTATTTCCCAAAGTGTAGTTATTGATCTCTGAGGTAGCCGTAATGTGGTTAACATCAAGTGCTCACACACTGAAGGGAAGAATGGATACTAAAGTAAATGAAAACTTTTAAATATATCACTTTGGACTATGGTCATAGTAATTATCACAAGATAATCAGGACAAGGGCTAGCCAGCTCTTAAACTAGACATCTCCAAATAAATTTTAGCTAGTAAAGAAGTGGTAATGATGTTTCAGTATGTAGCATGCTTCTCTCTGAGTTTCAATCTGAATTGTACCCACAACTCGCAAAGGTACTGACCTTCTGTCTTATGAATGAGACAAAAACAGGGTCCCAAAAATGTGAAGTGGCTGATTATTGCAAGTGATAGTTGCAAAATTAGGAGCATTAACTGTAGTGCGCTGAACATATTGCATTAGATATGGTTAAAAACTCTCTTCTGCAGTTTTCGTGTGATATATGGTATTTCTTCTTCACTTCTTATAGTAATGAAATAACCATACAAATAACTAGATAGAAAAGTAATCTGTTAAATATCTGCCAAGTAACGTCCCTGAAGGGAGTATATTTCTATATTGCTTGAAGTTGTTCTTATATATGCTTTTTTATAAAAATTACTTTGGGAATGAAAAGAGTAATTATATACTTGAAAGAAAAGGCCTTTCCAGTACTCAGACAGTAAAGAATGAACAACCCACAAAAGGAAAAGGAAGAAAATGGGCCCCATCTTAAAGCAATTAGTGATAGAGTTGCTGAACAAGAAAAAATGGCCTTCTAACTGGTTTTTTTTAAATATATATAATAAAAGGATTGAGAAACCAGAAGTCAAGAGACCTCCATTTACTTACTAGCTTTTTTGAGGCACATATTACCACACAAAAACACTAATAAATGTTACATCATCCCTGTGAGTTATGAAAGCATTATCCCCATCTTTCTACCCGACAAGTTTTCTGCCTAAAACTTCTGAGTCCCAGAATATGGGTTTACCCACAAAACCATCCTTCCTTCCCTCTGGGAAAGAATGGGATATAGGAGAGAGATTTCTAGAATTTATGACAGAACCAGGATTGCTGGGAAGAACCTGGTGAGGTAATTCCCATACTGGCTAGGGGAAGCTATGCTATACTGAATATAGTGGGAAAAGCCTACTTTTGTATTTGGGATTTGGCTAAAGGCCAGCACAGAGCTATACATATATTTTCAGCTAACTCTAACAGAAGTCTTTTTTGGATAAATCAGTCTTAAATAGTCATGGCCTATTTTTTGCCCATAATAAAAACCAGGGTGGTGTTCAGTGCTTTGTCCAGATATTGTCATATTTATGAAACTATAGGAGACCCATGCTCCAGAAATGATTATAGTGATCTAATATTCTAAACTGACTATAATGATGCTTGCTGGCTATATCATAATAACATCATAGGGCACCTATACACATGCTCAGTGCCTGCTCCGATGCGTTCTAATTAATCAACTCTGCTGGGGCATGTTAATTAGCACACTCCAGAAGCCTCAGCATCACATGTATTCAGCATTCCTGTGCTCCAAAATGGTGGCAGGGGCACTTTAAAGCTTGTCAAATGAGCGTTAGTTAAAGTACCCCTGCTGCTATTTTGAAGCATGGGACACTAAACACACAAGATACTTCAGGTGCTCTAATTAAATCACCCACCCCACCCCAGAGCACATATAAAGATGCCCATAGAATCATAGAAAATAGGTCTGGAAGGAAACTTAGAAGAACATGTACAATCATACGAGAGTAGAGCTGGAAGGGGCCTCACAAAGTCATCTAATTCAGCCCCCTGCTCAAGTCAGGATCATCCATGGCTAAAACATCTAAGTTTGTCTGTCCAAACTGCTCTTGAAAATTTCCAAAGATGGAAGTTCCACAGTTTCTCTAGATAGCCTGTTCCAATGCTTCTCTAGGTAGCCTGTTCCAAACCTTCACAGTCAGAAAGTTCCTCCTAATCTCCAACCTAAATTTCCCCTGCTAAAGCATGAGACCATTTCTCCTAGTCCTGTCTCCTATGATCACAGAGAAAAGCCCACCTACACCCTTGATGCAATTGCCCCTCAAATATTTGAAGACTGCTATCAAATCCCCCTTTACTCTTCACTTCTCCAGACTAAAAAACTGTAGGTTTTTCAACTTTTCCTCATAAGCTTTGCCTGTGATGTTCCTAACAATTTTTGTTGCTCTGCTCTAGAGGTGCAAAATAAGCATAAGCAGGAACTGCAGCAAGACATGCAGGACTGGCACGGGAGGTATATACAGGGCAAACAGTTATTGTGTATACTTCAAGAAGACCTCACCAGTACCCAAGCCCTGGTGCAGGAGCTAATGCCAATTAGGTATCTGTATCATTATGGACAGGGTGACCAAACAACTTGGCAAGATGATCTCTCGAGAATTAATTTGGAGCTGGCTGAAGCCCATGCACAGAGGGACAATTAGCAGGCAGAGAAGGTCAGCTGTGAGGAGCAACTTGCAGCGCTCCAGTGAGCCAACACAGCTGATGGGAGAAAACTGGCAGCTAAGCAGAGAATTAGACCTAGAGCAGCACAAGTGTGACACTGGACTCCATCATTTGAAAGAAGGGGTCACTCAGGAATTGAGGGGTCTTGCTTCACAGCTAGGAGACCTGCATACTACAAGCAATCAGGATGTGAAAGGACTGATGAAAGAGCTGGTGAAAGTAACCAGCTGGTACGAGAAGGCCAAAGTGGCCAAGCAGAAAGGGGATGAGTGCCCCAACCACAAGGCCAAGGTGGCAGCCTTGTAGGGTCCTACACAAAGGGTAGAAGGCTGAGCTGGAGAGGGCTCAGACTGAGCTGGCCATAGCTCTGTAAAAGCTGAGTCAGGCACAAGAGACAGGTGGAGAAAATGAGCCAAAGGTTGAAGGGGCAGAAAACAAAGACCCACAAGACAGCCCGAAAAGAGAGGTGCTCCCACAAACCCGCACCCATTGGGCCTGGTGACCAGAAGGGATGAACCAGAGCTTGTCTCTCAAAGCCAGGTCCAATATAGTAGACCCAGGCTAGAAGGCCTAGCTAGATTGTTGGAGCTCTGGCCTCCTCAGCCTCCACCCCTTTAGAGAGAATAACATGATAGTAACACCCATGAGGCTTGGATTGTGGTGTAAGGGAGGATTAGAGCCACACAATTAGCCCCTAAGGCAGGGGTGGGCAAAATGCAGCCCAGGGGCCGGATATGGCCCGCCAGGCCCCTAAAACATTTAGAAAATGAATAGTTATCTGCCCCTGGCTGCCCGTCATGCAGCCCTTGATGGCTTGCAAAACTCAGTAAGTGGCCCTCCACCTGAAATAATTGCCTGACCCTGCCCTAAGGCTTTATGTGCCCAGCAGGGCACCATTGACTAGCGAGGACCAGCAAGGGTCCAAATGAACTGGGGCCATGCAAATGCCCATGGGCAGCCTCCCTATTATTATTATTATTGTTGTTGTTGTTGTTGTTGTTGTTGTTATATTTCCATCAAAGCATGGTGAGCGAGAAGGGAAGGTGCCCTAGGGGTGGAGTGGAGCACAGTTGCAGAGCCACCAGGGGGCATCATGGCTGCTCCTGGGACCTCAACATGCTACAGTTCCCCATACTTCTTGCATTAATATATAAACAGTTCAGGTATCTGACTGACTGTCCTATCCTTTCTCTGAGAACATGGCCAAGGCTTCCATTATTACTTTGTCTTACTAAGTTTTTATCCTAATCCCCAGACTCTTTACTTATCTCTGGGCTTTTTTCTCCATCCCCCAGTGAACCCAATCTAACCCCCTGCCCATAACAGAATCATCCCTATGCAAACCATCCAAGTTCTTGTCTAACCTATTCCTAAAACTACAAACAACTCTGTAGCACAATTAAAAAGCATACTGCTCATAAAGCACCAAGAATCACACTACCCTGCCACAGGTAAGGCAGGGGCAAAGGTACTGTCAATGTTGTTGCTGCAAAGGTAATTAAAATATGCTTAAGAGATGCAAAAAAATTATGTTTTATCTTATAACAATTGCCAGTGCTTTTGGGGGCAGCAGTTGACAAACACAACAGTTTAAACAATCTGACTAGAAAATCCTGCCACTCTCTTGCTTCCACAGAAGACTAGAACTAAATTTCTAAGGTAGAAAAAGAAACTATGCATACACACACATGATTGTTATTTTTCTTATGTGAGCTTTTCAGGCTTTATATGTTCTTCACAAGAAGCAAAACCAGCACAACCTTTTTGCATTTGAAGGTTATTTTCACATCACCAGCTCTTAGGAGTTCAGTTCCATCACTCTTCTGAAGGACACACATTTTTACAGTTCTTTGTACTTCAGCATCTTTGGGATCTGTCTGGTAGCACTGATGCCAATGAGAATTTAGCCATTGTTTTTTCTTAGGAGAGGTAAATCAGAGCTATATTGTGACATTGATTCTATTTATATTTAAAGGAAAAATTACCAAATCATCAGAACCAAATCCACAACTTATTTAGAGAGAGCTCATTTAAGTATGGATCCAGCTCAAACTTTAGTTTGTTATTCACATAGATTCTCACACATGCAAGATTGTATGGCTAAAGGTGCTATCAATTATTATTTCAATGTGTGCTTCCTAGAATAGCTGTGTAAACTGCCCACCTCTTTTGCCTAAGTTCTTGAAAGACATTTGTTATACAGTATTTCTTGAACATATTTTATTATTCTCTGGTGGGAATGCCAATAGCAGTCAGGCTTGCCAGCTCAAAAGGGCTTCAAGCCTATGGTGGGACTTGCCCACCAATCAGGAGGTGATGGAGGAGAGGCTGCCCTGCCCCTGCCTGGAGGGAGGGGGCGAAGAACCCTGGACCTGATTGAGAACTGCACCTTGCAGGTCCAGCAGACTTTGGGGGTGGTCAGAGACATGGTGCCCGGGCTGGTGCACAGACCAGGACCCTGGGAGCTGCTTGCGGCAGCTCAGGTCTACAGCTGCTAGCACTGGGCCAGCAGCTCGGTGCAGACAACACTTCATGGAAGGTCCAGGAGCAGACCGAGCCCCGGCACTGCAGGAGGCGGCCCAGGTCTCCAATCCTTTAGCAGAAGGCAGAGCCTTGGGTGCACGTGAGGGTCCATGGGATGCCACGCTGGCTGGCAGGCCAGAAGGAGCAGAGGCAGCTGGGTCTCAGCAGGAGGGGTGCTAGCTTGCCAGCCAGGAGACAGACCACCTACACGGGACCCTGGAGCTGTGAGTTACCCGGGAAAGGGGATTACCACAGGGGAGGGGAAAGTTACGCAGTGTGGTGAGGCTGCAGGGAAGCCTAAGTGAGGGAAGGCTCCCTCGGTCTAAAATTTCTCCCTCTGGGCCTGTCCCTTAAGGTCACAATGGAACCTGGAGAGCGCTGAGGATTTCCCCTCCCACTGGTTACTGGAGTGCCAATGCCCCTGTGGGCTACTTGAGGGGTTTTGGGGAGGGGGCTTAAGAGGTTAAAGTAAACCTGATGTTGATGCGCCTTATATTTTGAAGGTGAGCGACTTATATGTTGTAATATTGTGCCTTATATTTTGTGTACTTCTATATTTGTGTACTGGTAGTTTAATAGAAACTATAACCCTGCCTGGGGAATCCGCTGGGACCTGCTGCTGTTATTTACCTGTGTTTATTTGTCACTTACCTGGACCCCCGGTGGTGGTAATCCATTGTAGAGTATAAGGTTTATAGTTATATATATCTCTCTGAATATATGCTGTCATATATTTATATCTGTACGTATGTTTATATTTATGTCTGTTTTTATCCATTTATGTAAATAATAATAAATTTGTACATAGTTAAGTTCCAGATTGTCCTGGCCTGGCTCCTTTGGGACAGAGGGAAACTGAGTAGTCTGCAGTTTTGCTCACAGCATCCCTGCCAGCTAACAATCCCCTTCAGTTGGAGAAGGGAGTACATACCCGTGTACACCCGGGCTACAATTCATATTACTGTGAGTGAGAGTGTTCTGTAACATCATTCACCATGGTTGAAGTAGACTATATTCATCCAGGATTCTCTCATTATATTACATGGGGAAAGCTGATACACAATTTTATTGGCAATAAGTTAATATTACTAGTAAACAGAATCTCTCCTCTACACATCACAAAAGGAAAGCCACAGGCTACTGAGCTCAATAGATCTAATTCTCATTTACATTAAGATTCTTTTACATACATTATAGTTTAAAGTGCCTTTATGTGATAGATGATACAAAAAGGGCCTGAGGATAAATGAGAATCTAACACAACTTATCTGCACAATCTCTATACCAGAAAATTGTGAAGAAGATTGAAAACCAAGCATCAGTGGTATCTTGGGTTATAATTGGGATTAGTCGCTTAACTGTTGTTCTTATTCAGATAAAATATATAAATGACCATCATTTGGAGTCAGGAAAGAATTCTTCATCCTTTTCTCAGGGGTATATTGGTAGGAACCTCAACCAAAAAGTCCCCATCTCTCAACACTGAGCAGGAACGAGCCTTTAGAATTAGACGTGTGCACTCAGAAGTACTATAATAGGTCATACCAATGGTCGATCTAGTCCAGTATTCTGTTCCTAAAAACAGCAGGAGTAAATGCCTTGGAGGGAAAGCACAAGAACAGAGTGTATTCAGACGGAGCTATCTTCTGTCACACCCTGCCTAGCATCTACCATCACTGGCTTAAAGATGCCAGAGAATCCCTGACTGTTTTATTTAATAGTTATTCATGGGTCTATCATCCATGAATTTGTCTAGTTCAGTGGTTCTCTACTGGAGTTCCACAGCATAGGTGCTGCCATGGTCAGGTAGAAGTTCCTTGTGCACCTCCTGTAAAAACAGAGCAGGAAGTGCACTCTTTATGCAGCCCTTCCTGATCTAATCCTGAATGCTCCTCCTGGAAATGGAAGCATGCCAGCCAAATGGACTGTCCCACACCTCTCTGTTTCTGGGAAGAGCTTGTGGGGTTGGACTGGGAAGGGCTGTGGCAAAAGCATGTTCTCCAGCTGCAGCCCTGTGCCCAGCCTTGTGCACTGCCTGGCCAGAAGAGCCAGGCTGGGCTGGAGGAACCCTGTCTACCACCTAGCCAGAGGTGTCAGTTATGGAGACATTCAGGGCAGGTAAGACCACCCTCCTGTTCCCTCCCCCACTGCTCTCCAGCTCCCCTGATCCCCAGAGACACAGGGAAGTTGTCCAGGGTGTAAAGCACATTAGTTATCCCTCTGCTGCTGTCTGCATTAGATTTATTAGATAACACTAGTACAGGCATGAGCATGCAGCAACACTCTGACTGAGAACCATTAAGGTAAGCTGAGGCAACACAACAGTGGTTCTCAACTTGTGTTGTCACCAAAGTAAAAAAGGTTTTGGAGGGGTATCCTGAATCTAAAAACGTCAAGAACCACTGGTTCTACTCCCTTTTCAAACCTGGCTATACTATCTGCCTCTACAACCTCCTTTAGTAATAAGCTCCACAGTTAGTCATGTGCTGCATAAAGTACTTTCTCTTGTTAGTTTTAAACCTGTCTCCTGCTCATTTCAGGGGATGCCACCTAGTTCTTGTATTCTGGGATGTGGTGAGTAACAGTTCTCTGTTACTTTGTCTGTGCTCTTCATGATTGGACTCTACCGTTTCCTGTGACTGGATGAAGTTCAGTGGCTCTGCATGAGTGATACCTATCCAATATGCTTATGCTAAGCTTCCACTGCAGGTAACTTAATTGTTAATAATTTGTTATCAATATTATTTTCCCTAGTTAACTTTTAATAGAACTTGGCCTTGGGAAGATTTAATTTAAACTAGGTTGTCAAGACAATCTCCATGAACGAGTACTTGGGAAGACAATACAATGTGAGGAAAAGCAAGCCAATAACTGCAAAAACAGAGGGACTGTAAAACCTAGATTTTTAAATTGAAAAACTAGGCTTTAATATATATGATTAGATGTACTCCTCTACTATAATCTATATATCATTCTGACTGCTCTTTTTTTTCTTTTATTTGATTACAATTAACTAGCTGTTAAGGCAGACTTAACAACCCTTAAAACACTCATTTCTCAGGTGTCATCCACTACAGAACTGCACAGTGTTCTAAGGGTTTGGGAGATCAATCAGCTGGAATTATTTGCAGGGAGAGTTAGAAGGGTTCCTGGAAAATGAAGTGGACTGTGTCTTCTGTCTGACGGCAGGGGGGAATGAAAGCTCAGCAATTGCAAGGTGGGAGGCATACGAAAAATGTTTGCTTTCTGTTCCTCTGTATAATTTACAAAGAACGAGTGGTGCTCTGAGTGGTACTAAAACCCTATCAGCTAAAAAAATTATTAGACTGAAATTCCAGCCCCTAATGCTATGGTAATCAGATAGTATATCCCATATGGTATGTAAACATCAAGCCCATTTTGAAAGACCTTACAAAGGTCTAAGTACAACATGACTGCCAACTGTTTACCAAGCACTGAAGCAGACATAGGAATGGAGTCCCTCTCTGCAACCCAGCAGCTGAACTTCCAGTGCATGTAAGACCTAAAAGTTACTACAGAGCAGGCATGTCTACACATGTAATTATGCACACCTAAACTTAATGTGCCTTTGTTTAAGGTGCATTTAGGCAATTTAGGTAAACATCTACACATAGACATGCTAATGCGCATTAAGGCACTTTGAATTTAAGCTGGCATAGCTAAATTGCATCAGTGTACATGTAGCCATGCTATTGCACATTAACATGGTGTGTGTCCATTGACACACACCACGTTAATATGAAGCATCAACACATGGACTAATGTGACTTAGCTATGCCAGTTTAAATTTGGTACTTGCTATAAGCAGGTATCAAATTTAGGTGGGATTAGCCTAAAATCACCATTTTTAAGGCGCATTCATGGCAGACGTGTGGACATGCGCTCTTAATGCAACTTAAAAATACCGGTTTTAGGCTAATCCTGCTTAAAAGGGCCCCATGTAGACAAGCCCAGCAAGGGCTAGCACTGAGACTATATACAGTAAATTGTATCAGGTGAGCCATATTGGAACACACCTACAGGTGGTGATATAATCCACTGTCTTGGAAGTAATTCTTTACATGGACACCACATCTAACTTTGTTCCCTTGCTGCTCAAGAATTGTAGCATCTCAGGTTTTCCTTTGATGTGCCTGGACAGCATAAGATCTTGTATATTAAATGGACTGCATATAAAATGCAAGAATATCAAAAAAACATAGGGCAGAGTGAAAGGTGCAGCAACAAACTAAATATTGTACATCTCTTGAGTCTGGTTGGTTGTTTAGACTGTATGTCAGCTTGGATATTCCTGCTACATAACATTTAATTCTATACTTGGCATCTACAACTCTCAAAAACAAGCAAAAAAACCCCACTTGGATAAACATTTATTTTTTATATTAAAGCACATCCTCAGTTCAGATAAAATTTACAGCATTTTGAGGAGTGTTTGAGCAGAACTTACTCCTGGCAATATCAATTATTCACCAGCTGTACTCTATTTCTATTTTAAATTTTAAATGTTATGTAGAATTATTTACTCGTGAATGGATAGCCTTTATGTGTTTGTTTCCCCTAATGTATGATGTATAAAAAAGTAGTAGTCAAACCACTGAAAATAACTGTACCTGTAGGCTCTCTCTCACTGGCCTAGAGCCTTCTTGGTTTAGTTCACACCAGGCTACGGTCACCTTATTTGGAAGTTATCTTATAGTTGATGCCATGTGACAGTGATCCTAGAAAGAATGATCAGTCTGAAACCTTGAGAGGTTTTTTATTTGTCACCAAAATATCCCAAAATCAATTTCCTCCTTTTTCATGTGTATGCTGTACTGTTTGGGTGAATTTGAGGGGGTTCTCACTAAATGACAGCTGTCTAGATTCAAGGTTAGTGCCACACAAGTGGTGTGCTGCTACTCTTCTCTACTACTGCACGGAACACTGATCTCCACTGCAGCCCTGTTCTAGTTGTGCTCTATTTACCTTGATTTTGCCAATGCAGTAGAGTCTTAACTACTGCCTCATTTCTGTTTCAGTCCTAAAATCCCTAAACTACTTTGCCAGGGTTCCATAATGCTGACTTGTAACAATTCTTGCTATTGCAGTCCTAGTATCCTCCACACAGATCTGCTATGGCCCCTTAATTCTGACCCACAGCAGCTCTTCATTCTTCAAGTATAACAAGTGCTTAAAACTAGTTTTAGGTGTCAGTGTTAATATGTAGGCAATCCAGGGGTTAAGAGCTCCAGGAACTGCCCAAAATTACCCTGCAACAAGGCTCTGGGACTCCTATGCACTTTTACCAAATCACTTTAACTTTGATCATTCATACGCTCTGTTTTTTCAGTTTTGGGTAAAGACTCTCAAACCAAGCTTTGTTAAAAACTGTGAAACTTATCTGGAAAGGAGATATAATTACTGGGAAATAGGTTAAAATACCTCACCATTTGAGAACTAATTTTATTTGAGATTAGTAAATGAAAAGTACTGGAACGAATGCATCACTTTGCTCCTTCATGATTTGCCTCATCACCCTTTTCTTTCTTAAGTTCTTCATCTTTCCTTATGGTATATTTTTTCACATTGTTTTGATAATGCAAAGTCCCACCTGTACTGATGTCTAAAGCTTTTGGTACATATGTATTTAGCGTTTAAGGCTGAGATCTTTACCTTGAGCATTTTCTGAATCAGGAGGCTCTGGTATGGGCTCAGAGGCAGACATTGTTGGTGAATAGTCCTTGGTGGTAGCATCCTTAGGAACGAGCATTGCATAGGAGGTGCGACGCCTAGTTCTCCATGCTATTTCACGTTCATTATGCAGCAACTGTTCATCTGTTAACAAGGTAATGAGTCGCTTAGATTTCTCCCTCACATGATAACCTGTTAAAGAAATTAGGCCCAGTGTGAGAAACATTTGATAAACCTATGGAGAATTAACTATCTAAACCTGTCCTGAGGTCCAGATGAATGTCCCTCAGCAACTACAAAATATGCAAAGTAACTGAGAATGCTTAATTAGTTTATAACCATAGGACAATGGCCCAGGAAATAAAAGCATTGTCTTTTACTAGACTTAACTTTTCTTCAGCTACTTAAAGATTGAAACTGCCTGTGTAGTTACTGAAGATTATTTTTAGGGAGTGATCTTTGAAAACTTTCTTTTCCTTTTTACTTTCTACCTTTGCAGAAAGATAGCAACCCATTCTTTTAACTTTTCCTTTGGTGAGAGAGAGCTCAAGAAGATTTCTTCCCTACCTTTTTTGAGACAAGGAGAACATTGAGGTAGTCCATGTTACTACCAGGCCTTACAATCTATAAACTGCAATCCTCCTGTACAGCAGTGCAAAACAGTGCCATTAGAGCACACTTCTGGCACAAATGCATAGTGTTCTTCCATTAAAATGTGGATTTGGTTGTATATAGTGTCAACATGAGTTATGATGAAAAAAATAGATGCTAAAGCATGTTTCTTCTTCAGCATCTGAAAAAAATTATCCAGCTCCAAAATTCTACAGTCAAAAAAAAATGCCAAGAATTACAGATCTCTCTCACAAGAGAGTTTGGTTCTCCTGTTAAATGATTTTGTCTAGACAGAAAAAGAACCATGCTTTATGATATTCTTCTAAATATATACTGTGTTTAGAGCTTGTGCATGTGTGTATAAATATCTCTAAATTACCAGCAATATTGGCATGAATGTAACAAAGCTGGTTGCTCTGCTTAGGAGAGGCACAGACCTGAATTTACTTGGAAGCTGTTACAGTGATGAAACTGAAAGCACTTTCTGTCCGAAAAAATAAACACACAGTGCTGGCATCCTGTTACAGCTTTACTAAAACCTACGTGTCACGATGTTCCTTCTTATACTGACAGATACTGTAGAAATGGGAGAGCAGAAGAATATTTATTCTTAATCCTTAGTGTGAGCAGAGGCCTTAACGTATGTACCTGAATACCTATAATAGCAGGTGAGAGACAACGGTGGAGGTCTGTTCATATCTTCTCTGCCTGTGTTTCGAGATCTATTTTACACAGACGTATACATTTAAGAATTCAGTGTTAAGATGCATTACTGTATTTATATCACTATTGCTTTTATTTATTCATTGATAACTATTTCGAGCTGGAGAGTCCAGGCACGGCAAACTGATTTTTGCATAAGCCAGTTAAGTTTCGGTCTATAGGTTGACCTACATACTACCACAAAGTTAAGAGAGTCACTGAAATCCGAAATGGTTGAGGGACAGTTCCAGTGTTTATAAGTCTAAGCTTGTGACCCTCAGCTTCTTGTAGGATGATGAAATGGTCTTGAATGTACTTAATTTCATATCAGTGTAAGATGAAGCACATCATTATTCACTGCAGCAACATCATTACATGAAAATCGAACTATAGCAGTGTCATGATGTAGTGTCATGATGTGATTATTTTGTTCTGTGGGACAGATACAAATAGCATCACAAAGTCAGTAGGAGATGCATTACGCTTGTATCACCTAGAATTCACTTTCACATGCATCACATAGGGACATGGATTGTCCAATGTGACAGGCCCATCGCCACCAATAATTCATTTAACTTATTATGGCAAGGTGTATGTCTGGTTGGGTCTGAAGGCCAACAAACAAGTAACTTCATCTACCAGCTCATGCAGATCCTAGCAGGACTGCATTCTTACTAATAATTTAATTTTGTGTTTGAAGTTCAGCTTCTAGCAGTTTACTTTCTCGTTCTCATTTTCTTTCACTTCTGCTTAAAAATATAATGGTTCATTTCAACAAAATTAACTGCAATTTCATGGATCACTACAGCAAGAATAAGTGTTGTACATAACACTATAATCCACGTATTTATTCCCCAGAATGCAAAATTACTTGATGAGGAATTCCATGTCCTATGTAAATAATCCTCATTCCAATTAAGACCTAAGTCCATTTTAGGGTGGGATTTCCACATCCTGATTTAACCCATATAATACGCGCACACATACATACGCACATGCACACACATATTAATGGCTGATTAGACTAATTTTCTTTAAATAAAACTCCCAGATCCTTTACCAGTTTCATCCTTTGCAGTAAACTAGAATTGGCTTTAGGACAGAGGCTTTGTAAAAGGTACCAGATGGAAAATCCTCTGTTATCTCCAGAATAGGTGTTATGCACAGGGGCAGAGCAAGATTCCTAAACTGGCTCACAGGTGTGTCATCAATAATACCCTAAAGGAACCAGTGCTAGAGCTGAATGATAAATTCACTTACTATGGCCTTACCATGTTCAGTCCATGATCTCTCTGTACAGATCGCCAGCGAGTGGACCAACTGGTATGAAACTAGGTGGCTGTTTTGTAATATGGACACTTTCCTACTCTGCACTGGAGTGTGACTTCCAGCTCTTTTCTCAAAGGTCACTGCATAGATGTCATATGACAAGAATTTATGGTCACAGGTTCCACTGACTAAAATGCTCCTATACTCCATTACCATTTTTCTAAGCCATCAAATTCCACTTTTCATCATTCCTGTGATGGGATAATGTACGTAAGTTCTGATGGGAAAGGCATACCAATGGTAAACATCAAACCTTCACTTTTAAATATGAACAATTTCAGTGGAAACTGACCTGAATTCCCCACTGTAATAATGTCAGACCTAATTATATAGGTGTCACCATTATTTAGTGCATCAATCACACTTTTTTACAGAGCTAAAGCCTGTGTTACTTGCCATGAGACCTATCAGTTTTAGAGACTACAGGGCCTGTTCATGTTCAGCATTTGCCTCCCAGTTGTTGGACATTTTGCATGTTACTATGAGGCACTTAGAAGCCATATTAATTTATGTGGTCATATAAATACTCCTATGACATGAGACTTTTATACTCACAGATGCTATTTCATGCACTTCACCTACAAATTCTCTTGAAAAGTCCTATGTTGAGTACTACAACTCACCCTATTTTAATGTATATTTTACAGCAACCAGAAAAATATGGTTTCTGACTGCTTATTTTCATCACACCATTTTTCAGAAATGCCAACTGCATGTAAATCTTTTATCAGTTCCAGCATTTCAGCTCACCCCACATTGTATTTAAACTTCTTTCACTAGTCCATAGACATATGAAGTGAAATCCTAGCTCCATCAGAGTCAATGGATCTAAGATTTAACCCTTGATTTTATTTGTTAGGAAGGTGCTTTTTATGCATACTTTTTTTGCTGATATGATGGTAAATTGCTCCTCCTTATCCTCTTTCTAAATTTCTTTGGTGCAGCTATAATTACTTGCTATCTTTCCTTCAGCAATTAATTTAAGTAATCCCACCAGCACCTTCTTAACTTTAATTGACAGGACTTGTCAAGCCACCTTTACCTTGATCCTTTCCATCCTCATCCATATAATGAAAGTCCTTTAATGCTTGAATGTTAAAGAAGCCCTCTCGACAATGATGTATGACTTTCTTTGATCCATTCTTGATGAGATAATCCAAGAGTGTGAGGGATTTATACACATGCCTCCAGTTCTTTCCATGGTCATTCATCCTGTGCCATATCATGTTCATAATTTCCAAAAGAGAAACTGCATTGTACGTCAGGTCACTGATCTCTAACATTAGCGAACTAGAGGAGCCCCAAGGGTCATTAGAAGTTGCTTCCCTGACTTTTACCTCAGCATCAGAATATTTTTTTACCAAGTTCTTCATGTGCCTCCTGAATGCCATGGATATGATAAGCAGCAGTTCAGTGTATAAAGTTAATAAGAGATATCAGAGGGTTCCCATGCTGCAGTCCCTGCCTGTGTGTTTTCAAGCTCCAGCTCAGCAAACCACCACAATTCTGCAAATAGGAAAGCATAAGGAAGACATGTTATTTATTACCCACTTAGTTTTGATGGTAAAGGAATAGGTTGATATAGTGTAGTTCTCAGTTTCACATCTACATAGGCCGGGTAGGACTGGGAGTGTTTGTTAGCAAACCCCCCAAAAATAAGGGGATGGAAAAGAATGTTTTTTTCAATTACCTTGTGGAGGTGATTAGCATGAAATGGAGGTCCATGAACAGATAAGGGAGACTGCATTATGGCAACAAAATAAAAAGATGAGATTGGTTCTGCTCTTACCCTTGTCATGCCCATATCTTCTTGCTTACATCTCCCGGAATAAAATATGTACCCTGTTTTTGAAAGGCAAAATGAAGAATAAAAAAATCTTTGTAGTAAGTAACTAAGTAGCAGCAGCTAGGCAGCCAGGTCTCCTCCGTGTTCTGCTCCCTGTGAGTTGTGTGCAGATTTTACTTTTATGTTTGCCCTGTAACTGGCAGAAACTGTTCTTACAGTATATATCACATATAACGCACATTTCAATTTCCAGCAGCTATTTTTTGGAATAAAAATGTATATTGTACATGAGAAAATATAGTAATTCACTAACTTCAGGCAAGCCACCTAACCTTTCTGTGCTGTTTACTTATGTACATAATAATGGATGCAATCCTAGTAAAGTCCTTTGACTTCTATACATTAAAAATATATATAAGTGTTAAGACACCTGAAATGAGAAGGGACAGCAAATTTTATTAACCAGTAAGTTTAAATACACTTATACAATACTTTCCATTCTTAAACCAGGGTTTCAGTTGTCTTGTATGATCTCTCTATAATTAGCATGTTTGAACACATACAACAAGCAGTCTAAATTCAAATGCCAGAACCAGGCTTGAGCGAGTAAAAACTAGATTGCACTGCCAGTACAATATATGGAACTATGGAATAAGAAAGGATACGTCTCATGCTTGAGGACTCCACTAAAGTGTAAGAATAGTGTTTCTATACTGATTAGCTTGGATCCATTAGTGTTGGCAGCTGGTGTGACAAACGGGGGGGGGGGGGGGTGCATTTTAGTTCATGCAGTAATAGCATAAAAAGGGAATACAGCCTCCAAATGATTTCAATGATGCTTGTGAATTGTCAGCTCACAGTTTTAGAAGATGATTCTGTTCCCCTCCCTACTTTTCATTAGTTAGCACTAGGGTGGGTAGGTCTTTGTACAACTCCTGACAGTCACCAATGAAGGCTACCTTAGTTGTGTATCAAATTGATTTCAAGCCCTGACAGGCACCCAGCCTATAATTGTATTTTGCACCTTCCAAAGACAAGATATTAACATGTATAATAAATGTGTGTGTTTCTATCTTATTTCTCCCATCAACCAACACCCTTCTCCTTTCTGACCCCCCATCACATTCCTGATTGATTCATTTGGGTTTTTTTAATACAAGGATAGACATAAATTTGAAGCAAAACAGTAAAATGTTACCACCTTCATTTTTTAAATAAAGATGATAATTAACCTTTTTTTTAATCGAAGTGTGCACATCTTCAAGCATCTTAGATGGAAAATGTATTGGTTTAATTAAGATTTTTCAGAGAGAGAGATCACTGCAACCACTAGGAACTGAGAGCAAAAGACAAATCTTTCTAAGGAGGGTGCTATCTGTTTTATAACTCCCTGACTATCTTTGTTGTTTGTACTTCAAATGGAGTCAATTTTTATCTGTCTCACTCCTGCAGAGAAAAAACTGATTTTATAATGTGTTTCAATGAAGCTATTACAAATTTTAATCATGAAATTTCTCTTTTGCCTTTGTGTATTTTTCTTTTTCTCTCAGTGCAGAGATGCACTGTGACATTGGTTATATAGCATCACATATCAATCTGTTTCTTCACAAGTCAATTAGATAACCCTGTTGGAATCATAACTAGCTTGAGCGGGACACTTAGCACCAGTGTCTTTTTTTTTTTCTTGGCTGGATCCTCCCTCATTCATCCTGAATTTCTTAGAACTAAAACTTTGATTTTGGTATCCATTACAAGCAAGAAAGGCATTCAATACATTTTTTTTAAAAGGGTAATTTACTGATGTTGAAATGTACAAAAGTTCCTGCTTGAAGTTGCCTCTATGCCTAGCAGGCACATATGTATTTACAGGCACAGCATAGGCAGTATCAGCACAGATGTCCCCCTACCTTTAAATGCCCCCAAATATTTTAGTTGTGCAAAATCATTATAATGCAATGTCATGGATTTCTAGAGGGATTAATTTGGGACAATGGTATATAGGATGCTTGGATCTAAATGATGATGTAGATGTACTTGAGTCTGCCTCAATACAGGGAGTTGGACCAAGAGTTCTTTTGAAGTCCCTCTTAGTCATACATTTCTACAATGTAATTTTTGAAAATACTTAGAATAGCTTATTTATTTAGTACCCTGGGTCCATCTCTAAAAGAGTAGCACACCTAATGAAAATGATGTAACTCAATGATTTGTAATTTAAATGCAGATCATTAACTTAAAATGTCATCTTTGCCAACGTTATTCCTCCCAAAAAACAGAAACAATGATGTACATTAACACAGTTCATGTTAAGCTGAACCATAAAGCTGGAGAATTCACAGCTGAGTACCTAGAATTGGATATAGCTGTGAATTTCCTGTCTTCTGTTTTGTCAGGTAATATCATAAATAAAATGTCACGTAAATGAAGTTGTGGTTTGTATTTAGCCTATTGTTTTACTAGGCAAGAAATCAATATTTGATTCTCACATTCTGCTTCTCATTCCCTAAGCCAGCTATCTCTGGGTTAGTGTTAGTACAGCTGTGCAAATAACTGGGGGTGGGCCGTGGGAGGGAGTTGTTTTCTTTTACTTACAGTATTGGGAAGAAATGCATTTAATTTAGTTCCAGACAAAATATTGTGAATTTCTGGCAAACCAAAGAGGTGAAATGGTTTACTTTTGTGTCAAACAAAAAAATGTTTCGTTTGACCTGAAATTTTAAAAGCAGTTTAATTTTGAAGAGTTTTTTAGCTGGTTTTAAACTTCTCAAAATAAAATCAAAGCAAATGTAAAAAATAAAAGGTTTTTTTATTAAAAAAAAAAGACATTAAAATGAAATGTTTACACTGTATGGAATCTTCAGGGGTGTTTTTTGATTGAAATAATCTGGCAAATTTGCCTCAAATGGGCAACTCTTTTTTGGCACAAAATGTTTCTGCTGAATAATCTGCCTGTCTTTTTTGTCACCATATCCATACTACTTTGTGAGACGGACAAATAGAGCTGGTCCCTGCAGGTTGCAGCGTTGTGCCTTAATGTTAGCAACAACTGGAAGGGCAGGAAGAAGAGCAGATTTACCCCTCCCAGGCTAGAAGGTAGGTAGAGCTGTGTGTGGCCAAGTTTCAAATGGTATTGATGAGCCCTGAAATGTGATGAGCCAGGTCAAGGAAGCCCCATCAAGAAAACAGCCCTGAAGCGCAAGTGAAGCAAAGGATGACAAGAAATTCAGAGATCTGAGGATCCTGGGCTCAGAAATTTTGGTATTTCTGATTTTCGTCGAACTTTCACCACATGATGACTGGGGTAGCCATCACCATGCCGCAGGGAAAAGGGTTGGAGAGGGAAAGGCGACGCCGGCAGAGGGTGATAAGCTTGTCCGAGTGGTAACAGGGCAGGACCTTGCTGTACAGAGCACGACACCGCTCCCGGGGAGGGAAGGGAGGGGAGGGGGAAGGGGAGGCTGGACCCGCCAGTCCTTGGTGCGCCCGCCCCCCGCGGGGGGGGGGGGGGGGGGGGGGGGGGGAGGGGGGGGCGGCCCCCGCCAGTCCTTGGTAGCAGTTGCTGGCTGGTCCTAGCAGCAGGATGAAGGGTGATGCATAAGGGTGGGATGGCATGGGGGCAATCCTTGCTTCCCACCTCCACACACATAACAGCAAGGGCTCTGGTCAGGGTAGCTGTGCTTCATGCCGCTCCCTGGCCCTGAAGACACCCCAGCAGGGGCAGGCAGAGCCGCCGCCTCGGGCCGACTGCAAATGGGTACTGGTTAGCTGTGGGCAGAGGGGGTCGCCTGCCCACACTCTGAAGCCCATGCAGCACCTAAGGCTGGGGCCCATGCTGCCAGGCTCAACTCCCTTTACCTGAGGGAACTAGAGTTGCCATGACCGTTGGGCATCATTTTCCCGCCTAAAATTCAAACTGCCATCAATCAGATGCAAAGGCCCACCCCACTCTGTCTCCTCAGCCAATCAGAATGCTTGCTCTCTACCCGTCCCCCTGCATTCAAATGAGCTGTCAATCATCTGTGCAAGTCCCGCCCTCACCTCCTGACTGAGACGGCCTGGCTACACAGTGCTGCCTTGCACCCTGGAAGCTTCTGTCAATAATTTGCCCAGACCCACCCCTTTTCTCTTTTCAGCCAATCAGAGTTCTAGCCCTCCTGTGCCTTGCCAATCACAGGAGCCCTGCTGCCAGGGGCAGGTGGAGCCCTGTCGCATTCATTCTTGTGGGGAGGGACTGATTGTTGGGCTCTGGCAGGTGTTTTGATCTCAGTCAAACAAGAGGCAAAGAGGCCTCTGCTTTTATGGTTTTCCTTTTATTTTCATGGGGCTTTTTGTTTTGGGGGGTTTTTTTTACTATCCATAATTATTTCACAATCTGAGCAAAAAAGAAATTCAGTAGTGACAAGCTACCACAAAACCAGCCTTGACCACTGTCAGTCTCCACCACCACCTCCTTCCCCTCTCGGTCCCCTCATCCAGGCCTCCAGGACAAGGCTACGCCCCAACCCCACAGTGCCTGAACGGGATGCATCAATGAATGAATATGTTCCCCAGTTAGACTGTGGCTTACAGGAAGTGAGCGCTTTGCACCTATTGCCACATGATTTACAGACCCATTGGCAAGCTATTCTCATTTCAGAGTCTACTAAAATCCCTGCTTTGTGGGGCTGATTCTTGTCTCATCCACCCCTAGCACAGAGTGGTTGCATGCTCTCTCTTGCAGAGACTTACACAGACACTTGCATGCATTGTACATGGATCAGGCCTGGGCATAGGCCATTCCAAACTGAAGGAGAAATTTTGGCAGGAGACATCCCTGCAAATTAGCACATAGGCAATGCATTGCCATTTTGATGCCTTGCAGTATGAAAAGCACAATGTTTCAAGACTGACACTTGGGATCTCATTCCTATATGTCAAACAGAATGATTGTGTATGGTGCGCAGAATATGGTCTCTACTACAGGTAGGACATGGTCAGAGCCAGAGGAATGAGCGTGTCATGGGGTATACATGGGACCTTGTTCAGTGCAACTAGAGCACAGAACTGCAGAACCTATTCTGCATGTGGGTTTAACCTTGGCAGTGAGAAAAGCAAAACCATGCTATGCTAACTAAGCCCCACGCCCAACTCTCTGAGCTGCCGTGTCTGCTAGTTCCTGCGTGGTTTGTGGTTTGTATCCTGAGTGCATGATTGGCTGATCTTCACAAGGGAGCAGCGAGGGCGCTGTGGTGAAGGGTTTGTATAATCCTGAATGGCTCTACAACCTTCTACCCTTGGTAAGTGCTTAAACTGAGGGCAGGAACAGAATGGTTGCATACATATAAAACACAGGTTTCTCAATATCATTTTGTTTCAGCTTAGATTCTGAAAAGTGTGGACTATTACAACCAGAAGCAAAGAAGAGACACTTTCTCAGACTTGCCTGTTCTCAGAGGTATGTGATGGATTCAATACTTGTTCCTTTAACAAGATTCCTTTAATCATTGACTGTATGGGTTCAAATCAGCCGGAAGCCCTCTGCACAGTTACATAAATTAGACCCCAGTTGCAGGGCCCAAGATTCATTGTGTGTTCAGCTTTGTCATCACTATATCAAACTCCCATCTCTCTGCTGTCTGTGGAATGGGAATGTGCCAAGTGCACGAGTATTTGTGGAGAGTATTACAAAAAATATTGGCATCAGATTTCTTGTTAATTGAAAAAAAACCTTGCACTTTCCTTCAGGCAAGGCTTTGATAGAAGGAAGCTGTCCAAAATCCTGGAGTAATTAAAGTTATCCTGAGAGAGGTTGGTCAGCACAAAGCTTCCCATGCTTCACAACAGACTGAAGTGCGTCCCAGCAGGGTAGGGTTCTTCAGTAGGCTAGATGACTTCTTCAGCCATAAGTTTGGCATTGTCTTTTGAACTGGGTTTGACAAAAGAGTTACAGTCGATACATGTGAAGTGTGTATGGGGTTCTGGTTGAGTTCCTTTATCACAGAAGCCTCATTACCATTGCCAGTACTGGTTATGCCAGTTAAGAAGGTAAGGCATGAATGGGCTATCAAAACTGAACCCCACTGTTAGCTTGTAATTGTTTTGTTTGTTAAATGCTTTGAAGATTTGAAATGCTATGAGTGCTACATACTGTACCATTTTGCACTGCAGTTCCTATAAGGCAGGCCTGAGGCAGAGCGGCAGTGTGAAGATTGCTTTCAAAGATTCTTACTGCTTCAGCCATGTTGTACCCAAAGTGGGAGCAGTGGGAGGAATTCAGTCTTCAGAACTTAATTGAGCATCCTTCATCAGTAAAAACTTCATTAGATAAAAAAAAATCTCTAGGTGCTATTGGGGGCAACAATTTTACTATTTACATTTGTCTGCAAATGAAGCTTTTTCTAAGAAGAGTGGGGCATTCCTAAGGACAGCTATCTGGTAAATGGGTACCGTGTGGTGCATGTGAAATGGATCAGGGGCAAGGTGTGAAGAAAGCACATTATCATTGTCCCTTATTAACATGCTGCCCCTGATAAGAAGTTGATCTCTTCCTTCTAAAGCAATCCTTGGAATTTCCATTTACAGCTACTTTTATTTGTATTTTCAGCTTTCTTAAATCCAACCTTGGTAATCCCACAAAGTGTAAAGGGTTTGGTCCAGAATAGATCTTTTTGCGTCATAGTACTAGCCATTATGTGTGTTGTTCCCATTTATTTAGGCAACAAAACAGGAACGACTTGGAGTATATGAGCTTCAGGATTGGTGGGAGCTGTTCTTGGTTTTGTTTTGTTTAATCTAAATGTCTTCTATCTCTGGAAATAGTTCAATTTGAAGAAAAGCGACATTGCAAAATGACATTTGCCTCTGCCATTCAAAGTTTTGAGCATCTCTCAGTATCCAGGGCCTCATGTATTCATCTTGGTTGTATGTCTTACTATCTTATCTTCTCCATTCAGATAGTATTTCCTTTTCCTCAGCTGCTTTGTCTCATATTTGTCCTACTTCTAACTGTTAGCAATCTCTTTTGGCTTTATTGTTATTTCTTGTCAGTATAAAGATCATTTCTGTCCCCTAACTCCATTTTTCCCTTGACAGTGCTCCCATCCTAGCAATTTCGTTTCTTGTTTAGTGGCATGAGATTCACAGCCAAACTCTTAGTTTTTTTCACTTTGATCCCCAAATTCAGTCCGTGATATAGGTAAAAAACAGAAGTTGTCCATGTGGCATAAACAGTGTCCAAAGTATTGACATTCACAAAGCTTATCAATTAATCAGAATCAGTCTTCCAACATTTTGTTTAACCGCGTCCTCTTCTCCCATTCTTCTCTGTCTCTGGTGCTTGGTTATAGAAGAAATCTAGTTTTGCATCCTACTTTCAGCTCCTTAGAACAGTATGTAGCATATAATGATAATCATTTGCTTGATTGGAGGGCTGTAGTGGCCACAAACATATTCCAATCCACTCATATGTGGCCCCACAAATCCCTTTCTGTCTTTCCAAATCTTTAATTTTGCAGCCCTCAAGAGAGCTTTAGAAAAGAGACTTCTTTGCTCATTTGACTTAATTTTTTTCACTTAGTTTTATTAATTTTGCATTTCTGCTACTGCTACCCATTAATCCCAGCTGAGACTGCATTATAACATTTTGCACTCATCATGTATGCTTTCTAATCTTAAAATATTTAAATGCTTTATAATGATGGGTAAATATTAATACCCCTATTTTACAGAAAAGGAAACTAAGGCACAGAAATCAGTAACCAACCTAGCAATTAAATGAATACCTTTGATTCATTCTTTAAAAAGTGGACAATGCTGCTATAGCTTTTATTTTTATGTTAAACAGCGTATATTTTTTAAATTGGGATTTCTTTAAATATTTTCTTGTTCTCTTAACCTTCTTTCTTATGGGGCATAAACTGATGCTCACTATATAGGCAAAGGAACATTCTACAGGGCTGGTGCCTTATTTAAATGTTGATATTGTCTACCCATGGGGATGGTGTTCAGGGCTAGATAGACCAATGGTCTGTTCTACTACAGCATTTTCTAAGTTTTCATTTGGGATTGGGGGCATCTTTTTTCTGTGGCACTAGCCCAGCTCCTTGTTTCTGAAGCACAGCCATGGCAAATGCTGCTTCTAGAAAGATGTTAAAAATAAATGAGGACAAGAGAGAACGATCATGAAAGGCTCTGAGTTCTTTTGAAACCTTAATTTTTAAAATTATTCTGCAGATCAGGGACCCATGCTGAGTGCCATTTAAATACTGCCTAACTAGAAGAAGCTAACCTTTGTGGAACAGGCTTGTTAAGAATGCCCAAATTATCATGGTGTGGAGATCAGAGGTCAGCACTAAGAAATATTATGAGACGAGAGGAAATTACTAGAATGCCCAAGCTCCATTAGAATTTGAAAATCTTGTTTCACTTCTCTTGGGGCCACACAGACATGTTCTTCTGAATAACCTTTAGTGTTAAATAGCACTTTATCTTTTCAAAGCACCATACAACACTAATTGATAACAATTCTTTTCCTTGAAGTATTGGATGGCTTGCATTTTCTTGATGTTCCCTTCAACCCCTGCCCCCTGCCCCCTTCCCTACAGTTCTTTGTTATTCGATCAGAATGCATCCACTGTGTAACCCTCATAGCGCACAAATCTTCCTCCTTCCTTTTTGAATTTTTGAAAAAATCTAGCTACATAAATAAATAACCGAATCAAATTAAATATGTTTCCAGGCCATCATGTTGTAAAATTCAGTGAGTCCTATCCCAGGAGAAACATTCTACAACCCCAAGGTTTTAAAAGGGATTACCCGGGATGCTGATGGACACTTTTAATTGCCTAGTGCATAAGTGTGCTTTAGTAATTATTTGTAATGCAGATGAGTGTGGGAGTTAAAGATAAGGAATTGGAGGCTCTCTATCTGTGTGTTTGAACATGAGATTTGCTATGCCAGATCAGTCTATTGTTTCGTAAAGTCCAATGTGCTACTTCCAGTAGTAGCCAATGACTGATGTTTCTGAGGAAGGTGACACATCCCGCTGTCAGACAATTGTATAGTGTTGTACAGAAGAGTAGAACAAATTCTTCCTCACCTGAGAAAGCGGTCATTTTACACCCCCAAGTGTGATATTTTATTGCCCTTATGTTAGCATATGTTCAAATGTGTATAAACACGATGTGACCGCTCTGCTTTGGTTTCTCCGTATATGTACAGCCAACAGCAGCCAGTCAAGATTATGATCACCATTATGTCAAGTAGAAGGACGACAGGGTGGCACCCTGCTAGAGACTAACTGGTTCAGAGAGGCATGAACTTGCATGGGCAACAACAACCTCTTCATCAGATGCTGTGGAAGGACTGGCAGAAAGAAAGGGTTTTATATAGATTATGCCAGTGTAATTCCATCAAAGTCAATGTAGAGGCTACTGATTCCCCTTGCTGTTAATGATATTTTAATCTGGCCCTGCCCTACTTTTCTGCCTCAAGGAGTTGTCATGAGTCACAATTCATTAATGCTTGTCAAGTGCTTCACAATTCTTAGTAGAAAGAGGCTACAGAAATGCAAGGTATTATAAATTATTTAAGATTACCCAGGCTTTATATAAGCACCTCATTGTTGAATAATGTTGAGCAGTGACCACGTGCAACTGCTACCTAAATGGACTGACTTTGTATGGTATTTCCTTTTATTTTGTCTGTCTACCTACCTATTGATTTTCAATAGAGTGCATTACCATTGTATCTGTTCAAAGTAGTTAAATCAACACAGCAAGACTAAATGATTTAACAGAGTCCTCTCCTTTCCTTGTAATGACATTATGCAGTAACCAGGTGATTATGATCAAGGCAGTTCAGTGTTTGTGGTACCAAATCACTGATAAATGTTTTTTTTAAGCATGTTAGATTTGAGGATCTGAAGTTTTTTTTCCCCCCTTTCCTTCCTAGAATCACTACAGGGCAGTCTTCAGTGGAACTGAGACCACAGGTTTCTCACAGTTAAGATATCATCCTTCAAAATGGCCTCTCTAACTGGAGTCACGCTAAGTTTGCCTCATGAAAAATGGTTGCCCCCTTCTGCTGTCAGGAGGTACAAAGCGGCACCATGAGGAGAAGGTGAATGAAGAGAGTAGTTATCAAGAGCAACCTGTGGCATTAGTCCCATGGAGAATCACAGTGGGAGTCGGTAGTCGTTTTGAGAGGGGCATTCTAACTGTGGCAGCCTTTGGTCTTTTTGTGAAGCTTTATAAAGGAAAAGCTTACATGTTGGCTTCTCTTGAAGAAGTAACTTTTAAAGAATGCACTAGAAAGACTATTGGGCTACATTTGAAATTGTTTAAAGACTTTGCACAATATTTCAGTCAGTATTACCTATAATGAAGAGCTTGTGATGTTCCAGTATAAAAAGCATTTAGACAAGCAAAATATCAGACACAGAGTGCTCGGGTCCTTAAAGAGCCTGTATTTAAAATAAATTGTATCTCAAATTATTTAACAGTTTTCCTTATAAACTGTCATAAAATTAATTCTATGCTCAAATATTATGTTCAGTAATTTGGGGAAAGACTCTATTTTTCACATTTGCTTTAAATGTAGAACTCAGCTGTCACTACACAGTCATGACTAGTGCCTCCATAATATATATTAGTCAATTTGTTTATGGCACAAAAGCATTTTATGACTTTGTTCAAATTTGCTTCTCTTGTCACTTGAGGTCAATGTAATGTGGTCGCAGTTACTGCAGGGTGATGTCTGGGAAGGTTAGTCATCTGTGATTAACAGCAGCGGTCATGTGGGTTAGAAGGACATTATTCTCAATTTTCAGTGGGCAAACCTCAGAAGGTACTCAGAGTCAACTCAGTTCATGAAGCATCCAAAGATATTGGATTCTTATTAATTATCAGTATTACAGCAGCACCTGGATACCCTAACACAGGGGTTGTCAACCAAGGGTACGTGTACCCTTAGGGGTACTTGGAAAGGTTGTAGGGGGTACGTGCAGGTGGGCAGGGATGGAGCACGCCCAGGTCATGGCGGTGATGTCTCCCCCAGTGCATTCCCACACTTCACCTCTTACCTGGGGGAAAGGGAGAGGTTTGCCAAGCACCACCGGCCTCACGTGGCACACCACGGCACCTCCCCGCCCCCCACCCCAGCTCACTCTCTTGATTGGCCACCAGGCCACTGCCCTTGGCCAATAGCCGATGGCAAGGAGGACTATTCTGCGGATGGACATGGGGTGGAGGAGCTCACCACCCACTGCCCTGTGCCACCCACTGCCCTGCGCCACTGCCTCCATGTACCACTTTCCCATGACCTGCTGGACATGCAGCTCCACAGGCTGCTGATGGGCAGTGTGCAATTGGCCGGGCATGAGGCCTGTCAGCAGCCCACGGAGCTGCATATGCAACCAGCCGCAGGAAAATGGGGTGCGGCAGTGCAGGGTGGTAGGTGGTGGTGGAAGCCACCGCATGCAAGCCCCCCCCGTCTGTCCAGCCGCCACCACCAGAAGGGGTACACTTGTTTAAATAGGTTGAAATTCCGTGTCCTAACAGAATTTGTGACTTGATACTATACACACGCTAGAGACTGACTTCACTGTAAAATATGTACATTTTCACATACTTAGCCACAAAGTGGCTAATTCAAGATGGCTATCAGTGGGCGCAAGACTGCAGAGATGACTAAT